>NW_002476377.1:0-558683 GCF_000189635.1 Tetrahymena thermophila SB210
CCCCAACCCCAACCCCAACCCCAACCCCAACCCCAACCCCAACCCCAACCCCAACCCCAACCCCAACCCCAACCCCAACCCCAACCCCAACCCCAACCCCAACCCCAACCCCAACCCCAACCCCAACCCCAACCCCAACCCCAACCCCAACCCCAACCCCAACCCCAACCCCAACCCCATGTTTAATAACTTTCTTGTTCTAGAATTTTAATTTTAAGTTTTAATTTGTGGTGGAAAATTTTAAATTGTAAAAAGATACGTCAAAAAATTAATAAAAAAAAAAGAAATACAAGAATAAATAAGGATATAAAAAATGATCAAGTTTGGCTAAATTTTAAGATTTACTTTCAAACAACAAACTTTAAATAAACTTAAAGCATCCAACTAAATTTTAAGCAAGAATAATCTTTCTTAAAACATCAATTACAATTTTATAAAGATATTGAAAGATTCAGGTAGTAAAGAAATAGTTGATCAAGATAAGCTAATATAAGCTTTAGAAGAAAGTTTGGTAAGCATGAGTGACCCTTAATAAGGTTTAGAGAATGTTAATAATTTAATGAAAATGAAGAGTCAAAAATATAATGGAAATACTTAATATAGTAATTATGAGCAAGACTTATTCACTAAGGCTAATGTTTTTTACTCCTTAAAATAATTTGATGACTGTAAAAAAATTATTTAAGAAATTATGGATAGCTAGACTGCAACTAAAGAGGTTAAGACAAGAACACTCATTTTAAAATCTTCACTTATTTAATTCGAAGAAAATAATTATGAAAAATCTTTGATAGTTGCCAAATAGGCTGAGTAAATAATAGAGTCAGAAAATAATTCAATAGCCAAAGAGTTAAAAGTTATTATTTATCACATGATAGCAGAAATGTAGGCTTAAATCTTCTAAAATAAAAATATAGCATAAGTATATTTAGAAAAGGCTATTTAAATTATAAATGATGAGATTGAAAATAATTATTTATTAAGCGATAAAGCTAAAGGTTAATATATGCAAAGACTTGCAAATTGCTATGATAGTGTTGCTGAAATATACCATTAAGAGGATAAATATGATGAATGTAAGTAAATTATGGGTAAATGCATTGAGCTATGGAAATCAAATTCATATAAGTAACCTTTATAATACTCTAACAGTCTACTTAGACAAGGTAAAATCTCAACAGATAGAGGAGAATATACATAAGCAGTAGAAAAATTTAGTAGAGCTATCAAGCTAATGCAAGGATACGAAAACACAGATCAGTTCATTGTTTTATGCATAAATACAAGCAAGGCTTATAGTGGATTAGAAAAATATGATAAATCTTTAGATGTGCTAAAATAGGCTTTAGAGTAGATTCATCACTTAAATAAGCTTCAATAAAATTATTATACTAATTAACTTCTTGAAGAATTCGTTGATTTATATCTTAAGTAAGGAAAGTTTGATGAAGTATCTGAGATTTTTGTATCTTTCAAGAAATTAGGAGATAGCGATTACATGAAATACATAATCCTTAAATAGGAAATTATAGTTCTACTTTGTTAAGAAAAATATCAAGAGATAGATTCAGTTAGTTCGGTAGCATTTGATTTAGCAAAATAGCTGTATGGAGAAAATAGTAAAGAATCAGCTGAAATTCTTTCAAGCTGGGGTATTTCGCTCATATATTTAAATTAGCTTGAAGAAGGGTTTAAGTAAATTTAGTATTCTGCTAATATTTTATAAGATATTGGGTCAATTGATGAAGTTTAAGAAATATGGAATCAAGTTGTTTCTATTCTAGAATAATAGCAGAATTCTAAGTACATAGTTAAAGCCCTTGGATTTTTAAGAAGAGCCATCTAACTTTATGTTGAAAAACAAGGAGGAGAAGCAGGAATAATTATAGATTACATTGACAAAAGAATATAATAAGCAAAATAATAAGCTTAATAATGATATTTATTTATCTACAAATAATATTTAGATAATTTATGTAAAACTATTCTTCTTATTAGTTGTGTCTTTGTTTATTTAACTATGAATATAATTTCTTTTTGAATTGCTAAATTCATATTTTTTTGTGTAGAATACAATAAGTGTCATTTATGTTTTCATTTCATTTATATACCAAAAAAAAAGATATTGATAATGTAATTCACATCTAATTGGAATTCATTAGAATTATTAAAAAACACTTGAATGCAGTTAAATAATTTATTAGCTCATTATTATATAAACATATTATTTGCTTATTCCTAATTTTAATGAAAAAACGCATTACTCAATAACAAGAATATAAGCTAGGGCATTTATATTATCTTTATTATCAATATAAATACAAACTTTATAAAAGAATAAAAAAATAAAATAGGAAAGTATGAACCATAATAGTGTTTTAGGTGCTATAGTTTTATTAAACCTTCTAAAATTTTTACAAGCTTAATCGATTATTGATTTCTGTCAATAGTATCTCCCTAATAACTAAGGGTGCTCTAAATGCTAAGAGGGTTATAATTTATAGTAATAGATTACTCAGGACTAGAATATTTCGTAATTGTAACCCCTAAATTATTGTGTTTCTTAATGCCCATATCTAAGCTATAGGCAGTCAACATTTAGTGATACTTTAGATTAATGTTAACCAACATGCTTGTATAATGAGATAGGAGATGACTACACAAGAACTTGTAAGTAGATAGATGAATGCCCTTAGTCATCTGAATTTGGTCAATAATTTCATTTAGGATATGTTAGTTCTATACTTTTGTTTCCATATGACCAACAATAACCTGTAACAGAAGTAATAACTTCCAGTTAAAACGATACCCAAATCCTTGTTTGGGATAATCAAAGCGGTGCACTTAAAGCAAAATTAATTGGACATAGCTCAAATATCATTCAAATGTACTTTCTTCCATCATAAACAAACAGTCAGATCATGTTATTAAGTTTTTCATTTGGTGGTGAAATTATAATATGGGATTACATTAAAGGGTAAGTAATTACAAATATGTTAATTTAGTCAGGACTATTAACTTAAAATAGTGTTTTGAATATTTAAATGTCTCTTATCATATCTTATGGATATTAAGGAGATTTCTATGTCATAAACTATGTAAATCAGGAAATTAAAGCATACATAGGACATGAGAGTATAGTTAAGTAAGTTATTTTTGTAGAAAATAACTATTTTGTTTCTTTTGCAAACGATTAGAAGGTCATATTGTGGAATATTAGCTTACCTGATAACCCTTTAATTTTAGTGAACTAAAATGTTTTTTAAATAAATTCATTTACAATTTAAAACGAAGTAAATTAAATTTAGCAATAATTTCTCATATTGATGGGATAGACAAATTTGTCCTCTCAAATATCAATAAGCATTTGCTAATTGTCAGATTAATATGGAAATATGATTCAAAATGTCATAAATCTATAAATAATAAGTAAAGTTGATAATCAGTTTGATTTGATAAATTATATAATTGATAGCTAGAATAATCTGATAATAACATACTCTCAACAAGAAATTTTTATTTATAAAATAACAGTCAGTGAGAGTGGTTTTCTGGTAGATTTATCAGAAAAAGTTAATAATATAGAATAAAATTAGAGTGTTCTGATTCAAAATTGTGTTTTATTTTAAACAAATTTTATAATATTAACTAATTAAAAGTAGTTGCTACTTTATTAATTTATGGCTAATAATTAACCTAATTAAAGCCACTTATAATAAGAAGCTAGTAATATCTTAAATATAGAAAGATAGCAAAATTTTAATTATTAAATTGTTTTTGCTTTTTCAATTTATGATTAAATTCTTTATGTTGGCTAAGACTATCTTCTTTCTATAAGCTATAATAATAAAAATACTAAATATTTAATTAATAACTGGCTTCCTCCAGTATTAAGTCATAAATAAACTAATATTGGTTTGGCCTACTCTAAAGTTTCCTAAATAATATGTGATATTTCGAAGGACGGGAAATCATTTGTTTATGATTTTCTTTCAAAATAACTATTAAGCGTGCTCGTACATCCTCAAAATACTCAAGTTCAAATAAATGTGCCTTTGAGAATAACTATTGTTAAAAACTTAAATGTTTGCATTTCATATGACAATACTTCCATAGTTTGTTTTGATCCTATTACTACAAATGCAAATTTTATATACACAAATGGGATTGAAAATTATATCTCCCTTAGCTAAGATCCATAATAAAATTTTTTAATTGCTGCTGGCATAAATATGTTATAAATTTTTGATTTGAATTCAAATAAAATTCATTCTTAGTATTCAAAATAAAATTAATTTTATATAATTAGTTACAGTTTTTAAGGTAATTTATTGTATTCAAGCTCTCCTAATGGATATTTTATGAAATTTAATTACCCTGATTTAACAGTTGACAAAGAATTTGATTACACATCTATTGCTCTTAATCAAAAAATAATAGGCTGGAGTCTTGATTTCATATATTTTAAAGCAAGCGCTGCCAATTTTGATGGAGGCTTAATTCTTATTATCAAATAAGATTTATCATTAATAAAATAAATTTAGAACACTATCCCAGCAACATTAGTAATATATTAACTTTAATTTCTAAATATTCCATGCGAAAAGATTCTATTTTTAATAAAATCTTAATTAAATATTTAACTTATAATTTATTATTTTAAGTATTATCAAATTTAAATTATAAATTAAAAAAAAATTAGTGCGGTCTTCAATACCCTTCAGTATTAGCTTGTATAAATTAAGAAGGAAAAACTTAAGTATGGTCCATTTTTACTAGTTTTTATATTTCAGCTATTGGACTTGAGTTTCCTGTCACTTAAGGAACAGCATCTATGTATGGTCTGTCTATATTATAAATGAACTAATAAGCATTTGGATCAGGAATACTTGTGGTAGACATGAAGCAGTTAACTTTTTCCCAAACATTTTCTACATCAAAATAAATTTAAACTATCAGAAATGAGGATTTCATGATGAGAGTTTTTGCTTGCATGTAAAGCGGAGAAATACAAGATTACCATTATACATATCAACCCACACAATTAATTAACTGGTAAAATCAAAACGTAAATGATACCATAAGCAAACTAATTCTTTTTGAGGAAGATTACAAGCTGATTATACTAAGTTCAATTATAACAATTTATGATTACTTAAATCTAAACATTTATAAGTAAAATTTTTAAATAATTTTCAAATTAATTAATAATTTTTATCTTTTAAAAAAGAAATTAACAATTTCACAATCAACAAATAACGGGTGCTGTTATCGATAAATTGAGGTATGTTATAGTTACTTTTAATTAAGATGTAAGTAAAAATTTATTTATGTGGCAATACAAAGTTGATAACTATCAAGAGTTAATTGGTCACACTTAAGGTATAAATGGAGCTATATTAATTAACGATACTACAAACTTAATAACATACTCTAATGATGGACTAATAATATTATGGGATTATATTAAAGTGGTGTGCTTAAATAAATTTAATTTACATAGCTCTTAAGCTGTAGTTAATGCATTTTACACTTAAATAACAAAAGGGAGCAACATTTTAAATGTAATTATATCATAAGGAACAAATCAAATGGTATAAATTTTTGACTTTTAGAACAAGTAAACTATTTCATAAATCTAACTTAAGAATTAAAATTGTTCAGTTGTAATAGATATCAGTACAAATATTTTATTTGCATATAATTCGAATGCAATATATGCTTACAGCTATATTACTGGTTTGCAGATTTCTACTTTACTTGGGTTTGATGGAGCTATAACTAATTTTGTATTTTAGGAAAATTATATAATAGCTACAGCAACCTTCGTTGTATAATCGTACGATAGAAGCACCTTGATGCTTCTTAATTCGGATAAATATTCCTAGAAAATATACCAAATAGATATTCTAAATGATTTAGTAGGAATGGTTAGTAATTTAATAAATGATAGCATATAACTTTGGAATTATAAAACAGGAATAATGCAAAAAGATATGGATAACAATTACTATCCTTATCCTGTAAATGGTATTATAGCAGATTAAGATGCAAAGATTTTTTTGGTTTGGAACAACTAAAATTAAATTTTTTCATTTAATCCTTTTTCATACTCATTAAATAAAGTCGAAAATTATGTTATCTTTCCTTTATTTAATTAACATCTTATTAAAAGCATAGTTATAGATTTTTAAAGTAACATTTTTTTTGCATATAATGATCAACAAATTATAATATAAAAATACTACTCATTCCTTGGAATTAGTGGTCAATAAACAGACATGCCTTAAAACAACGTTAGTAATTTGTCTTCATATAATGCAGAATTGGGTAAATATTTTAATAATTTTTTAATTTGTTCAATAATATTTTAATTAACATACATTATAGACAAATTAATTTACACCGACTTAGAGCAAAATGTGTGGATGATGAGTTAAAATAATTTAAAGTTTGCTGGTAAACTTTCACTTATACCATAGTAGTCTATATAAATTGGAAACGTTTTAGTGATTAGAGATAAAACTTCAATAAAGAGTTTCAATTAAAATTTTATAATTATCTCTCAATTAGACTTAATTAATTCATAGAATATAATATTTGATTTACATGAAACAGGCAATATTTTTATTATAGACGTAAATCAGAATATAATTTAAATGGAAGTCAATTAGCAAAGTTATTAAATAAACTTTGTTTTTAAGTATTATTTGAATGGTAAACTAGATGGAAATAGTGCTAGCAGAATTTACAAATCTTTAATAAATTAACCTAATAAGCACCTCATAATATCTACTATTTAAGGATAAGTCATGATTATAGATTATTAAAATTAATAAGTAATATCCAATCTTTATGACCATACTTAAGTAGTCACATGCATTGAGTTTGATAATTAATATTAAATGTAATTATTCTTTTTATTTAATTATTTTCTAAATAATTTTATATGAAAAGACTCATTACAGCTGCAAATGATGGACTTATTAAGATATACTCATACACATAATAAAAGTTAAATTAAATCGCTTCTTAGTAATTAATTGGATAAGTATAATAGGTTTTACTTGATTTGATAAATTAATAGTTTTTTGTTTGGATTAATCTTTAAACAAAGGTCCTCGTTTTTTCACTCTCTTAATAAGTAAGCTTAAAACAATTTTTTTTGAGTCCAGGAGATGTTTTTACTGTGCTTAAAAAATCAGATGATTATGACAGATTTATTGTTTTTAATTTATTTCAGATTAATATTTATCAAAAAAGCACTTTATTATTTCTTTCGAAAATAAGAAATCCATCTTCTTTATATGATATTCAAGATGTTGTATTTTTAACTTCCTAATTAATTCTAGTCAATGCAAAATCAAGCTTAAGCATTTACTAGCTTAATATTAATTCTCCTGCAAATTTAGTAAATTAGTTAGTTATGATAAACAGCGTTATATTTTAATTTAATTTTGACTAAACAAATAACTAAATAACCTTAAAAGGCATCAATAATTACAACAGCTTTAACTATTAATTTACATTATAATAACCTGATATAAATGTACAAACCAGCACTTCATATAAATGCTATGTTTCTTTTATAAATTCAAATGACTATTTTACATTAAGAACTAATCTTGAAAAAGTAGATCTTGCTATAAAATAATTTAGCAACAATTTTAATGTTACTGAAGTACTTTACAATTTAATCTTCAGTCCTACAACAGCTATAGCTAATCCATCAGTCAATATATTTTTCCCAGAGTTTTAATCAGTTTATTAGTTTAATTATTAAAGGAGCTTTTTATATTAAATGTAAAGTATTTAAAGCACAAAAAACATCGAAAGAATAAAAGTGAATATCGAAACTGCTTTTAAGGAATACTCATTGAGCTTTCTAAAGCTTAAGAATTATTAGATTTTATAAAATGATTCTACTAATTAAAAAACAGTAAACTTTAATAACAATACTAAATATTTCATATTCTAGGATGGATTAATACAAAATAATATAAATCAACCAACTCTTTCTCCAGTTTACACTTTCCAAAATATATCAGAAATCATAATTGATGAATTGGTAATAGAAAACTCCTACTTTTAAAGCTAGACTGGCAACTAAAATTAATATAATAGCTTGATTAATATTACTAATGCTTAAACTGTTAGTATAACAAGTCTGACAATTAAAAATTGTATATTTGAGAATTAGAATTTAATAATGCTAACTAACGTTAATTAAGTAATCATTAATAATTTGATTATTGAAGAAATTAATTTTAGAAGCACCTAACAAAACGATCAAGCTATTTAATATTTGTTTTAATTCTAAAATTGCATAAATGTTTAAATTTTTAATGTCACAATATCAAACATTCGCTCTGAAGCACCTTTCACAATATTTAACATGTTTGGAAATCTATAATCATCTTTAAATGGATTGTATGCTAGTAACTTACAAGATAATTAAATTTTATTTTATAGATAAACATACACACAATAATTTTATGAATTTAAAATTACTCAAGATTAAATCATGGTTTAAAACTTTTTAATAGAGCAAATTAAAAGT
Source organism: Tetrahymena thermophila SB210 (assembly GCF_000189635.1). Taxonomy (NCBI): domain Eukaryota; phylum Ciliophora; class Oligohymenophorea; order Hymenostomatida; family Tetrahymenidae; genus Tetrahymena; species Tetrahymena thermophila. Next base: position 8,561 of record NW_002476377.1, read on the forward strand.
ACGAATTAATCTCTATTTGATATACAAAGTTTTAATGTTACAGTATTTAATTTTTCATCATCTTTTGTTTAATGCAATGATTGTAATGGTGCAGTTGTTTAAGCTTAAGCAAGTAATTTCTTATTAGTAAATTCATCTTTTTCAAACAGCACAGCTTTTTAAGGGGGAGCTATTTATCTAAAGTAGTGTACTTAAAGTTGCTCTATAAATTCATCTAAATTTTAAGGTAACTCTGCTATAAATGGTGGGGCTTTATATCTTGAATATTCTTAAATCTTGATTTATTCAAGTTTAATAATTTATAACGAAGCTATTATTGGAGGCGGAATAAGATATGTAGGGATTGTGCCTTCCTAATTTTAACAAGATTAGCAAAGACTTTTATAAAAAAGTAATAACACTATCTAGAATAATAAAGCCTAAGTTTTTGGAAATAACATAGGATCTTATCCTAGGAGTCTTAATATCATATTTAAATAATAGGATTACACAGTTTAAAATTAAGGTAAAAATAATTATAAAAATACATTTTTTATTAATATTTTTTATTTTATTTAATACAGGTTTATTAAGTGGAGATTTCGGTTTTGTTTACACCATAAATAATTTTATGAGTGGAGCAAGTTTATAATGCTAAGTATAGCTTATAGATGAAGAAGGAGAGTACATTAAAATTGAAAAAAATAATTTCCCTAAGATAATTTAATAAGAATTGAATTCTTATTAGATATAGATTTAAGGATAAAATAACTAAATTTAATTGGTTTCTGAGTCATTGATTGGTTTAAATAAATATGATATTACTTCTCATTCTTTTGTATTTGATAAGCTTTTAATTAACTCAAAACCTCTTACTAGTAACATAATTTATATTTTTGCTAATAGCATATTGATACCATCGAGCAGTAATTAAACTTAGCTGATTACTCCATAGATTTAAGTTAAAATTAATATGAATTTTAGAAAGTGTGAAATTGGAGAAATTATAATTAAAAAGTAATTTTTTTGAATTTTTAATATATTAAATTAAAATATGTATATATAGTCAGGCTGGCTCTTTAGAATATTGCTATCCATGTCCTTTAGGTATGTACTCACTTGTAGATACTATGCTAAATTAAAATTAATTAAGCTGTAGCTCCTGTCCTGCAAATGCTGTAAAGTGTTAATAAAATAAAATGACTCTTATGAATGGGTATTGGAGAGAAAGCAATACAACAGATTTAATAATAGAGTGCTCAAACTAACCACAAAACTGTAAAGGAGAAGATCCAAATAATTTAAATTATTGCAGTGAAGGTTATTTAGGACCTTTGTGTGAAACTTGTGACTTATTTGGAACTTACTGGTAAACAAAATATTCAAGAGTTGCTAAATATGTATGCAAAAAGTGTGAAGAAATGAAATCTGAATATGTTATTCAATTGTTTGCTTACTTTACTATTATGATTTATATACTTTATGGTGTTTATTCTGCACATAAAATATCTATAAAAAGAGCAGTGGGTTATTATATCCGCTTGATGGGAGCAGCAAGTATTGGAGTAAGTGATTCTGATGATTATACTAGTGTTTATCTAAAATTCATTATGCATTATTTGTATATTTCTTCAATTATCAAAATTTAACAGTTTAAGTTTCCTGGGCTAATAGACTTCTTTAGAATTCAAATTTCTTCTCCTATAGACTCAATGAGATTTGTACCTGATTGCTACTATTAATAATTCAATTTAGACTTAAAACCTGTCTTTTTAAGGTAGATTATATCTTAAATTCTTCCTATACTCTATCTTTCAGGAATGGGATTAATTTATTTGTTTTTAGTTATCTCTAAAGTTACAAAATTTAAGAAAAGTGTTATAATTTCAGGTCTTGTTTTTATTTTTATTTTCTTGCAACCAAATGTGAACTCAAGCTTGATATCAGTATCTTCTTGTAGAAGCATAGGCACTTAAATTTATATCACAGATGATATTTCTGAAAAATGCTTAACTGAAGAGCACATAGTTTTTCTTCTTTCATTTTGTCTTCCCTTTTTTATTTTGTGGTCAATCTTTATTCCAACAATTTTATTATATAAAATTTACAAATAAAGAAAATTCCTAAATTCTGTATTTAACCGAGTTAAATATGGTTTTTTATACCAAGAATATAGACTTAATTCGTGGTACTGGGAATTTACTAAAATAGGAGTTAAACTATTAATTACATTTTTTGATAATTTCTTGAGTGATCATTTGATACTAAAGTCTGTTTCAGCTAGCATAATAATAATCATTTATTTATTATTCTTGATAAAGTTGTAGCCTTATGTTTCTCTGCAGTTTAACAAATTCGATAAAGCATCTCATACAGTGTTATTCGTTATTATGCAAATTAGCATCCTAATTTAAGCATCTCCTATAGCTGTTATAGTAGATTTAGGAATTATTTCTTTCTATATAATCCATTTTACTTATTTATTAATATTATTGTTATATGTACTAAAATCTTAAATAGAGTATATTTTTATAAGGATGTTTAAGTTATTCCCTAGCTTATAAGAAAATTTGTCCTTTCTAAAGCGTTATCTTAAATTATCTAAGAAGAATAGTCTTGTTTTTAAAAGATGGAGATTTATTTGGAACCACCTATTTGTTACTAAAAGAATTTTTTAATTGAATGGCGAAAAGATCAATACCTTATAAAATAGAAAATCAATATTCTCAAAATAATTGATCCACCCAACCTCTTAAAGATCCATATTCAATTCAAATAACAATATATTATCTGAAGCTAAAATTACATATGATTCAGCAAGTAAATAAAATTTATTTTTAATATTTTCAAAATTCTTAATTTTTACTTTAGGGCATTTATTCCAAAATAAGCTAAGTATAATCAAAAAAGAAACATGTGATTATATGAAAGATTCAAAAAAAAATAAAGTGAATAGAGAAAGCATAATTTTAGATGTCGAGAATTATGGTAAAATAAATATCTTATAATAAAATATTTATAACTTATATTTAAATTAGAACTTAAAGATTCACTAAACTTTCCAAGTTCAAACAACAACATAAGATCAAAAAGTAACAGCACAGGCTAAAATTTATTTTAGTATAACTTTAATGAAATTATAAAGACATAGTTATTTTTCTCTAAGAATACAAAATAAAAGACTGAATCTACTATATAATGAAATAAATTTTATATTTTTGTTCAGATTTATTTAAATTAAGCTTTGAATAAGTTAAATTTGTTTTCCATTCATTTTATTGAAATTTTTTAAAGTCATATGCTCATATTAAATTTTATATCTAGAGAATAAATAACGTATATGTTATATTTTAGGGTCTGATAAAATCAAAAACTTGGGAAATTTACTCAGTTTCGTAATGACCACAATTTTACATTTGGATTCCTTACCGTGTGTATTTATTTTAGAAAAGAATTGGTAAATATGATTCTAGATAGGGAAATCTAAATTAATAATATATGAAATTAAAAATTTTTATTAAACCAAATACAAATTTTACAAAAAAATTAAAAAATCAATAAAAAACTAATTATTTTTCTTAATAGAATTACAAATCTTTATTTATCAAAATGTGTATAAGATAAAACTAATCTATTTGAGATATGTTTGAGCCATTTGATTATTCAAAATAATTAAAATATTATTATGCATTTTCTAAATTATTAAAATAATTAAAGTATTAGCTATCTTATTGTTATTATTTTTTAATGTAGTATGCTACAAATAGGAGTTGACTACCTTCAAAGTCTTTTAAAGTACATGGCATATCCATATAGCCTTCATAATTTTTATCATCCTACAAATATTTAATCTTATTTTTTTAGAAGGTTTTAGATTTAAATAAGTCTTTTTAATGATTTTTTACATCTTCTAAACTAAACTCTATTAAACTTAAATTTTCAATTTCTTTAAGAGGAACAATTAGTAAAGTTACATTGAATTTACAATTAAAACGCTATTCTAAGTAGCATTAAGTAGCTATTATTTGTTATTAAAAATGACATTCAGACTGTTTAAATATTTCATTTAATCTTGATTTACAGAATTTCCAGTCTACAATAATACATTTTTATTATTAAATGCTATAACCTAAGTAATCTATTCTCTTACTTAATTTATCACTTATAACATCTTTTTCTACTTTAAGTTTTTCCATTCCACTTTTTTTTAAATATTCAGTAATAATATCAACTTAATTAATAATAAGTTACACATCTTCTTAACTCTTTAATTCTTTATTAAGAAACTATTTACTTCCTTTCTTGAGGTACTATTCTATTCCTGCATGAACCTTCTTTCCAATTTATTTTCTAGAATTTGGATTTGAATATTCAGGTGATTAAAAATATTTTGTATTTAATTATATATTAGATTTATTTTTTTTTAGTTGAGTTTTATTAGTGTTTAAATCAGTCTTCTTCCAGCTAAAATTGTCCATTTTAAAAGGTCCTTCTATTTAAGTTGGTTATTATCCTTCTTTTTTCTTTTTTTTTGTTTTGTTGGCAATTTCTTCTTCTTATTCTTTCTCTTTGTTGTAAGCATTTAGATTTTCTTAAATATCCTCTAAATATTTATTTTATTTTTAGTTTTCTGAACATGAAATCATATCAAATAGACTCTCTTTTTACTTTTCGACAGTATTTATCAAATCTTATCCAATAAACACATCATTAAGCTATTATTAGTCAATAAAATCGCTTTCATTTTCAGGTTAAATGATTTCAGTCATTTGAGATTAATCACTCTCAATATTATCTAGTAATAAAGTATTATCACTTTTTTATTCAGGCGAATAAAATGTATCATTTTATTATTTATTACTGCTGGAATTCATTTTGGAGTTGTTGAATTATTTTTCTAAATTTTCATCTTCTTCGGTTACTATTTTATCAATTGAATTTATTTCTTCAGTATTTATAGGTTGAAGTAGATTTGTTTAAAGCTAAAATTATAAGGAAGATAGCTAGCTTTGATTACTTTATTCAAAGATGTTATTTATACAATTATTTTTATTTTAGGATGTTTAAAAAATATTATTATTATTTAAAATTAATACTTCATTTATATTGCTATCATCCTCAATTTCAGTTACTTCTTTATTATTTAACTTTTTATTTTCATTAGTTTGCTAATTTTGATTGTTTTATTCAAAAATGTTATTTATACTATTGTTTTTATTTTAGGATGTTTAAAAAATATTATTATTAAATATTTATGTTTCATTTTTATAATTATCATCCTCATTTTAAATTACTTCTTTATTATTTAACTTGCCATTTTAAGTAGTTTAATTATTTTAAAATAAGGCTTTTGGTAATAGATTATGGGTAACAACTTTTTAATTTTAATTAAATTTCTATTAATGGTAATATTAGTTACTTGGAAAATCATCTATATTTAGGTAATTATAGAAACCAAATAAATCTTGTTAACTATTAACATCTTTAACTTCTTATATTTCGATTGAATTGACATCTTACCTTTTATTATTTTTATCATCATCTTCTTCTATAACAATGACATTTTAATTACAAATTTATTTTTTTTATTGAGTGATGTCTTCTTCTATAACAATGACATTTTAATTACAAGTTTATTTTTTTTATTGAGTTATGTCTTCTTCTATAACAATGACATTTTAATTACAAGTTTATTTTTTTTATTGAGATATTCTTGTATTTTGATTTTATTATATCTAAATTAATTATTGTTCGCCAAATTTTTAATTATTATTATTATTATTTTATTTGTGATGATTTTATTAATTTTATAAATCCTTCCTTTACAAATAGTTGTCAATAAGACTTAGTCCTGTGATAAATTATTTTTGTTGTTAAGATGAAGCTAATTTGTCATTCTCAATTTCTATGTCTATTTTTTCACTCTAAATATTTTATCGATTGTGAAATTTTTAGTTAATAACATTTTATTCAGCGCATCGCATTTAATTTTAAATGCAAATAAATTTCTAATTTCCATTTTTTTTTTAGATATCATAGTAATATTAGCTTCGTTAAATCATTTATATGTCACTATCATCGTCATCCTCTAGATCTATCAAAACAGGGTTGTTATTTTTTTATATTTATTGATTGTAAGATATAGAGTTTAAATTTTAACTTGTCATTTTTTTGCTTCTTTTTCATAACTAATTTAAGAAAACTTTTATTATTAAAAAAAATATCTGAAATGATTAGCTTAAAACTCAATTTTACATAAATATGAAACAAGAATAAAACTCTTTTATTTTATTCAACTTAAATAATAGAAACCAATCAATTCAATTCAATCTATTCTTTATGTAAATATAATATTTTCTTGAATTTATTCTTAATTAAATAATAGTTAACATGGGAAAAATTATCTATAACTTGCAAATACAATTCAAAGAATTAAAAATTTTTAGATCAATTTTAAGAAAGAGAGACGATTTTAATTAATCTTTGTTTATTAATATTACTTTTTTTGAGATAATTTAAAAAAATACTTTTATTTTTAAAATTTTTTATTATAAAAGTAAAATTTAATAATATAATATATTTATTTCCATATACTATTGATTCTCATGTATTAACGCAATCTCCCTCCAAACTTAAAATGATGTTTTAAGTATTCACTCAAAGTTTTTCCAAAAATAGGTGTTTATATATTTGTGCACTAATACCTTAGAATTTATAGTATATTATTTTATTATCTTTTAAAATTTTTTAAATTTTAATGGCAGCATCTGCTTAAACTCTTTCTATTTTATACTCAATTTATTTCAATTAAATTTAATAATATATTTTTTTTTTCGGTTAAGTATTCTAATTGTTAATAGAGACTAATAAAATTTAATTGTAGACAAATATATCTTTCTTATGCTGATCAGTAAAATAAAGTAAATATAAATAACAAAGAAAAATAGATTGATAAAAGTTGCCTTATTTTAAGTATACATAATCAGAAATTAGATAATTTTGATTTTCTTTCAAAAATAAAAACAAAGTTAAGTAAATTATAGCAAATAAATAATAGTTTTAAAAGCCCTTCATCTATTTATAAAATATTAATTAAATATGTTAAATAAAATTAAAATTAATCTAATAATATTAAATAGAGGCATTTTAAATAACCAATTAATATATTTTAAATTTAAATAGTAATTTTAAAAACATTTATATGAGATTAAAACTATTATTTTTATTTATACATTTGGTTATCCTTAAGATGTAACAAGTTAAGCTAAATAGATCAACAAGATTTAAAATTTAAATTTTCATAAGATTGTGACATTAAATTGTTTAATTGAAAATCGAGTGCATTTCTCAAAAAGCTCTTAGTTTTGAGTAGTTAGAATTTAATAAATACATTTTTTCATTTATTTTCATCAAAAATCTAATTTTATTGAGTATTTAAATTAGTTTAACAAGAGTTTATTTAAAAAATTTTATTGATTTATGACAGTTGCTGTGTTTGGAATAAATAAATTTCTTCTAGCTTATAAATTTGTTGGTTTTAAAAAAGAATACTTTTTAAAAATTGTAAATGAAATAGTTATCATGACTTTGAGTGCTAATAACTATATTAGCATAAATTAAAGTATTTCATAAAAAGAATTTATTTTTATCATAAGCCAAAAGTTTTCATTAAATTATTTCATATTCATAGTAATATATATTCTCTATTTTCATCTAAGCTTAGATAATAAATAATTATATTTGCATTAATTAAAATATTTCATAACATTTATTAATTTAAAAATAACTAATGATAGTCATATGCTACTAATTTTCAATACATTGTTTTATATTTCTAAGTATTATATTTTTTACTTATTTTAAGAAAATAGGGTTTTAAATATTACATTTTTTATGGCATTAACTAACTCTTTTTTAACAAAAATACAATATTCTAAATTATATTTATCTTATAAGTAATTAGATAAAAATGCAATATTCTGACAAATTATTATCAAATGTGTAAATCAGATGAAAAATATAATATAGATGGTTAAAACTAATTTTATAAGAAATAGTACCAAATCAAAGGTTTAATATTTTGCATTTTATACAAAATAAGTAAATTGTTTGAACTTTTGACACATTTGCTTATAAATATGTTGAGCTCTTACTATTAAACTCTATTATCCTATCAATAACTGCTTTTTTTGAGTTTCAAGAAATAAATGCTAAATTAAGAGTAAATTAGGAACTTTAAATTGTTCATACAAAAAGAAATCTATAAATATTGAAGCTAAAAGTTCACATATATTTAATATTCAACAAATGTTTAAAGAAAGGTTACTCAAATTTAATTTGTTGAGTAAGCATTTTAGATATTCAATTTAGTGTAAGAAAAAACTAATAATTACTTTTAGAAAATTAAAAGAAAATGTAGAGAAAAATTCGTACTAATTTCAGAAAATTATTGGTGTAAATGTAGTGTTATTTTTATGAAATATTTGCATTTCGTATTAAATATATTATTGCTATGACGATATAAAATAAGGAATCAATAAATAAACTAAAACCTGATTAACTTATTTTTAGTGCTCATTTAAATATCCAGAATTTACATTCAATAGATATATTAATAATCAATTAATAAATTAGATATAACAATAATTAGGTTTTTTATATATTAAGTAAACTATGTTGAATCTAAATTAAGAGAGAGAAAGGTTGGAGATGATACTTTAGACAGAAGGTGATTAAGCAATCTAGTCAGAGACATCTTCTCAGCTCTAAAAGTATACATCAAATAATATTAATAACCTCAACTTAAATGAAAATCTATGCACAGATTAAGAGATGGTTGAGATTGATAATATAAAAGATCAAAATTAAGATCATATTGAAAAAGACTAAGAAGCAGAGGAAGAAAAAAAACATATAGAAAGGGAAATTATCTCTTTTGAATCTATGAATAGGATAGATAAAGAAAGACAGCATGCATGGAAAAAGTTTAATTTCAACTTTAAAACAAATTGGTTTTAGCGCATCTTTCTGATAGATCTTCTTTACCTTTTATTCCATTGCAGAAAATCAGTTAAAGATCATAAAGAAATCCATTTAAATGATATTCCTCACTTATTCCCTGAGGATTAAATTAGCAATTTGAGTAAAAAATTCGATGTTTATATTTAAAGGGAACAGGTTGAGCTGGATAAGAAAGGAAAGGAGATTGGAGCGATAACTATGCTCAAAGTTTTTTTATTGACCTTCAGATTTTCTTTTTTTATGGAGTTTTTTTATGTCTTCATGTTGAACGCATTTAAGATTGTTTCTTCTATTTGCATTAGAAACCTAATTAACGATATCGCTTATTAAGAACCTGCTTCAAAATAATATATGTGGGCTGCAATTATTGCTGTCAGCAATTTTATCTAAGTTTTATGCATGCATCATGCAAATAAAATTAACTATTCGCTATTCTCTTCAATCAGAGTTATGTTTATGAAAACTCTTTACTAAAAAGTTTCAAATCTCTCAGCCTATACCATAAAAGAAGCAAATGTAGGAAAACTTGTTAACATTGTATCAAGTGATTTAACTACTATTGAAGTTAAGAGCTTTTTAATTATATCCCTGATGGTAATACCTTTTGGATTAATATCCGTTGCTGTAGTATTATACTTTAGGTAATATTTAATTTCAATTTTTCTTAATTAATCAATTTACTGATAGTATTTTTTTAGACCTACACATGTTATTTTTTTTAATTTTACTGATTATTGACTCTACAAAAGCGCATAAATGATTATTTGATTACACTTAACATATAAAAATTAATTTTACCTATTAATTTTTTTTTACAATAGATTTGGAAGCTTTGGTGTTCTAAGTCTTATTTTGATGATTTGCTTTATACCTATTTAAATATATGTTGCTGAAAAGAGTTCCAATGCCTTCGCTTAAAAAACAAACTTAGTAGATAAAAGAATCAATCTAACTAATGAAGTTATTGAAGGTATTCGTTTAATTAAAATGTATGCTTGGGAAGGCGCATTCAAGAAAGCAATTGTTGAAGTTAGAAAGTTAGAACTTAAAAAGGTCTTGACAATTTTAATGTATTTCATTTTTGAACACTCACTGTCTGCTACATCAGGTGTTTTGGCTACATATTTTGTCTTTGCTTTAACTCATAGCTATGGAGATGCATCTTAACTAAATATAGGAAATATGTTTTCCACTCTCGATTTATTGTAGTACACTAAATAAGCTATGATATCATTCGCAGGATTCGGAATAAGTGGTGCTCTAGAGTTAAGAGTAGTATTTCAAAGAATGGCTAGCGTTTTTAAAATAAAAGAAAATCTAATGGCTTCTGTAGACGGTAATTTGATTTTCCTTTAAATTAATTATTAACATTTATCAATAATTTATGTATTTTTTTAGAAAACTTTGAGTTAATTGATTAAATATATTCAAATTAGGAAAAAACTAATACGAAACAGCTGTACTCGATAATGGAGAAATTAAAATGAAAAACTTCTATGCCTATTGGAAAGGTGATGAGCCTGTTTTGAAAGATATAGATTTACACATATAATAAGGAGAGTTTGTCTCAATAGTAGGAAAGATAGGTTCTGGTAAATCTACATTACTTAATTGCATTTTGAAAGAAGTGCCAAGGTTTAGAGGAAGTTTTTCTTATAAAGGTAAGCTTGCTTATGTAGAATAAGAACCTTATATATTTAGTAGCTCTGTTAGAGATAATATTGTTTTCGGTAAAAAGTACAAAGAATCCTTTTACAATTAAGTTGTTGAAGTTTGCAATTTACTTGATGATTTTAAGCTCTTATCAAATGGTGATTTAACAGAGATTGGAGAAAGAGGTCTAAACATTAGTGGAGGTTAGAAAGCTCGTATTTCTTTAGCAAGAGCTTTGTATTCTCAAGCTGATATATATTTATTTGATGATCCACTATCAGCTGTTGATGCTAAAGTAATTGTTATTATTATTATATTTCAAAATTAAATCTTTTATAACTAATAATAGGTAGCAAAATCTTTATTCTATGGAGCAATTAAAAAATTTTTAAAGAACTCAACAGTAATCTTGGTCACCCATTAAATTCATTTTACAAAAGATTCAGATAGAATTATTATCATGAATGAGGGTTAAATTACTGATTCAGGCACTTTCAATGAACTTGAAGAAAAATTAAAAAACCTAGCAAATTATATTTAATTAAATGAATCTCACAGTAGAAGTGTAAGCCGTATTGAAGATTTTGAATAATTAAAGTAAATTATAGAAGGTAAATATAATTTATAAATATTAAATAAAATAATTTTTGTATTTAAATAATGAAATTAGAAGAAAATGAGGAAAAAAAGTAATTGGAACATGTCACTGCTTAAGAAAATTAGTAAACTCAATAAGATTAGAAAATGGAATCATAAATTAATCATGAAAAAAAAATGGATGCTGAGAACAACACTCCTTTAGAGTTAGAAAATAAAAAAAATGATGAAGATCTTGCAAAGGTTGATGTTGAATTGAAATTAGAAGAAGAATAGAAGAAAAAGGAGATTTAAGGACTTTATACCAAGGAGTCAAATGAAAATATTTCTGTGACCTTTTAAACTTATTGGAATTTTATGAAATCTTCTAAATATATAGCTCTTGTACCTTTGATGATTATTTTATTTTTTACCTGTGAAGTTTTAACTACTATTTTTACAAATGCAATTGGATACTATAATTAACCTGGCTATATGAATCAAAGTGTTATAGATGCTTTAGGTTATATAACACTTGGTTATTATCTTAATGCTGTAATCAAATATTTAATTATCATAAATTTCTTAAACTCAAGTAGCTAAAGTCTTCATAACAAAATGATAGAATCATTAGTAAGATCAAAAGTTCTCTATTTTGATTAGACTTAAAGTGGTAGAATTATTAATAGATTTTCTACTGATTTAGGTAAGTTTTTATTAATTTAAAATTATGAGTAAAAATAATTATTAAATATTCAAAAATAAAAGTTATTGTTGACTAAAGTTTACCTCTAACCTCAATAGACTCAATTGAAATTCTTTGCACTCATATTGTTCTTCTTATTATGCTGATTATTATTAATCCTTATTTTATTATTGTAGCATTCTTTTTGATCTTAATTTTATACAACTTTATGATAATTTCTAAAGTTTGCCTTATTGAATCAAAGTAAACTGACTTGAGAAATCGTTCTCCTGTCTTTAATTATTTTACTACTACGGTATAAGGAATTTTACCTTTAAGAGTTTATGAATAAACCAAGTTATTTTAATACAAATTTGATGAACTCTCAGATGCTTCTCTAAGATCTTCTTGTTGTTATTGGTATATTACCAGAGCATTTGGTGCTTACGTACATGGATTCTCTTGCATAGCTGGTATTATTGGTATTTTTATGCTTATTGCTATAGGTAAAAGTGGTTCATAGGTTGGATAATCTATTGTTTACTTTTTAACGATGAGTGATATTATTTAGTGGGGTTTAAGGTAATTTTTTTTTTTCTACTTATTATTATTACCTTATTTATTTTTTAAGATAAATGATCTAAACTGATGTCACTATGTCTAGTGCATAGAGAATACATAACATGTGCTAACTTGAACCAGAGCCAGCTCTAGAAACTAGCTATGATTAATAGCATATTAAATAAAATCTCTAAGCTAAGAAAACAGATTAAGGTGTTGTTTTATAAGAATAAAAATTCCCAACAGATGGTAAAGTGGAATTCATAAATGTTAGGATGAGATACAGGGAAGGATTGGATCCTGTACTCAATCAATTATCCTTTACTATAAATCCAGGATAGAGAGTTGGATGTGTGGGTAGAACTGGAGCTGGAAAGTCTTCTATCATAACAGCATTATTTAGAATGACAGAAATCGATGACCCAACTGATGAAAATGAAGAAATAGCCATAAAAATTGATGGCCACATGACTAAATAACTAGGATTGCATACTCTTAGAGGCGGTATAAGCATGATTCCTTAGATTCCTTTTATTTTTAGTGGAACTATTTTGAGAAACTTAGATCCTCTTGGGGAATATACCGAAGAATAAATTAAAGAAGTAATTGAAGAAATAGGATTATCAGGTAAATATATTTTATATTTTATCCTTATTACAATAAATAAACTTATATTTAGAAAAAATTCAATCTTTGCCGAAAGGATTGCATACAGATATGTCAAATGCAAGTGAAGTGTTTAGTGTAGGCTAAAAGTAGTTAATATGTTTAGGTAGAGCAATCTTAAAAAAGAGTAAGCTTTTAATTTTAGATGAAGCTACAGCCAATGTAGACATGGTGACTGATGATTTAATTTAAAGAAAAATCAAAGAAAGATTCATAAATTCAACTGTAATAACTGTAGCACATAGACTTAATACTATTGCTGATTATGATATGGTAATAGTAATGGATAAAGGTAAAGTTATTGAGTCTGGTGATCCCTACATACTACTTTAGCAAGATTCTAGTTACTTTAAAGCTATGGTAAACCATACTGGAAAGAAAAATGCTAAAACTATTATGGATATTGCAAAATAGGCACATTTATAAAAAAAAAAAGATTAACATTGAGATTTAAAAAAGAGAGAAAAAAAAATTTAAATTAAAAAATATTTATTAAAATGAATAAAAATAAAAATATTTTTTATTATCCTTATATTAAAAAACAAATAGTTAATAAATAAAATTGTTAAAATATATATTTATTTTACATTTTAAATTGTAACTATCATTTCAAAATTTTTTAATTTTAAAAAATTTAATTTTACCAAATGTTTTTAAAGTTGGTTAAAGTTTATTAAATATAAATTTGAATAAAAAACACTTGAATAGCAGAAAATTCTTTATTTATTAATTAGTAATAGTCATATTTTTTATTATTTGTGTATCTTATCACATCTATTTACTAATTACCAATTTTACTCCATATTTAAAAAATTGATATCAAATATGTATAGATTTATCTAAAATGTAGATATTTAATTAAGATTTTGATAAATTCAAATTTATTAAAATATTAATTATATTTATTTAAATAAATCAACATTCATGGTTGAAGTGATAAATGATGATATTTTATTTTCTCATTAAATTAAATATTTTTAAATCTAAAAAACCAACATGAATGATATATTATAATTATTATTTTAAATATAAATTCAACTCATACTTAAACAAATAGGAAAATTGAAGAAAACTTGTACTTCTTTATTCAAAGAAATTTTCTGAAAATATCTATATATATTTTTCCTATTTGTCAATTTTATATACTGCTATTTATTCAATATATTCCAAATACTACTTACTATTCATATTTTTCATAATCAAATTTTTATTTAATAAACTATAACCATAAAGTTAAAAATAATTGAGCAAATATTTAAATTCTTTTCTTATTTTTGTAATCTTTAATTATTAATTTTAAGGATTTAAAGAAATACTTTAAAATTCCACTGTAATAACTATAACAAATATACTAAATACTAATTATGATATTGTTTTATTAACAGAAAATGATAGATTTACTTAATTTATTGATCCTTATATACTGCTTTCACCAGATTTTAGCTTCTATAAAGTAATTTTAAATTATAAAGGAGAGAAGAATACTAAAATATGATGGGATATTGCTAAAAAGCTAATTTTGAGAATAAAAAAATCAAGAAATAGGGAAATCGTGAATAGTATACTCCTTAAATTTTAAATTATGAATATGTTTAAGAGGTATGATTAGTAAGGTTACTTGAAATTGATTTTTAAAGTAATTTTAAGTAAAGATTATTTATTCTTAAAAATGTTTTTCATTTTTTTTAATCAAAGTTCTTACTTCTAAGTCAGAAAACTTCCAGTCAACAATTATACATTCTTTCTATTCATTATTATAAGCAATATAATCCATAATCTTATATGAATCATTGTAATAAATTTTTATTTCAGCTCTAAAATTCTTCATACCTCTAAAATTCAAGTATTTAGTAGTGTTATCAACTTAATTTATTATTAAATCAACATCCTCACCTTTCAAAAGAAGTTAAAGCTTATCTTATTTTTTAGATTCTAAATATTATCGAATACCTGCATGAATTTTTATTCCTAAAGTCTATGTTTAAATGTATTCAGATTACTAAAAGTATTCTCTATTCTCTTAAGAAAAAGAGTGGCATTTTTCCTAAAACACATAAGTTTTTTTTTTGGGTGAAAAACTAAATTAATTTATTTAAAATGGTTCTTTCTCTTTTATGCATTCTTAATGAAGATATTATTTTTGTTTAATTTATTCTTTTGCATTTGTTTTTTATCTTTTTTTACTCTCATATTCTTTCAAAATTTCTTCATTTTAAATCAAGCTTTCTAAGGAATATTCACTCGATAAACTATCTTAATTTGAAAATATGTTAGTTTATTTTCTTTTTAGATTTGCTTTATTAGCCATAAAATGTTACTCCATGTTATTTGATAAATTATTCATTTTATTTTGAATGATAACATCATTTGTTATTTTTAAACTTAAATACGGTTTTTCAGAATCAATAGTATTTTTTAAAGCCTGATCAATTTTGTTTTTAACTAAATAATGCTATTTTTAGTTTACTTCTTTTTAGATGATGAATTAGAGTTCTTTTTCTAATTCTATATTTTCTTCATCACAATTATCATCAATCATTATATAATGATTATTTTTCTTAATACTTTTTTGATCAGGATTTTCCAATTAATTATTAATAAAATACTAGTTTTAGCTTTAATTATTTTCATTAATAGTAAATTACCCATTTTATAATTTATGGTTTTATTTATTTAAATTTATTATTTGTATTTGATTATTTTATGATTTATTGCTAGTTTAGTTATTCTGAGTTAGGATTTTAAAATTCTGTTAATTAATACAAGGCTATTAAGAATTATTTGTTTTCTATAAATTATTAATAAATAAAGTTTAATTAATGTTACTTTCTTTTTAATCTTAGTAAACTTCAATTTAAACTTAATTATTATTTTAGTCTTTTTCTGCATTTTCATAATTGAAATTATCGTCTATCACAATACATTTATTCTCCCATATCACATAATATTTAATTTAAACACTTAATTAATTATTTTAATGTTATTAATTCTGTTACTAAACATTTTAAGCTTAGTTAAATGTATTAAAGAAATTATGTGAATTTTGTTTATATTAATTTTAGATTTATTTTTCATTTACAAAAGTTGATCTTTATTATTATTGATTATAAATTTAGTTACTTTAGGATTATATTAAATATTTTTATTTCTTATAATCATCATATATATTTTCATCATCTTTAATAATGATAAATTCTTTTCTTGATTAAATTTATTAATTTAAATAATTTTTTTTATTTTAATTAGCTCTTTTATCCACATTAAATTCCATTCCTTATATTTCAATACAATCTGAAGTCTAATCAAGAAATTAGTTATTTAATTAAATTCCAAAATCTTTTTTAATGCTTTGAAATCTTTTTTAGCTTTAAATCAATTAAGATTAATTTTCTAGTAGATGACTACTATTATTGTTTGTTTATAATTCTGTATATTCATTATCTTCATCCACAAAAATAAATTATTGCTTTTAATTTTTTTCTATCTTAAAATCAGATTATGAATTTACCTTTTTTTCATAATTATTTTATACTTTATCATCAATTTAAAAATCTAATTAATTAGGAATACTATTCACTTAAGCGCATCCAGCATTCTAAATAAGAGATTGAACGTTATAATTTAAATCTTTAGGTTATATAAAAAAATCATTATCTTCAATCATTACTTCTTTAGTTTTCTCCTTTTATACTATATCCTTATTAGTATAAATATTCTATTAAATATGTATGTTTTGTCGTTTTTCAGACATTCGATTTTAAAAATAATTGAAGTTATCAAGTTAACTTTAAGTTTATTAAGATAAATTTTTGGTATACTCTTATTCTAAATCTATTAAAATTTAGTTTCCATTCTCAAATACTTATTTTTTGTTTGGTGATTGATTTATTTTTTAGTTTTGCATTTTAAAAAAGTTAAAAACAGTTAATTAAATAGTAATAATTTATTTTTCCAGATAACAATAATTTATTTATTTATGATTATAGTTTGTTTTACATTTAATTTCAAAAAGTATTAAAAAAAACAAAAATAGGGTTGATTGATATAATATTTTCCTGTATTATTTTTAAATAAATTAATAAATTTGATTATAAATTTTCTGATCTTATACTCAAAACTTAAAAATAAAATTTACCTTAAAAAACAATAAAATTATTTATTTAAAAATACATTAAATTTTTTTTTCATTAGTTTTAAAAATATATCAGTAGTAGAATTTGATTTTTTTTAGTTTTTTATAATTGATAAGTTTGTAGTATTTATAAAAATTTTATTAATTATAATCAAATAATAAATCTGATTTATAATAAACCATTTAAAAAATATTTAATTAATATATTTATTTAATATTTAAAGTTTTGATTTTAAAATCAAAAAATATTTTTAAAAGTATATTAAATAAATATTATTTAAGTACTTATAATAAAACTAAATTTAGTAGTTTAATTTAATAATCTACATAATAAACTAATAAACAAAATTCTACAAAAAAAAATGTAAGTTTTTTATTGTAGTTATAAAACATTTTAATTAAAAATTCTAATAATTTTATCTTATTTCAATACTTATTCATTCATCTAAATGTTTATAAAAATAAAGTCTAATTTAATTTAAATAAGTATAATTAATTTTTTCTGATTTATTTCAGCAAACATTTTATAATTAATTCTACTATATTTCTTTTAAATAAATTCCTAACAGAAATAAAAATAATTTTTGATCATAAATAAATGAAATAAATAAATAATTAAATTATGAATGTAACTTGGCTGATAGAATAATTCTAGAAAAATTAAATACGAATAGTCATATTAAATTACTCAAAAAATCATGTATCCAGATCATAGCTTTTTTATTTATTTAATCTTTGAGTTAAAAAATTTTGCATGAGCGCGCGCATGCAAATAAGAATATTTGTTGATTTTTGATTAAAATCCAAAGTTTAAAAATAATTAATAAATTTTTATATCGTTTAAAAAATATGATATCTGAAATATCATCTTAATTCATTTTTAAATTTAAAATATTGGCAAATATTTATTTAAATTTAAAATCAATTAAATATAATCTAATTAAAATTTACTTAATAAGAAATAATCCTATAATAAAACTAATTTTTCCAAAAAGGCTAAATTTGCTTATTATTTGGTCAAATAAGATGATGGATTAAATAGTTAATTAAAAATATTAAGAAAGTGTAATGTTGCTATTAGAATAATTCTGGAAAAATTAGAAAATCAAATTAAAGTCTAAAAATAACCTTTGAAGTAGGAATAGTTAGGTAATATTTATATTATAATTTATTAGAAATGTAAAACTATCATTAAGTGATTTAAATATAACAAAAATATAAATTTAGAAACAACCTTGAAATATTTAGTTAAAAATAATATGTTAAGTTTTAAGCAACAACGAGAGAAGCTTTAGACTATCAATTAGACTGAAGGTGACTAATATGAGGCATAATTAGAAACATCCTAATAGCTCTAAAAGAACTCCACTAATAATATAAATTTTATCTTGAATGAAAATTAATAGACAGATAATTAAATCATTGATAATAATATAATAAATGATTAGATTTAAGCTACTATAGAAGATGTAGATGGAGAGCAAGAAAAAAAACAAATTGAAAGCGATTTTATTTCTTTTGAATCTACAAATAAAATAGATAAAGAACGCTAAAGTGCATGGAAAAAATTTAATTTTCATTTTAATACTAATTGGTTCTAACGAATTTTTCTGATTGATCTTCTTTACCTTTTATTCCATTGTAGAAAGTAAGTAAAGGATCATAAAGAAATAAATTTAAATGATGTGCCTCATTTGTTTCCTGAAGATTAAATAAGCAATTAGGTTAAAAATTTCGATTTTTATATTTAAAAAGAAGAGTCAGAATTAAAAAAAAAAGGAAAATAAATTGGAGCTTTTAGTATGTTAAAAATATTTTTATTGACTTTCAAATACAAATTCTTAATAGTATTTTTCCACATTTTCTCCTTAAATGCTTTTAAGATTGTTGCATCAGTTTGTATTAGAAACCTTATTAATGATATTGCTGATGAAGAACCAGTATCTAAATAATATATGTGGGTTGCAATTATTGCAGTAAGCAACTTTATTTAAGTTCTAGGCATGCACCATGGAACAAAAGTTAATTATTTAATTTTCTGTTCTATCAGAGTCATGTTCATGAAAACCCTTTACTAAAAAGTTTCAAACCTTTCTTCTTTTGCAATCAAAGAAGCAAATATAGGAAAGCTAGTTAGCATTGTATCAAGTGATTTAACTACTTTCGAAGTTAAAAGTTTTCATATTATATCATTGCTGGTTCTTCCTTTCGGGTTAGTTGCTGTTGCTGTTGTACTTTATTTTAGGTATTTATTTATTTATTATTGATGATTGATTCATTAATTTTTTTTCAAGCAACAATCAAAAAGTTTTAAAATTTGTTATCTTTTTATGAATTTAACTTATTTTGCTTTATCAACTAATTTAATTAATTTTTATTTTAGATTTGGAGGTTTTGGTGTTTTGGGACTTATTTTAATGATGTTCTTTATACCTATTTAAATATATATTGCAGATAAGAGTTCATAGTCTTTTGCTTAGAAAACTAATTTAGTAGATAAAAGAATTAACTTAACTAATGAAGTCATTGAGGGTATTCGTTTAATAAAAATGTATGCTTGGGAAGGTGCATTCATGAAAGCAATCATGGAAGTGAGGAGATTGGAACTTAAAAAGGTTTTTAAGATCTTACTATTTTTCATATTTGAGCATTCATTATCTGCCTCATCAGGTATTTTAGCTACATATTTTATTTTTGCTTTAACATAAAATTACGGTGACTCAGATCAGCTTAATATTGCAAATATGTATTCTACACTTGATTTATTATAGTACACCAAATATGCTATGATATCTTTTGCAGGATTTGGACTAAGTGGAGCTCTAGAACTGAGAGTGGTATTTAATAGATTGGCCAGCGTTTTTCATATTAAAGATAATCATATGACTTGTGTAGATGGTAATTAAATATTGATAAATATGATTAAATTTTATTTCCATTTTTTTAAAGAATTTAATTTGAAAATGAACTTATTTTATAAAATAGGAAAAAACGAATTTTTGAATACTACCCTTTAAAATGGAGAAATTAAAATGAAGAATTTCTGTGCTTACTGGAAAGGAGAAGAGCCTGTTTTAAAAGATATAGACTTACACTTATAAAAAGGAGAGTTTGTTTCAATTGTTGGTAAAATAGGTTCTGGTAAATCTACTTTACTAAATTGTATTTTGAAAGAAGTACCAAAATTTAGAGGAAGTTTTTCTTTTAGTGGTAAGCTTGCTTATGTAGAATAAGAACCTTATATATTTAGTAGCTCTGTTAGAGATAATATCCTTTTTGGTAAAAAGTATAAAGAATCCTTTTACAATTAAGTTGTTGAAGCTTGTAACTTAGTTGATGATTTCAAGCTCTTAGCAAATGGTGATTTAACTGAAATAGGAGAAAGAGGTTTAAATATTAGTGGTGGATAAAAAGCCCGTATTTCTTTAGCTAGAGCTTTGTATTCTCAAGCTGATATTTATTTATTAGATGACCCACTATCTGCTGTAGACGCAAAGGTAATTTTTAATTTTATTATTATATTTTAGTAAAAAAATTTTTTTATTAGGTTGCTAAGTCTTTATTCTATGGAGCCATAAAAAAGTTTTTAAAGAATTAAACAGTCATTTTAGTGACGCATTAAATTCACTTCACTAGAGATTCAGACAGAATTATTATCATGAATGAAGGATAAATTACTGATTAGGGCACATTCAATGAGCTTGAAGATAAATTAAAAGACTTAGCAAATTACATTTAATTAAATGAGTCTCAAAGTAAAAGTGTAAGCAATGTAGATGGAATTTAACAAAAGCAATAAAACTAACCAAAAAAGAGTAATTTAGATAACGAGAACCTTTAAATCTAAGAATCTTAATAAAAATAAAATGATTTTTTAGTAAACCAAAAAACACCATTAAATTAATAAGAATAAATAGAAGATGTTGACGAAATTAACTAAGAAGTGATATAAGAAGAGGAATAGAAGAAAAAATAAATTTAAGAACTTTATACGAAGGAATCAGACGAGAATATTACTGTGTCTTATAGAACTTATTGGAAATATATGAAATCGTCTAAATACCTGATTTTAGTTCCTTTGTTGATTGCATTATTTTTTACTAGTGAAGTTTTAACGACTGTTTTTACAAATGCTATAGGATATTATAATTCCTCGGATTACACAAATTAAAGTGTAATAGATGCATTAGGTTATATCACACTTGGCTACTTCCTAAACTTACTCGTTAAATACTTTATTCACATTAAATTTCTTAATTCTAGCAGCACAAGTTTACATAACAAAATGATAGAATCTTTAGTTAGATCAAAAGTTGTATATTTCGATCAGACTTAAAGTGGTAGAATTATCAACAGGTTTTCTACAGATTTAGGTAAGAATTTTATTTTTTTATTTATTATTAAATATTATTATATTTAAAAAGTTATTGTTGATCAAACTTTACCTATAACTTCTATTGATACTATAGAAGTTTTATGCAGTCACATTGTTCTTCTTGTTATGCTTGTAATTATAAATCCTTATTTTATCATAGTTGCCTTCTTTATGATCTTGGTTTTATACAATTTTATGATTATTTCTAAAACTTCCTTAATTGAGTCAAAATAAACTGATTTGAGAAACCGTTCTCCTATCTTTAACTTTTTTACCGCAACAGTTTAAGGAATTTTACCTCTAAGAGTTTATCAATAAACAAATTTATTTTAGTAAAAATTTGATGAACTCTCTGATGCTTCTCTAAGATCTTCTGTCTGTTATTGGTATATAATTAGAGCATTTGGTGCTTATGTTCATGCTTTCTCCTGTATTGCAGGTATTATTGGTATCTTTATGCTTATTGCTGTTGGTAAAAGTGGTTCATAAGTAGGATAATCTATAGTTTACTTTTTAACTATGAGTGATCTTATTTAATGGGGTTTAAGGTAAAATTTATATAGCTTAATTAAATTATTAATTAATTAATATATTTTATTAAGGTAAATGATCTAAACTGATGTCACAATGTCTAGTGCTTAAAGAATACTTAACATGTGTGAAATTGATCCAGAACCAGCCCTTGAAACTAGCTATGACTAGCAATATATTAAAAAAAATCTCTAAGCTAAGAAAACAGATCTTGGAGTTGTTTTATAAGAACAAAAATTCCCATCAGATGGAAAAGTAGAATTCATCAATGTTAGAATGAGATATAGAGAAGGGTTAGATCCTGTTCTTAATTAATTATCATTTACAATAAATCCAGGATAGAGAGTTGGATGTGTGGGTAGAACAGGAGCAGGAAAGTCTTCTATCATAGCAGCTTTATTTAGAATGACTGAAATTGACGAGCCAATAGATGAAACTGAAGAAATAGCTATTAAAATTGATGGTCATAAGACTAAATAGCTAGGTTTGCATACTTTAAGAGGAGGTATTAGTATGATTCCTCAAATTCCATTTATTTTTAGTGGAACAATTTTGAGAAACTTAGATCCTCTAGGAGAATACAGTGAAGAATAAATAAAAGAAGTGATTGAAGAAATTGGATTATCTGGTATAAAAATTATTATTTGTATTTTTATTTAAAATATAATTGAATATAATTAGACAAAATTTAATCTTTGCCGAAAGGATTGCATACAGATATGTCAAATGCAAGTGAAGTATTTAGTGTCGGTTAAAAGTAGTTAATATGTTTGGGTAGAGCAATATTAAAAAGGAGTAAACTTCTGATTTTAGATGAAGCTACAGCAAATGTAGACATGGTGACTGATGATTTGATTCAAAAAAAGATAAAAGAAAGATTTTAAAATTCAACTGTAATAACTGTGGCTCATAGACTTAATACTATTGCTGATTATGATATGGTAGTAGTAATGGATAAAGGCAAAGTTATTGAATCTGGCGATCCTTACATACTTCTTTAAAAAGATTCTAGCTTCTTTAAAACAATGGTAAATCACACAGGAAAGAAAAATGCTCAAACGATTTTGGATATAGCTAAATAAGCTCATTTACAAAGATAATTATAAAATTGATTTCACAAATGAAAAATCAAAAAAAAAAAATTAAATTATTTTAATAAAAATTCTATTAATTAAATTAGTCCAATATTTTATTTTTACATTATGTTTTAGATTTAATGTTATTTAATTTTTAAAATCAATATGCTTAAAATGAGTAAATTGCTTTAAAACACAATTTTATTTAATTTTAAATCAGAACATAGAGCTAATATAAATTTTTTAGAGTTAAATACCTTTTTAATTTTGGATAGAAAAATTGATGGAATCTTTTTATCTGAAAAATTATTTTTTATTTTTTTTTATTATTTAGAAAAGAATTAATTAGAATATTTACGGTATTTTAATCCTCTAAATTTACAGAAGGCTTAGTTAAATTATATCGATTGATTGTTCAAAGAGAAATAATTTTTAAATAATAATAATCATAATAATGATAGCTAATTAATATTACATATTAGATTTTTATTGTATTTAAAATATTTAACTAAAAATGAAAAATAACATCTTATTTAATATGATGAACAGGAATTTTACAAAATTTCTAATAAATATAAAATAAATAAAATGTATAAAATAGAAAGCTAATAGTAGTATTTACAAAAGTTAGGTAGTTAGTTATTTTTAGTAAGTAAGTTATTAATTATCTTTCAATAATTTGAAAATATTAATTTAGTAACTAATCAAGGCAAGTCTATATAATAGATTTTATTTGATTGAAAGAATTAAATGTATAGAAATTTCATGAAAGTACTTTATCTTTAGGGCTTGTTTATGGACTTTATGGAAGAGATTTAGTAGGTGATTGGTTATTAGGGTCAGTATTCATTCTGTCTTAATTTAGACTATCATTTAAAATATTGGTAATACTCTAGTTTGCATGCAAAAAAGACCTTGCTCGAGTAAGTTAACGGTTAAGCTTAAACTTAACTCTTATTAAAGTAGATAAATGTATTTTTTTAGTAAATGCCCCTTATAAATCTTTTAGTGAAATTTAAATATTTTTTTGTGCATTTTCACTGTTCTGTAACAAAATTTGACCATCATTAGTAAGCCAAGGATGAACCTAGTTAGTATAAATAAATAAATAAAAAATAATAAACTACTTTTAACAAAAGTTTTAATATTTACCAGCATGTCAGAAGCAGTTATTCTAGTATCTGGATTTTTATCTAGCAATTTCTTTAAAAGATCAATTAATTCATGGTTAAGATCATCAGGAAATTTAACTCTGTAATTTTTTAATTAAAAATAATAAATTAATTAATTTTTCATAAATATAATTTTTATAACTCATCATTTAAAATAGCATTTTTAAGTTTATTAGGATCTTTAGAAAAGAAAGGAAGTTCTCCAGTTGCCATATAATAAAGTGTTGCTCCTGCAGCCCACATATCTAATGGCTTCCCTTTAAAATTCCTACTCCAACCCTCAGGAGCAGTAAATGTTTTGGTTCCAGCATTATCATTTATCTTGCTATCTTCACTAGTTTCCATGATATGAGATACACCAAAATCTGCAATTTTTAAATTATCTTCTTCATCTATAAGAATATTTTCAGGTTTTATGTCCCTGTGAATAATTTGAGCAAAATTATGCACTAGATAGATATATTTAATAAAAAAATATTTAAAATAATTGAAATCTAAAAAATGTATTAAATAAATAAACAAAAAGCAAAAAAAAACTATTTTCAATGTTTAAATTATTTTTATAATGAAACTTATTGAACCAATTTGTTTAAAAAAATAGTAATTTTTAATATAGTCATTAAAGATTTGAAAATTAATGAATCAATCAATCTGAAATATTTTATTTTTAAATTTTATTAAATGTTGTTAATAAAGATAATTTTTTTTACTGTAGTCTATGGCCAGAGCAAACTATTAAAAGTATTTTTTGCACTTTTCTTCTGAGAGTTTTTTAGGAAGCATCTCCTATTTTTTTTTATTATGAGCAATATCATCATCTCCCCCAAATATTTTTTCATACTAATCAGGATCATTTTGCTATAGATCTTTTTTCCAAAATGTATTAGACATAATACTTCCTTTTTAAACAAATTCCATAACCATATATATTTTATCATCATCTGGATCATCAATAACTTCATACAGTTTAACCAAGTAGGGATGATCTATCTTTTTCATAATAGCTACTTCTCTCTCTAATAAAGTAAAAGCATTTACTTTCATGCTAAACAATTTTCTCTTTAATTTTTATTTGTTTGAAACTTTTATAGCAAATTATTTTTTTATAACTCCTTTGTCTGTAGGAATTTCAGAAGTAGCTAATTTTACTTTTCCAAAGCCTCCTCTTTTTTATTTATAAAAACAAAATAAATCAATAAATAAATAAGTAAATAAACTTTTATCATCAAAAATTTATTATTGAATTTTTAATAAGATTATTGTAAAAAGAAAAATGAATAGAAAAAAAAGCTATTTTTTGAATATTTTCTATCATCAAAATTTTAAATTCCAATAATGGATTAAAAGTTCAAAATTAGACAATTTTGATGAACTGTTTGTTTATGAAGCTTTTTTAATTTAAAACTCTTTTATATGTTAAATACATACCTTCCTATTTCTTAAAGCAAAGTATATTGATTAATTTTTTTATATCCTTATTCATCTACCTATTTCTTAACTTAAGAAGTTTCTAAAACAGATTATTCTGGATTTTTGTTAAAATAGGTAATATAAGAGTTATTATTGGAGATATTTGACGAGTTAGCACCAGTAGGTGTTTAGGGCTGCTAAAGAGTGTTAGAATGAAGAAATTTGTTAGGTTGAAGGTATTACTTATCTTATAATTTTTCTGATGTTTTTAATAGGTTTGGTGGTGATTTTTCAGGATTGTCTAACTTAACATAAGCAGATTATCTCTTTTAAAGGTACAAACTTTTTCTATCACTATTTGATGATGATGGAGATTTTCTTTCTAACATAATAGCAGGAGAGTTTTAGTCATCCATAGAGTTATTTTATTTATTTTCATTAACTGAATCTGTATATTAAGGAGATTAATTAAAAAAAATACTTGTTCTCTGTAAATCTTTCGTATTAATAGGCTTTAAGCTACTCGAATATTCAGAAATACGACTACTTATTTTATTAGAAGCAGGAAAATTACTAATAATAAAGCTATCAGTTTAATTATCGAAATAGTCTTTTATTAAATCTTCTTTTTAATCTTCTTTGCTCTCTTCTGATTATGAAAAAGTCATTTCACTTTCTTCTCTTTTATCTTATGATACACTTTTTAGAATTCCAGATGAAGAGTTTGTGTTTGTTTTCTTCTCTTTTGAATACAAATTTCTTTTTAGTTCAGGCGAAATATTATTTTGAGTAGTTTTCGTATTCATATCTTCTTCCTTTTCATCACTTTCTTTTATTTTCTCCAAATTGTTATTAGGAAGCATAAATCTCACACTGCTACTTTGCCTTTTTTAAATTAATCTGATTTCCTTGTTGTTTTAAATTTCTTCGTTACTAAATTATTAGTTTTAATTTGAATCGAATTATTAAGTGTTAGTTTTTGGAGATTCCATACTAGTATCACTATTGCTGTTTTAAATTATTGAGACCTAATCTTGATTTTTTTCTAGTTAAGCTAGTGAAGATATTGCTAAATCTCCAAACGTATTTATAGTAATTTACATAGATTATTTTCTTGAAATTGGAGACAAATTATAATCGTCTCCTATTCCTATGCTTTCTTCTGCTTCTAATGTATCTTTTATATTCGTGCTGTCACACTTTCTAATAAGTGGAATTCCATTTAGTATAGAGTGCTTTTTATTAACTTAAGGTGATAAACTTATTGACTTTTTCCAATGATTAGAATTAAAATTTTATTTGATAAGGGCAAGTAAATCAGTATCACAACGAATTTAATCTTACAGCTCTTAAATTTTTTTTTCATTGACAACCTTAGGTTAATTAATACTGAAAAAATCAAGAATGCTGCCTTCCATAAAATTTCCTCCACTTCCTCCAATAATTTTATCCTATAAGGTCTAATCATATTAAAGCTAAAAATCTCCAGTTTTTAATTCTTAAACAAGCTTCAAAAGATCATATTTAACTAGATTAAGATCAGACTGAGATGCTACTTAAATTGAATTACTTGTATTTTAATATTATTAATATTCTTTAGACTCTTAAACTGTTTAATTTCTGTTTCGATTTAAAATTTAATCTAATGATTAAGGAGTTTCTGATTTATTTGAGAAAACTAATTTTACGTTAAATTATATTTGAAATACTTTTATCATTGTTAATGTTTTAATAATATTTTATTTTTATTTGAACAAATTTACCTTAATTACTTTAAATAGTTGAGGATTTTTCTCTTGGCTTAATTTAAACATTTACGGTTGTAACAGGGCTGGCTTATTTTATATTTTCCTACTATTTATTTTGAATACTACTTTCTGTTTGCTTTTCTATTTTTTAATTTGTATCATTTATAGAAGGTTGATTGATGATTAGTTATGCATTATCTTTAAGCTTAATACTCTTTTAGGTAGAGTAAACTTTATGCAAATCTCCATTTATATAGATAGGGACTTAGTCTTCTAATTTTTAAGCTTGAGTAGGTGAAGCATCATAAAAAACTTTTTACTATTTATTGTTTCTTTATTAATCAATGTTTTTTTCTTAATCTACAGCTTATGAATTATTAAAAGTTGATTTAGGTGATGGTTCGGCTTGCTATATATTAGTTGAATTAGGATCTAGTTTGATTTATTGTTAATTTAAATCATTTTTCTCATTTTGCTTCTTCTTTCTAATTTAAAAAAAAAAAACATCATTCTTGAGGATAACAATAATTTGGTCTACTTAAAATTTGATTTTGTAAAAAAATGCTAATGCTTACTTTGAAGGTGAAGAACCCATCAATTAAATAAGAATATGAGACCTTTTAATTTATAAACTTATATAAAAACTATTTTTATTATTGTTAATAAATCCCTACTTAAAATTATATAGTAGTAAGAGTTTTTTATGTAGTGATCTTATACTTAAATTAGAATCTTTGTTTTAACGCAAAATTTATAATCGCTTCTTAAAGGAGAGATTACATCTAAAAGCTATATTAATTTATAAATGACTGGATTAACACACAGATTTTAATTTAAAGTTAAACCACCATCAAAAAAAAAAAATTAAAAATAGCTGCATTTGATGATTTGAGTAAGTTTTTGCATTTAAAAAAAAATGACACATTAAAATTGTTTAATAGCTTTAAATTAGTTAGTTAATTTAGAAAGAATTAAATTTATTTCATTTTTTTAACTTAAATAAAGGACAAATGTTTTAAAAATCTTCATAAAAGAAATTAATTGTGATGAGCTAAATACTGATCTTAAAAATTAAATAATATTCATTAATTTTTGAAGCATAAATAAGCAAGATTTAAATCTGAATTTCAAGAAAAATATTCAAGAACGGCTGTTTAGTTAAATCTTATTAAATAAATAAATAAACATATAATTGTTTGTTAAAAAATATATTATTTTTTAATATTCTTTGGCTATAAAATTTGATTTTATTTAACTTTTTAATGTCAATCCAAAAGCTAAAAAATTAAAATTAAATAGTTTGTTGCAAAATATTTTTTTTAAATCAAATTAATTTAAAATTGTTTTTAATACTTTGGATTGTAAAATTCTAAAAGTAAAACTTAATAAATATTTAATATTTGATGATATATAAATTTTCTTTGTTATTCAATTATCAGTGAACGCTAATAATTGAATTAGTTGGATTTTGATTTTGTATTTTAATTAATTATTTTGTTTGATTTTTAGATAATTAAAAAAGAAAAGTTATTTTTCAAGTAATTTGATTTTTTGATATTATCTAAGCAGCCTTTAATATTAAAAAACTAATTTAAATAGACTAAAGCACATACTTAAAGATAAAGTCCTTAAGATTCTTAAATTAGAATTTAGTATAATCAAATATATAAAAATTAAATTAGCTTGAGAAAATATGTCTCAAGAAAATCAATAAAAGTAAGGCCATCATGAGGAAGAAGGCTAAACATTAGTTCAACAAAAAAAAGAAATTGAATAATATGCAACGGATAAATAAATTATTGCATAAATCGATAAAGATTATGAAGAAATTATGAAAGATTTCTCTGGTGATGCGGAGTTAAAGGATTTTAAAATATAATACGAATCACTTTACAATACATTTAAGCAGTCAATTAATTCAGAACATGGATCTATCAAAAAGTGAATATATTCTTCAATGTTTTTTTAAATTAAATCTAACAAATATTCTTAAATTCGAATTACTAAATTCTAATTGATGTTTAATGATAATATTTAGATGCGAATAACATGCTGAAGAAATCGCAATATACTCAGCAAAATTAGATGGAGTTGTTAAAATGATATAAGCCAATGAAGAAAATCTTGAACTTTCAAAGAAGGAACTTGAAGATAAAAAAAAGTTAATTGAGGATTATAAAGAAAAAAAAGAAGAGATTAAAGAAAAGATAGAGCTCACCAAAGATTAATTATCAGAAGTATTATTGTTGGGATTATGCATGTATATATTTAGAATTTTATGTAATTTATTAGCTATAGAAGAAGACCGAGTAGAGACTTGAAAAAATAGAGTTATAAAATTAAGAAACTATTAGAAATCTCAAAAAATAAAAGGAGGAATAAGAAAAAAGTAAACCTTTTTGGTGTTAAAATTTAAAGTAAAATATTTTTTTTATATAAAAGACTGTGAATAGCTTGGAAATAAAATAAAGTACTAAAAAAATGAAAATGAACATTATTAAAATGAACTTTAATAAGAAGAAAAGTTCAACAACAAGTATCAAATGGATGTACAAGAGTTGCAAGAAAAAATAATGAAATATAAAGAGGTTGCCAAAACAGAGGAAGAGAGAAAATAAGAAATGGACAGGAAGATGGATTTAATCAAGGATAAAATTGATAAGGCAAAAGAGGAGTAAAAAAGAAAGATAGAATAAATCGCGTAATTGCAAAAAGAGTAAAAGCAATATGAAAACAAAATCATCAATTCTAAAAATGAAAAGAACTAAAACCAAGAAGACTAAAAGAAACACAAAAAGTAGCTCGACTAAATTAATGAAGACTTGAAAGTTCAAGAGGAATAATAAATTGTAAAATATTTATATCATATATGTTTATTTTTTTAAATTTATATTATTTATCTAGTAATTAGAGCACGATATAAAGAACTTAGAGGAGTCAGTTGTTAATGCTGAGAAAGAGTTACTAAAGATTAAAAAACCTATTTAAAATCTTGAAAGAGAATATGATAAGATAACTAAAATGAAATCTAAGCTTGAAACTGAAAATCAAATTTTAGAATAAAACTTAGAAAGACTTTAGTCCTAAAATAAAATCGAAGAAGAACACGTTGAAACTCTTACTAAAATGAGAAACGAGCTCAAAGAAAAAATAGATTCTATTTTAAAATAAAGAACTTAAAATAATAAGTCTCTCAAAAAGGCAGAAGATGATGAACATAAAACTGATGAAGAAATTATTTATTAGCTCAATAAGTTGAAGAAAATAGAAAATCAGATTTTGGGTTATGAAGCAGAAAATGAGAAATTAAGGAAAATGATTACATAATTATAAAAAGAGTAAGAAAAATATGGTATAGAAGCTTCTCAAGCTCATGCAAAGTATTACTAAACTTGTGAAGAAGTTAAAATTAAAATTAACTAAATTGCAGAATAAAAGTAGAAAAATAATGCAGTTCTTGCTAAATTAAAGCATTAACAACATTTATATGAAGCAGTCCGCTCAGACAGAAATTTGTATTCTAAGAATCTCCTTGACTGCAAGAAAGAATTAAACGAGCTTCAGGAAAAGAAAAAAAGAAACAAATAAATGGTTGATCAATATAAAGAAGAAATTAAATAAAAAGATAACGAATTAATTAACTAGGATTTCGAATACAATAAAATTGTAGAAGAAAATAAAAAAACTGAACTTGAAAAAGAGCGTGTTATGAAGGCTATTAAATCAACTGAAGAGGTAATTTTTAATTAGATTCAAATACATTTTAATCAATAATATCTTTAATTAAGGTTATCAAAAATTAAGAAAATCATATCTCGAGATTAAAATACATAATTTAAGAATTGAAGGCTGAAAAGTAAAGACATGACAAGGATTTGGAAATGGTTATAAATGAAAGAGATATATTAGGAACTTAATTGATTAAGAGAAATTAAGAATTATAAGTTCTTGAAGAAAAGATTAAGCTTTAGCAGAGTAATTTGACCAAAGGTGAGATTGTTTACAGAAAGAAGTAAGAAGAATTGGCAAAACTAAAGATTGAGCTCACAAACTTAGTGAATGAGCTGAAGAGTACCTAAGAATAAATTTCCTGCATCCCTGATTTGAGAAATGAAATAAACTCTTTATAAAAGGATATTCTCGCAGAAAAAACAAAGGTCAAAGCTCTCTAAGACGAACTTGAAAATCCCCTTAATGTTCACAGATGGAGAAAACTAGAGGCTACTGATTAAGAGAATTTTGAGAGAATATTAAAGATTTAAACTTTACAAAGAAGACTCATTGCAAAAACAGAAGAAGTAGATAAATAGCTTTAATTTATTTTTAATGAATGTAATTAATATTTTTTATGTTTAATTAATAAAAGGTTCAAGAAAAAGAGAAACTTATCAAAGAAAAAGAAAAGCTATTTATGGAACTTAAAAATATCCTTGCTAGATAGCCAGGTCCAGAAATTTAATAACAATTAGCTACTTACAAGGAGTCTTTGAAAGAAAAAACTGCTTAAATGAAGAAAATGCTAGGAGAATTAAAAAATTCTAGAGAATAGGTAATTTGTTTACTGATTTAATTTAGATTAAAATAGAAATACTTAATATGTTATTTTCTTTTTACTTGAAATTAAGTTAATATAGAAATTTGTAATTAATCAATTTTACTAATAAATTACGATAGGTGAACATTTTAAAATTCGAAAATAATAGACTAAGGGAAGAAATGAATAAATTGAAAAGAGATTATTTCTAAAAAAGAAAAGAGTAAGACAAATCATAAGAATTGTAAAATAATCCTGCTATTGGAGATTTCAATATTTCCAGTGCCCAACCATAGTAGCTTCAATAAGAATAAGTAAAATTTAAAATATTTAATAAAAGTATATTTTATATTTATCGACTTAATTTATTGATTATACAGGCTATTTAAATTGCAGCAGGTGCACCTAGATGAAAAAAAATTATTAAGTTAAATAGTTAAAAGCATTAAAACAGATTTTTATTACTCAAACTTGTATGCAATATTCACCAATAAATAACTTTAAAATTCTATCAATAATAAATTATTGTGTGTAACTTTGTTTTTATTTTTGGAAAATTATCTTATCCAATCGACTAATTCTTAATTGTATGATTTATAATTTTATGAAAATTAATTAAGATTATTTAGCTTTAATAACTTTTTAATTATGATTAATAAAAAAATAGATAATTAATTTTGGAGTAAAGGTAAACATCTATCACTTAATCATTTATTTTTATGTAACACTGACTGATTCACTAGTTTTAAGAAGGAAGGATTATTTTAATCTTATAAAATCTAATTAAATTTGTGAATTTAATATATTACAATTTATCAATAATTAATTTTTAGCAAAAAAAGCGTATAAATGAAATTATTTGGTTTTTCAGATAAAGATAAAAAAAAAGAAGAAGAAAAGAATTCTAACAAGGGTAATAACTCTGAATAGGATCAAGAAATTTTAGATTTTTAGGCAATTAAAACAGGAGAATATAACCTTCACGTAAAATAATATAGTAAAACTAATAAATATCACAGGTATTTTTTACTTTTACTGTACATATAGGTACTAATACAAAAAACAAGAGGGCTAGTTAACTCTTCGGTTAAGAATCATACTATTGATCCTATAATAGAAATTTAAGCGTTTGGTAAAAAGAAATACTCTTAGATAAAAAAGAAAGTTGGAAATGAAGATTAGGTATGGGGAGATCATATTTTTATAGAACATTTTGTGAAATCAAAAGAAGAGATAAACAATGGCTTTATCACTTTTTTGATAAAAAATCACCATAGCTTACTATAAGATGAGATAATTGGTAAATTAGAATTAATAATCTGCAAGGTTTAAAATTGTCTATTTATATAATCATATTGAAAAGGAAAATACTAACTAGATTTAACCTAAATATATCTTGAAAAAGATCATTTACTAGAACATAAATGGATAGGAATAACAAATGTAGATTAAGACTTTTCTAAAATTAGAGGGTTTATAAAAATTAGTGCAAAATTAATACACCAAGATGATAAAAATCAGATTTATTTGAAGGAAGAAACTGATCAAGAAGAGAAATAGCGAACAAAATAAAATATTTTGAAAGTATTATTTTCTCCTTCAGTATAACAGGAGTCGCATATCATAAAGGTTAAATTATATAGAGCTCTTAACTTAAAAAAAATGGATATAATTGGTCACATTGATCCATACATTGTTTTTGAATGTAAGTCTTAAACTTAGCAAATTGCTTTTTTAATTACGCATTTTATAAAAGCAAAGAATATGAAATTTTAGAGTTTATTTGTTTGTTAAAACGATGGTTATATTTTAACTGCAAAAAGCTCAAGCTAAAAATAGAAATTAATTTTCATTAAATTAAAATTTAGGTTTTTATTTATATTAAATATGTTTTAATTATCAATTAGATGGAGGCATAGAATATAAAACAAAATGGATTGATAACAATAAGAATCCTGAATGGTTTTTAGATATTTAAGTAAATTTTTAATTAGTAAACATTTAACAATAACAAATTTTTAAAATTATTAGCTACCTTTTTATATGCCAACTCTCAGTTAATATTTCTATTTAAGAGTGTTTGATTATGATAGAGGAACTACAGATGAATTAGTTAGTACTTGCAGATTTAAAATAAATGATATAATTGAAGGAAAAGTAAGTATAATATTTTAATTAAATAATCAAATTAATAAATTAATTTAGTATAAAAATGCATTTTGGACTAATCTTTATGGCAGCTAAGAGAAAGTTAACAATAAAGAAGAAATGAGTGCCATGGATAATCATCCTAACATTGCTTCTAATTGGTGTGGAAGCTTGATGATTGCTTTAGATTCTGAAAAATCTAAAAATCCTATAATAAAAGAAGAATAAATGGACCCTTTATATCGCAGAATGTATTAAGTGGTTTAGGTTGAAAAGCTTTCTCTAGTGGTAATTTAAAACAAACAAAAATTTTTTATTTTAGAAGATTTTAAAATAATTAATTTATTATTTAATTTGTCAATTCTAACAAATATTTTAATCTTAAAGTTAGATGTTTTCTTTGGAATCGATCTTCCATATAACAATGGAAAATTTAAAATTACAGTAAAATGGGGACATGCTTAAGCTGAATCTAAATATGATTTTGCTTATAATTGTATGATAAATTGGAATGAAGTAATTAATTAATATTTTACTTGATTTATTCAATTATTTTTAATAAAAATATCATATATAATTAATAGAGATTAATTTTGAAGGATGTAGAATTTCCAATCACAGAATTCTAGCACAACATCCCTGATATATTTATTTATCTAACAAATAAAGAAGAGGAGCACATAGCATACTGGAGAAAACCATATTAATTTTACTTGAATTAAGAAAGAAAGTAGAAGTATGTATATTTTAATCCTGACAGAGCTGTATCTAATCTTAGACAAGACTAAGCAGGAATTTTAAAAGTTCACTGTAAAGTTGCTTAGACTGAATATCATATTCCTCCTAATCCTTTTGTCGCTAATCCTGTATGTAACTTAATATTAAAAAATACATTTTTAATATATTTTAACTATTAGGAAGATTTGTAAATGAGTAAACTAGGATCAAAAAGGCTGATATGTAATTTATATTAATGCTAAAATTTAATTCCATCAAGTGATTTTGGTAATTGCAACCCTCTTCTTAGGGTAAGCTTTATGGGTATAACTGCACATTACCCAGTCAGATTAAATACATAAAGTCCTGTAAATATAAAAATATTTAACATACCTTATAGAGTAATTTGAATTAATTGTTTTAAAAGGTTTGGTATCGATCTATGGAGATTAATGTTCCATATTTTTATGAGTCTTAAGAGCAACCACCTATCATAATTAGAGTGTTTGATTAAAGTGAATATGGTAAAGTTCTTTTTTAAAATTTATTCCATTTAGAGTTTTATCAAAAAAATTCTATAAAAATAACAAAATTATTATTTGTTAATTTTTAAAGGTTTAGGAGAAAATTTTCTAGGGAATACTATTATTGATATAAATGAAGGAGTTAAAGAAAAATATATAAGCTTTTCAAAAGAACCTGCTGAGCCAAAATGGCTAGACCTTTATTTCAGTAACCTCAATTTAATATAAAACAATTTTTTAAAGTAAATATTTAAGATAAAAATACAGTTTCTGGTAAAGTATTGATATCGTTCAATGTTATAGATGATGATAGATCTCCACTTACTCAATTAAGGATTATGCCTGAACTTGAAACATATGAAATTTCAATAAAAATATTTGGTTTGAGAAATCTTAAATCTAGTGGTTTGATGCCTGTAAAGAAGCCTTTTATTAAAATAAATAGAAATCATTTAACATAAGTTTAAAAGTACCTAATGAATATGCCAGCACCTAAATAATAAACAAAAGCGCCTATTTTTAACAATCCTATTATAAAATCTTAGACTTCATAAACATAGATAAAAGCTTAACACAGCTATATTGAGTAAGAAGAATATATTATAGAATCTCATTCTGTCGGCGAGAATCCTAACATCAATTAAATTATAGTTTTTCACTAAGAGTTACCAAAAAATAGTTCTCTTGTGCCAACTTTAAGTGTAATTTTATTTAATCAGAAAATCGTTATTTAAATTTACATACAAAATAAATTAGTGTACAGTTCATGATAAAATATTTTATGGTTTGTATTAACCATTAATAGGATAATTCACTATTGATTTGCAACAATATATAGAAAAAAATAAAAAATTACTTCAGAAAAGAATTGAGAAATCATAAAGATTTTTAGAAGAAATGTCAAAATAAGAATCAAGCATAAAAATTGAAATTACAGATGTGACTGGTAAGCAAGAGGCGAGAGTAGTAAAAGAAGATTTAATAGAAAGCACAAACAAGAAACTTCGAGAATATAGATATTAACCTACAATGAAGCTAAAATAGAACTTTATTCAGGAGGTTGTTTATTCAGAAGAAATTTTGCAAAAAATAAATCCCAGAAGCCAAAAATAGAAAATAAACACTGATTTTACTATATTTTGGGCACGTTATAAAGCTATCAAAGATAAAGATAATTAAATAAAAGAAATTTCACCTATACCAAGCAAAGAATACTACATGCCTTTATCATATGATGGGATATATTCAAAATAGTAATATATAAAAAACACAAAGAAAAAAGAAAGTGGTCTCTAAAATGAAGAAGAAGAGGATAGTGAAATACAAATTGAACAATATAATCTTGACAATACCTCAGTATTTTTTTATTTAAATTAGTTAAATTTAGTTAAATAAATTTTTTGATTAAAAAGGCATATAAATTTGCATACTACAAAGGAATAAGAAAACACTACAGGTATTTTGTTAACGATAAATTAGAAGATACTCGTTTTGTTAGATAAGATGGGGATTAGAAGATCATTGATGACATCGATATTATATATTAAAAAAGATTTTCAGAAAGTGATTTATACACAGATGCAGACCTCTTAGAATAAAATTTAATTAAAGCAGGTACTTTTAAAGGCATTATTAATGTTACAAAGTTATCTGATCTCGATAAAATTGCATCAGCCTATTAAAAAAAATAAGAATTAGTTGAAAAGGATTTCTTAACTCAAAAAAATGTTTTAGTGAGAGTATACATACTTGAGGCAGAGAATCTACCAAAAACCGATGTTATTGGGTTTGATTTTTTTAAATTTAATAAATTTATTAATTAAACTTAAATGATTATTTAATAGATATTGTGATCCTTATCTTGTAGTAAAATTAGGTGATTAAATGCAAGAGGTAGATTTAAATGGTGTTTTGTTATTTCTTATATTTTTTCAAGAATAAAAAAAGATATAAATAAGAAGATGCGAATCCTTAGTTTTATGAGATGTTTTAGTTTAAAAGCACCCTTCCAGGAAATCCTATATTAAAAATTTAGTTGATGGATTATGATAAATTTAATGCAGATGATTTTATGTGTGAGACTGTAATTGATCTTGAAGAAAGATTCTACAGTAATAGATGGAGAAAAATTAAGAATCCTCCTATTGAAATTAGACCTCTCTACCATCCAGCTAGTTCTATTCCTAAAGGCTAAATAAAATTATGGCTAGAAATTATACCAGAAACGGATATTAGTAGGATAGGAACTATATATCACATAACACCTAAGCCATCTGAAGAATTTGAATTGAGATGTGTTATTTGGAGTGCTCACAATATTCCTTAAATTGAAGATAAAAAATCGACTGATTTATTTATAAGAGCAATTTTCGGATAATAAATTTAAATCACGGATGTTCACAAAAAATCATAACAAAATGTATGAATTAATTTAATTAAAAATGTTTATTGAATTCAAATAAATGATAAATACAGGCTAGTTTTAATTGGAGATTTAAATTTCCTATAACTTTACCAAGTAAAAACACAACCATTACATTCTAAGCTCTCGATGAAGATATCTTTTCTTTAGATGGATATATTTGTTCTGGAGTTTTAGATTTTACTAAAGAGGCTAAGAGAGCTTTTGAAAATGATGAGAGGGTGAAGAAGTATGGTGAACAATAATTCTATGAATAAAATGTATTTAGTTTGTTCTACAATTAAGAAAACTCAAAAGAAAAATTTGAAATTCCAATGACTGTAGATAATGATTAAGTTTCTCACAAGGTGACCTCCAAAAAGCCTTATCTCTTAGGAACATTTGAAATTGTTCCTAAAAAAATGTAAATTTATATTTTATGTTTAAGGATAGATTTAAATTATTTATAAATATTAAACTAATTTAAGAAATTAGTTATTTTTTTATTATTAGTTTGATAAAAATTTTTAAGATTTTAACTGATTTATTTAAAAATTTAGAGCAATTGAATAACATGTTGGAATAGGTAGAAGTGAGCCTAATCATAGTCCTTTTTGCCCAGAACCTTAAGGAAGAATACTGTGGTCATGGAATCCTATTAAATTATATGTATTATTACCAAAAATAATAAATAAAATTTAACAATAAAATAATTTATTTTTTAATAGATTCAAACATTTGCACCTATGTGGAGAAAAAAAATAATTTACCTAGTAATTCTTTTCTTTATATTAGAAATTATCATTTTAACTATCCCTGCATACATAGGAAGTTATTTTGGAACATCTAAGTATATGGGAACAGGTAAAAGCTGAAATTAATTTACTAAAAAACCAACAAAAAATGATATAACTCTTTGTTTATTTATTTATATAATTAATAACTTTATTTTGTAATAAAATGTTAATTTTAAAAACTTTAAAAAAAAATTAAAAACTCTAAAAAATAATTTCATACAAAGTTGATAATTTTAAAATATAAAAAACACACCAAATAAAATAAATTACAAAGAATACATCTAAGTTTGAATCTAATTTTTTATTATATTACTTTTGAATACATTTTTATGTCAATTATAAATTTGTTAATTTCATTAATTTTAGAAGTAGTTGCTCAAAAACAAAAACGGATTAAGTTTTAGTTACTAGATAAAAGTGATACCAATATGCTAATTTCTAATAAATAAAATTGATCATTTATGAATAGTATTGAAGATACTTTAGAATTTAATTGATAGATAATTTGACAATTATCAAAACAAAAACAAGTCGAAGAAAATAAGTAATAAATAAAATAGTGCTGTAATTAATATATAAGATATAAATAGTTTACTTTAATTTCTTGAACAAACAATATAAATGTCAAAAGCTCCAGAACCTCAAAAAGATTAAAAAGTTGAACCTCCTAAAATTGACCCAGCTGCTGATGCTGCAAAAGCTTAGAGTTCAGGTATCGACACAGAGAGTCTTCTTAACTTTTCTGAGTTGAAACCAGGCGAATACTCCATTCATGTGATTTGAATATCATTTAATTTATTACAATCAAAATTAATTTAAATCAACACTTATGATGAAATAAATAATTGAAATTCAATAATAAATAATAAATTTAATAGGTTTATGTAGAAAGAACAAGATGTTTAACTCACCCTGATAATGATACTGAATTAGTAGATCCTATGGTATGCATTTAGTCGCTCGGTAAAAAATAATACACAGGAGTGAAGAAAAGAGTAGGACCTAATGATAAATTTTGGGGAGAGCATTTATACATTGAAAAAAATGTTGCAAATAAAGAAGAAATTAAAAATGGAAAGCTTTTGATTGAAGTGATAGATTATAATAGTGTGACCAAAAATTGTTTAGTTGGTAATAAATAATATCTTCATTTTAATATCTTTTGCATTAACTAACTTGGTTTTGCTTACAAAAACATATGCAGTTTTGTAAAATTGAGTTGATTAATCTTTATTTAAAAATAAACGTTTTTTACTAATTAAATTAGTATTATAATATATATATATATATATATATATATTGTTTTTTATATCTTACTTAAAGGTAATTATGAAATGGATTTGGCTTCAGTATATTTTGAAAAAGACCACTGCTTATTATATAAATGGCTTGCTTTGACAAATATCAAAAAAAATTACTCCAAAATTATGGGATATATCAAGTTAAGTGTAAGCGTTTTAAGAGCTGGAGAGAAATAAGTCTTATTACAGGAAGAACCCCCTAGAAAAGCAAATAAATCTGAGAAATCAGAAAATCAAGTTATGCTCCCTCCTTAACTCTAGTAAAAGCCAGGTCAAATAGTTTTCAAGCTATTTAAAGCTGAAGCATTAAAAAAAATGGATACTTTTTACTCTATTGATGCTTACGTAGTTTTAGAATGTAAATTTATTTTAATTTTAAGCCTAAATTAATTTATTAAAGCATAATAACAAATTCAAAATAAATAGGTGGTGGATTTTCTTTGAAATCTGATACAGTTATGGATAATAAAAATCCTACTTGGTATAAGGAAATGTGGGTATATAAAATTTTGAATTTATTTTTTTATAAACAATTACTATATTTACTTTTCTTAAAATTTTTTTCAGAACCTTAGTTCGATTTAATAAATTGAAATTTTTAATAAATAATTATTACTGATTAAAGAAAAAGATATTTTACTAATTAATTTAAATTATGAGTTTACAGTTTTCAAAATAAATATATTAATTATAAAAAGGTTCCTCTATTTTAGCCTACTGTCAATAGAAACTTAACTTTAAAACTTTGGGATTACGATAGAGGTTCTGATGATGAATTAGTAGGATGCTGTAATTTCAATCTCAAACAAATTATAGATGGTGAAGTAAAATTTTTTATCGTTCTTTTTTTATTGATTCTCATTAATATTCAATATATAATATTTGTAAGCTTGAAGATCCTTTTTGGTGCAATATATATGGTAGTCCATATGACTGTGCTTACAAAGATGAAATGAATATCATGAATAATAATCCCGATTTAGGTACTTACTGGTCAGGAAGAATTCTTTGTGCTATTAGCTACTAAGATGCCGAAGAACCATAGTGTGCTATGAAGCCCTTAAGCAAGCAAGATGTTGATACCTACAAAGTCAATGATGATATGACCTATGGAATAACAGTAATTTATTTAATATCGTAATATAAGTTTATTAAGTAACACTTTTAATTAAATTAAGGTTGATGCTTTTTATGGAATAGACCTACCAGATAATAAAAAATACTCTCTAACAGTAAGATGGGCTGATTAATTAGTAGCGACAAAGAAAATTGAAGCTAAAAACAATCTGATAGAATGGAACGAAGTAAATAAAAATAAAATTATTTGAATTCAAAATAAATTAAACTTTCCAATTAATTATAAAGAGAGTGAAACTTGATTGTACGTTACCATACAGAAGTAGTGATACTCTTCCTGATGTTTTTATATACTTGACAGATAGTGATGGAAAATGCGTTTCATATGTCAGAGAAAAAGCAAAAAAATTCATGATAGCATAAGATATGAATCCTAAAAATTATTTCATGGTTCCAGATAAATCTATGACTAAAATAAGAGCAGATGAAGCAGGTATAATTAATGCTACTATAGTGATTGAAATTGAAGGATGCACTAACAAACCAAATCCTCTTCTTGAACAAGTAAAAATAAATATTTTTATTTTATTTTATATAATTAAATATTTTAATATAAAAAAGGCTAAGAAAATTAAACCAAAGCAAACTATGTTACATTTTAACTTATTTTAATGCTAAGACTTAATTCCAGGAGATACAAATGGTACTTCTGATCCATTTTGTGAAGTTCACTTTTATGGAAGTACAATTAA
This sequence comes from Tetrahymena thermophila SB210, assembly GCF_000189635.1. Classification (NCBI taxonomy): domain Eukaryota; phylum Ciliophora; class Oligohymenophorea; order Hymenostomatida; family Tetrahymenidae; genus Tetrahymena; species Tetrahymena thermophila. Next base: position 50,397 of record NW_002476377.1, read on the forward strand.
ATTCCCAACCAAAAAAGATACAAACAACCCAGTATTTATTTATAAAATATTTTTTAACATATATATATATAATCTGCTTGAGTTTTTTCTTATATTTATTGTATATTAAAACAAGATTTGGTACAAGAGTTAGTAGATTCAAGTTAATTAATATAATGAATTTAATCCTCCTCCTGTTCTGATTAGATTTTTCGATGAAGATACAGTTTGTAAAATAAAAAAATTATTGTTTACTTAATATTTATTTATTTATAAATATATTTCAAATTTAGCAAATGATTTCCTAGGATCTGCATTAATAGATATCTAAGAAGGTATCAAATAAGGTTACATTGGAAAAACTGCAAAGGATACTATTTCTCCTAAATGGGTTGATCTTAAATTCAGTAAATAATAATTTTAAGATGATTTTATATAGAATAATTTAAAATAATTAAAGATAGAAACAGTTAATGCGGAAGGGCACTAGTTTCAATGTTTTTCGACGATACCGTTACATCTAAACCATAAATTTATGATTTAAGACCTAAGCTTGAAAAATACAGAATTTAAGTTAAAATTCTTGGTTTGAGAAACTTAAAATCCTACGGCCCTATGCCTGTTCGTCGTCCTTACATAAAATTTGATATTAACAGTTTGAAAGGAATTGGCGAGTCCAAGAACGCTTCTAAAAACCTCTTTACTGAACCTAAAGGATTTGGAGCAAACCCTACTATTTCTACTATTATTAAATTTGATTGTCTTTTACCAGAAGATCTTATTCTTATGCCATCATTAAGTGTATTTCTTTAAAATTAATGAATAAAATTTTAATTTTATTTTAAACAAATAAAAAGTGCACAGTCTATGATAAAATTCTTTTTGGACTGATTTAACCTATTGTTGGATAGTTTTCTATCAATTTAAGAGAATTTGTTTAAAAAACAAAAGAAAGATAAGCTCAAAAATATAAAAAAACTACTACTTTCTAAGGAGATACTTCCTCTTCTTTATAACTATCTATGGCTTTAAAATCTAAACCAGAATCAACCTAACTTGATAGCAAAAATAGTAAATAAGACATTACAATTGATGATAAAGCAAATACCTTGAAGGAAGGCTTACTCTAAGAAGTTAAAGAATAACATGAAGAACAACACGAAGAAGAACACTAAGCTGTTATTGAAATTGATAATTTAAAATAAGCAGAATCATAGTAAGATGAGCATATTTTGAAGATTGACCCTTACTAAATTTATGATGAAACTAAAAAAATTATTAATAAGGAAGGTTAAATTGTTAAGGATTATACTATTTTTTGGGCTCATTATACATTCGACAAGGAAAGCGCCGAAATAGTTGAAATTAATCCTCCAGATCCAGATTGTTATTATGCTCTTTCATATGACAATCGTATAAACAAATTAAACTCTATTCGTATTAAAGAAACTAATAAGCCTCTTCCAAGCGAAACTAATGAATCAGTAAATAATTGATTTTAATAAAAAAGTTTAATACTATTAATCTTATTTGTTAAAAAAGACTGGATTAGTAAAAGAAGGAGAAGTAGTTAATTATGCAACTAACAATTAAATCCGTAAACACTATAGATACATTGTTCATTCACCCTTAGAAGAAAGTATATTCATTGAAAAGAATGTATTTGATGTCATTGAAGTCAGCTAATGCAGAAGATTTAATGAAAACGATATGTATAATGATATGGTTCTTTCACATGGCAATACAAACATGGCTGGTAAGTTTAAAGGTATTATATCTGTTGTTAATCACAACGACACCAAGCTTATGGATTAAGTTCAAAGTGATAAACAAGAAGAAAGAGATAAGGACTTTATGAGTGAAAAGTATGTCCTTGTACGTTTATATGTCTTAGAAGCAGTTAATATTCCCAATGCAGATGAGTTAGAGTATTTATAATTAATTACATTATTTTTCTTATAAATTATTATGAAATTCTAAAAATTATCTTATTTAAAAGTGAGAGTGACCCTTATCTGATTGTAAGACTTGGAGATCAAAAGATTTCAGTAAAATTGATTTTATTTTTTGTTTAATTTATTTATTCATAAAATATGTTCAATTGAATTAAATTAAAACTTTTTTAATAGACAAGAAAGAGATTTATTAAAGACAATTGCAATCCTAAGTTTTACGAAATGTTTGAATTTAAAACCTGCCTTCCAGGAGATCCCCTTCTTAAAATCTAATTATGGGATTATGATGAGCTTTCTGCCGATGATTTCTTATGTGAAACTGTTATTGATTTAGAAGATAGATTTTATAGCAAAAGATGGAGAAAATTAGTAAATCCTCCTATTGAAACTAGACCTCTCTATCACTATTCTAGCAGCATGTAAAAAGGAGAACTTAGACTCTGGCTAGAAATTATACCTGGTACTGAATATGAAAGAGTTAAAACTGTGTATCACATCCAAAATAAGCCCACATAAGAATTTGAACTTAGAGTTGTTGTTTGGAATGTTTCTGATATTCCTGCATAAGATGTAGAAGATACAAGTGATCTCTTTGTTGTTGCAAGAGTAGGAAATTTGTCTAAATAGACTGATATTCATTTCCGTGCTCAAAGCGGAGAAGTAATTATATTATTTGTTTTATAACAATAGGAATAATATTTTAAATTAAATTAATTATTTGATTATATAAATAATAGGGTAACTTTAATTGGAGAATGAAGTTCCCAATTACTCTTCCAACAAAGGATCCTGCTATTCATTTCTAAGTATTCGATAAAGATATTTTCAGTCCCGATGATTTCATTAGTTCTGTTTCGATTGATTTCTAAAAAGAAGCCATGGCTGCTTTTGAAAATGATAGAAGAATAAAAATGTATGGAAATAAAGATCTTGATTCTACATTAAAAATGGTTAATATTTCTAAAAAAAAATATGATAAAATAGAATTCCCAATGACCAACATAAAAAAATCTGACTCATTTGTAATTAAATTCCTAATAATTATGTTAAAAGCTAAATATATGTTTTAATATAGAAGTTGTAATTCAAGCAGGAAGGAAAGATTGTTATCTCATTTGAATTAGTACCTAAATCTGAGTAAAATTCTAAACTATTTATGAAAAATTTTGTACAATTAAAAATATTTAAATAGAGCTGATCATGATCCTGTTGGAAACGGTAGAAGTGAACCAAATCACAGTCCTCATTTACCTGCCCCTGCTGGTAGATTTAAATGGTCTTGGAATCCTTACACAATATTCGTAAATTAATTCATCTAAATATTTAAAATTAACTAAAATTTATAATAAAGTGTTAAATGGTTGGTCCTAAAATGAGAGCCAAAGTTTGCTTTTTATTATGTGCTGTCCTTTGCTGCTTAATTTTTGTAATGACATTACCTGCAATTATTGGTCAAGCAATCGAAGATAAATTAAGTGAATGATAAATTTATAGCATCATAAATAAAATAAGTATTTAAAATTTTATTATTTGAATCAAATTCTTCAACTAGCCATTTTTGAGGATTAAATTCATGAAGATGTTTTTTTATGTAGAAAAATATTTGTGAAAATTGAATGAATGTGAATTAAAATATTTTATTTGTAAAAATCGATATAAAAATGGATATTCAATAAAAATTGATTTACTTTTTTGAATTTTTAATATTTAAAATAAAGCATTAATGTATTTTAAATTAAGAATAGCTTTAAAAAAAATAAATATAGCCAAATTTATTTTATTTTAAGATAGTTTTTTAAAAATTAAAAATTAAAATATAGAAATTTAAAAAAATTTTATTCTATTAAATCATTTTTGAAATTTCTTGTATTTAAATATTTAGGTGGTAAATGTCAAGAATTTAATATATTTATAAATTGTAATACAAATTAATTTATTTATTTAGCATTTCAAAAAGAAGGTACACGAAATGAAATATAAAAACAGTAAATAGTATAAGAGATAGATAGAGATTGAATAAATATTTTAATATTTTTATAATTTGTATATAAGATTTATTTTAATTATAAAGTAAGTAAGCAATTAATTAATCTTTGATTAAGTAAGTAAATATATGAGAAGAGAGTTTTTAATTATTTAAATTAGCTTGATTTTTTATTGAAAACTAATTCAATTTATTTGTGGCAGAGGCTTGCTATATTATTTTATAATATAGGTCTTACGACTGATTAAGTTTTTGCTTAATTAACTAAAATTAGCAGTTTAATTTAGCCTTTCTTATGCTTTAGTTTATTGATTGTTATGAAGTTTGCATAAATTATTGAATATTATATCACTAGAATTTTATATTGGTGAAAGATTTCTTTATTTTTTTTATTTTTATTCTATAAGGGTGGATGAGCTACTACTTTCGTTATCAAGTCCATAGAAGCTATTCATAGAATAATTTTTATCTTCTTCATATTTCTTTCTTCCTACAACAATTCTTTTACCATTCTTAGAAGTAGATGGTAAGACGCGTCTACCGTAATTTCTAGCATTGTCAACACTCAACTACGAGTTTCTAGTATTTTAAAGACTGTTTAAGGAAGGTATTTCATTAATTTAAGTAGATGAATTAATTATTGAGCTCTGATCTAATTTATTGTAATAACTAGATATATTTCTAACATGTCTGTGATTATTCGTTCTAGCCTTGTAAAGAGTTTAGAACGGTGTTACCGTAAATTTATCAGTAGCAGATGTAAAATTTTTGATGTATTCTTTTTCATTACTACTATAAATTCCTACAGCATTACTGCTATTACTGCTACTGGCAGTGCTTACTTCATTTAAGGTGCTGCCTTTATGGATGCAGGAGTTATTTTTAAGAGGAGTAAGCTACTCATCAGATTGATTAGAATTCGAAGATGATTATTTTGAAATCATTAAGCTTTTTACGCGACTACGAGGTCTAGGTTATTGCTTCAATGCATTTTCTTCTTACATTAAGCTATTACGAGGAATTAAATATTTTTTTTCGTTTTAAGGTTCGACTAGATGTCTTACACTTTCCCAAATTTAGCTATTACTTCCTTACTGTTCGATTAAAGTTTTTTATATATGCTAATTATTATATGTAATTAAAAATTAGTTAGTATAGTAAATTATATCATAATTCTGCATAAATTGATAAATGTTGATTGATAATTACATTTAAAAAAGGCTGTTAAGGTCCATGAATACTTCCAGGTCTCATAATGCGGATATATCCTATAAAGTCTTTAGCTGGGAAATGATAATGCTTAATTGCGTAGCAACCAATTAAGGTTCCTGTTCTTCCTCTTCCAGCCTTTAATTAAATTATTAAAAATCTATTAGAACCAAAGATATGATTTTGTTTAAAATTTTACTTTGCAGTGAACTGCAACCATACCATCAACAGATTCTACTAGCTATAAGAATTTATACATTATTTCCTATTTTAATTGAAAATTGTAAGTAAAGACTAGCCATTTTAAGATAATTTTTATTTACTTCAGATGGAGAAGTGCCATCAGGAAAGATGAGATCTACATGTTTTATTCCGTTTCTCTCATAGAGTTAAGGTGAATATGATGATTTATTTAGTCTGATTACTAATTTTACTCCCATTTATTTAAAAATATTTATGGATTAATCAACTGTAAGTTCGCAGAGAGTCTATGGTTAAAAGTAAAAATCAGTGAGTTTACAAAATTTATTTTAGTAAAAATTATATTTAAATTTGAATAAAATCATGATAAAATCAATGAAAAAATATATGATTCAATCATTTAATATATATGCATATCTTTTAGAATAAATGAATACCTCTTATTGGGAGAATAATTCTGGGTTTTAAAAGGCAATTAATTTATTAGGAATCACAACAGTAATATCGAATTTTTTTAATGCTTGATATGCTTTAATATTAAAATTTTGGATTTCTACCCATTTGAGCTTGTGAGCATATTCCAAGCCTTTCAAGCAATCTAAAAGCTATTTATTACGATAATAAATTACTAAAAAAAATAGAGATTGAATGTTTACTGTGCATTTGTAATCATTTTTTATATCAGAGGAATCTCTAAATGTGATAAATTCTGTGTTTTTGAATTTTTGATGAACTTCTTCTGCAGAACGGTTTAAGCAAAGTATCTATTTTGTTAAATTTCGTTTAAAAGAACATATAATAAATTAGCTTTTGTTTTATTTGTGATAAAAGAATAAATTTATAAAATTTTTTAATCTATTTTTGTGCTTAAAACAAAATTAATAAATGCGTTGATAATCTTAATTATTTATCATGTGTGTTAAGTAATTTTGGTATAAATAAAGGAGTTACCTAGTAAGCGCCAATTAAAAATGCTGAATTAACTTTTTTTTCAGAATCTTCAGATGTAGTATAATGATATAATTTAGAGGAAGAATATTCAGGATTATTCAAAAGTTCTTAAACACTCTATATAAATTATAGTGTATTTTCTATACAAAAAGGTCCAAAATCATTATTCAAAGGCTCATACACAAGTTCCTTTTTTTATATAGGTAAATTTCTTAATAATTCTAATGTAAACTAAAAAAATTTGGGTAGAGTTTTGAAGTAAATAAGAATAATCTACCTCATCTACGCAGAAATACAAAGAGTCTTAGCAGCTTTTAGGAGGCTAACTACCGCAAATCCAGTATAATCTGTCTATATAATTTATGTAATGAATAGGTTAAAATTTTAAGCAAACTTAAGGATTCAAAGAAAGCAAAAAGAAAAATGATTATTAATCATGGCCAAAGAGATTGATACTTTGGAATAATTAAGCAGTATTATAGAATTAACAAATTACCCTCAATAATAGGAATGAGAATTTCCTTTTTTTGTTTATTTGAAGTGGAGATTGATTGAATTTGGATAGGCATTTTCTATTTAAAGTGAGAGTAATAATCAGGTTATTTACTACTATTTTTTGTTTCAAAAATTAATTAATTATTAGTTTCTTGTTAAGTGGTTTCATATATTCTTTGAATCTTTGATTGATTTGATAATTACTGAGAAGAAATCGATTTTTAGAGGTGCTAGTATTTTTGATTAGGGAATGAGTGATTATCACGTTAAGTAAATTCAACGTTTAACAAAATAATTAAAAAGGAGTACGATACTCACAATAAGAAAAAAGGTGGACTTTTTGAATTAAAAACCTCATTAATAGAAAGTAAAAAAAAATAAATTTAAACAAAATTCAAAGTATATAAATCAATAATTATTCTTGTATATTTAAATTTCATTATATAAATCTTAGTAATATCTATTCTTACTTTTGGTAGAACGAGTTATAACTCTATATATAAAGTAAAGCCTTTTTGATAAGTAGTGGATATTGATAACCTGAAAGAAATTAAGCTGAAATTAAATTTTAATTTACATCACTTGATTTCAGATACAAATTTGCAAATATAAAAAAATTAATTAAATTTCATCTAGCTGCTTTGTAATTTAAGTATATTAATTTCAAATAATATTAAGGGCTAGTATGTACTAGATTGATTCCATTTTTTAGTATTTTTTGAGTTATTTTTAAATTGCAAAAATTAATTAGATAATTTTTAATTGCACTATGTCAATTAAAGTTAAATTACTTAATTAACAGTACTATAATAAATAAACAGCAAATATATTTTAAATATTATTAAATAATGTTATTATAATTGAAATAGTTGATAGTAATAACGCGATAAAATGTAATAAATGACGTTTTTAGTATTAGATCTTGATTTATTTTCTTAAAATTTTGGTAAATTTCTTTGGATAGTTAATCACCTTGGATAATGCGTAGTAAATAAATAAAACGTGATTATAAGACAAAAAATCTATATATTATTCATGAATGTTAATTCTTTTTTTTAAATTTTGTAAATATAAATTGATATATTAATTATTGATATAGCGTTTACAAGAAATTAATTTAGACATTTAAGTAAATACTTGTTATTTATTTTCTCTTCACTAATAGATTTTTTTTAAAAATAATCTTTTTTTGATAAAATTGATTTGAATTAAAAAATAAATTATACTATATTTGCTCAGCACTTTCTAAAAATACAAAAATGATCAAAATGGAACATATAAAAAATAAAAAGTATTTCAAAAAAATACATTTATATTATTCCTATCAAAAACTAAATTGAAATTCAAGCAAAGTAAATTAGATTTACTTCAAATTCAATCAATATTCGTAATGAACCGATTCAATTTAATTAAATATTTCAAATTTCATCATCAAATTGATTTGTAAGATTTAAAAATAAGTTATTAGTTTTACTGAAATTAGTTTGAGTAAATTGAAAAAAAGTACTTTTTGCTTCTAACAAATTTTAAGAATATTATTATAATAATATTTTTCTTCGACAAACAAATTAGTGAATAACGTATTTCTTCTAATACAGTTATGCATTGATTATTTTTTTTTGGGAGTTACTAGAAAAAGATACTTAAATGATTAATTATCAATCTATTATTGATCAATCGATAAGTTAATCATCTCATATCTATAAATCTATATATTTGTCGTACACCTTGCTATAATCTTGATTTGAATTTTTAATATCTGTCATTAATTGCTAAATAAATCTTCTATATTCTATCATTTTACTTTGAGTGAAGCAGCTATAATCAAATACTTTGCTATCCTCATAGTATAATTTTTATAAATATTTACAGCAAAAAACTCCACAATCTGGACCGCCTGATTAAGTTGGAACCTTTTCTGAAAGAATATTAAATTCTACTAAGCATTATTAGCCATACAAATCTTTAAAATCATTTAAAAAATATTTCTTTAGTAAAACAATAGCAGTTTGGTTTTCTACATTAGACCTCTACCCTAAACTATTATAAACTTTCATAACTATTTTTTTTATACTCTAGTTTCTTTTTTTCTCATATGATAGATCAGTGCTCTTTTCTTTAATATATTCACTAGTTTGTTAACTTAATTAATGACTCTATTAGTCATATAGTTATTTTTAGGAGTTACTATTATTATATTGTATATTATCTTATTATATTTCATTTTAAACTTTCTATTGTAAAGAAGACTAAAATTATCCATTCTATTCTAAAATACCTCGCTTTGAAGGTTTATATTAGTTTTTATTTTTTGATTAACTTTTACTTTTATTATTTGAAGATGTAGAATTTTTTAGAGAAGACTAAATGCTTTCACATATTTGTTTTTATCGAATTTTATTTGGTATTTTTTCATTCTAAATCTCATAATTTTGCTAATAGATATTTTCTTATAAATATATTTCTATCAAAACCCAATGGAAATCAGCTTCATTCACTACCAAATAAACTCTATCAAAGCACTCAAGGATAGATTTTTCGTTATTCAACCTAAAATATTTTTGGGGCTACTTTAAATCAAAAATATCGCTGTTATATTTATATAAATCTAGGCTCGAAAAAGCATAACTGCATAATATTTTACTCGTTTCATTTTAAATATTATTTTTTAGGTTGTTATATCTTTTTAATTATGTCAAAAACTCAACAAAAAAATCAATAATTTTGTCGTTTAGCATGTAGCCTGGCTCTAATCTATTGTAATCAGTATCATAAATATCTAAATTTTGATAAATTAGTAGCTTAGGGGTTGTTTTTATAGTGCTTTTCTTTAAATAAGATTTGAAATCTATTTTTATTATCTTATATTATTATTATTGTTTTTATGTCTAATCAGTTTCTTCAGGATCCATTTCTTCAAAATCAAAATTACTTTGCATTATATCTAGTATATTTTCTATTTAAATTTTTTATATTCTAATTTTAACTTTCCTTAAATCTTTTTTTAAAATTGCCTTCAGCTTTAATAATTTGGAAGTATCACTTTCAAAAAGCAAGTGAATTTACTTTAAATAGAGTTTAATTAAAAATAAATTAATTAATTTGTTTTTCTACTTACTTTTTAGAATATTCAAATATTTTTAAAATAATTTTTAAATATTTTAATAAAGATTTTAAAGAGTAAGCTTAAAAAATAACATAAACAAAAAATAAAAATTTCTAATACTAGTTTAATGAAAAATTTTAATATAATGTTGCTATATATGTGGATTTTATGTTTTTTTTATGTAAAAATGAATTTTTAATTTTTATGTATTAATTTCAATTTAAATATTTGTATTATTTCATATAAATATTTATAAATAAAACAATCTAAAAATTAAAATATTTTCCTTACTTTTTTTTTGTAAAATATTATGGAGTTGATTGCATTTTGTTAGAAAAAAAAAAAAAATTAAACTAAAATAATAAAAAACTATTGAATTATAAGTTAGTAAATAGCTTAGTTTTTAAATAAAAAAATATTGGCTTTAATTGTGATATCATATTAATAAATTTAAAATGTTATTCATTTGATGAAGATATTTTTCATTTTTTAGTTTAATTTTTTAATAGAATAAATAAGGTCTATATGCCATCATGTTTATAAATTCTATTTATTTATCTATGAATTAATTAATACTTTTTCTCTATCAAAAATGTTTATTAAAAAAAATGATTTATCATTTTTCAATTGATTGTAATTTACATTATACTAAATTTGAAATAATTGGAAAAATATAACAAAACAAAATCTTAAACAATTCTTGGTCCAATTATTTTGATATTAACCTATGAATAATATTAGATAGTAACTTATTATAAAAAAATTAGATATGCTAACAATAAATCTATTAAAATTTTACATTAAATTTTTCTGATTGAATAATTTGATGACCAAAAATATTTAAGTAATTAAGTATTTTAACACCACAAAGATTTTAATTCACTAATTAAGAAAGTAAGTATAATTAAAAAGAAAATTAAATTTAAAGAAATGCAATAGCAAAACAATATTTGTTTGCAGCACAAAAAGCAATTATTATTTATATGTATGGATCCTCTTTGCAAAAATATTGAGCTGTGCTCTTGCTGTGTAAATACTAATCACTTAAGCCATAAAAAGTAGTTATTTATTGGTTTTAATTAGAGTATTCAAAAGTAGAACTAAGAAATATAAAATGAGGTATCTTAAGTGTCTCCTAGTTTTTTGTCTGATGAAATCAATGAGATTCTTTCATCTTAATAAGGTATATCCTTTGATTACGAAAAATTTGAGAATAAATTTAATGGTTCAGCTTCCTATATAAGAGCAAATGAATAAAGCTGTATTTTTAAAGATAAAGTGACTATAAATTCAATCGGGCAATTAATTATATCTGAAAAAAATGTCTATGATATTCCTAATAAATAGAAAATTTCATTAAAGTTAAATGCTTTTTAATCATGCAGTTTAATTCAATAACTCCCAGATGATATTTTAGTTACTATAACAAATCGTAATCTTCTCACAATCTATGATTCTGCTGATATATCGAATTTAATTACATTAAAAAATGTATACATACCTTTAAGTAAAAGTTAAGTTACATTTGGAAATGATGATCTTCTTGCATACCCTAGCTATAATTCTATTTATATAATAAATTGGAGAAGTGGTAGCTTAATTACATAGATAGTTACAAAAGCTAGTCCAATAAAAAAAATTTAGTTTATGTTTAATGCCTAGTATATTTCTATTACATACAAAGAATACAAAAAAGCTCCAGATATTCATTTTGAAATCTATTTAGTAAAAACATAAAAATTGGTATTTAAAACAAAATATTCAAACAAATTACTATCAATTCATGAAACTGATATAGATTAATTTGTAGTTACAATAGGAAACGATATATTTATATATAAATGTTTCTCACTTTAAAATTTCATAGCAGACTGCAAGTCTATTTATCATTAAAACAGAATAGGAAAATAGTAGTTATTTATTCTAGCTGATTCTCAAATTCAAATTTTGAACACAAATTCTTTAGAAAGATATTCAATAAAAACTATGAAAAATCTCAAAAAATGGGAAGTTATAGGGTGTTTCTATACTTAAGAAGGAGAAGTATTAATTTTGAGTTAAAATATTAAGCAGCTTGAGTTATAATTTGTTATTTGAATATCTTATTTTATGAAAAAAAAAAATAATATATATTATAATAGCTACTATATAAAATTTGTTTGAATTAAGTATTTTAAGTATAATAATATCAGAAGCATTAAAAATTTTACTACTCAGTAAAACTTTTAATTAAGAGAATTTTTGATACTTGCATTTATGTTATAGTATAAGTGAGAATTGTTAGCAAGTTATTTCTATATAAGATTATTTATTTAATTTTTACTTTTGTTATGTATTTTGAAATTTTTTTTATATATTTTAATTAATATTTTGTAGAAAGAAATATTTATTTAAATTTAATATTTTACTTTTAAAATAAAAAAAAATATTAAGATTATTTTAATAAAAATATATTCTTAATAAAATTCCTAAAATAATTTTGAATCATAAAAGATATCATCAAAAATGAATATTTTTATAATTTTTATTTAACTTTTTGTGAAGAAAATAAATTGGATTTATTATTATTGGAATAGTTTAATCCATAAATTTGTATTTTAAGATAAAAATTATTCTTCTTTTATTATAAAAATGCATTTACTTTTTAGATTTTTAATTAATCTTAAAAATTAATGTAAAAGGATATTCCATATAAATTCAGGAAGCACTCACCTATCAATTTTAGCAATATCAATCAAGAGATTTGAAATCGATTATAAGAAAAATATTTTTGTTTTATTAAATACTTAAAAAACTAATCTAATAATTAAATATGCTTATAAATAAATTAAGAAAACCCTTAATGAATATTTTTTTTTTTTCAATTTTGCAAAAAAAGGGAAGCTATTTAAGTGAGAATACCTCTTTTATTTTCCCACTTTGCATAATTTATCTGAATTAATATTTAGCATTTGTAAATGCTCATGTTGTACTTATGAATCACTATCTTAATCAAAAGCACATGATTTCCAATAAAGAAAATAAACAGCTAAATATTTATTCAGCTTTAAAAGTGGTTCTTTCATGCAATTCTTCATGAATAAAAAAATTTAGAGTAATTTGAATGATTATTGCTATAATTTTATTTAGATGTACAAAATATTTTTCTATTTGGTTGATATTTCAATGAATCATTTATTATATGGCCTTTTATTAATCTGATAAAAAACACAAAAATATATTTCAATAAAATTCATGAAGCAATCATGAATCACTTCTTATGTCAACCAAATATGTGGACAAAAAGATTTGAAATAAATTATTAGTATAAAAGCATTCAAATTCAACATTTATACTAATAATCCATTGACTGATGATTGAAATCTTTATAAATAACCTAAAAAATATCCTAAAAATATAAAAATTATAATTTTTTTAATTATATTATCTAAAAGAAAGCTCTTTCAATCAGTTTAATCTCTCACAAATTTACAATTTAGCTAATTTATACTAATTAAAATTAATCCTTTAAAAAGCTCATGCTGTACTAATGAATCACTATCTGACAGAAAAACACATGAATTCCAACAAAACGATAAATTATTACATATTTATTCACTGAATATGTCATCAGAAAAATATTGGAAATATATTGAATTTTATAAATATCAATTAGAAAATATAAATTTAAAAAATATATTTAATTAATTACAAATTTCATCATAAATTTAAAAAATGAGATAAACTACCAAATAAATCATCCCTATATAAAAATATGTATTTTGGGGAAAGATTTGTTGTTGGATAACAATTTTCTACAATATTGGAGAAGGAGTTGCATCTATCGTTCTGGGTGAAGAAGAATCTTCTATAAGTCTTGTAGCGTTTGGGGTTTAATCCTTTATAGAAACGACTTCTTCAGTTTTAGTGCTAATTAGATTTTATTATTTTGAGAAACATGATATTAAAGAAAGAGTTTGCAATACAGAATCTGTTGAGGATAAAGAAACAAACGAATAAAATAATAATCAGTAAGAAGAAGATAAATAAAAAAAATTTTTGAAGGCTGAAAGAGGTGTAACAATTACTATTGGAGTGTTTTTTATAATTTTATCTATTGTTACTATTGTAGTGAGCTCTATTGCTCTTTACAGGGAAGATAGACCTGACTCTACAATCGATAATATTATAATTAGCATAATTGGCCTAATTGTTACAGTAATATTTTGGTATATTAAAAATAAAATCTCAAAGGTTCTTAATTCTTCTGCAATTGCTGGTGATGCAGCTTGTAATTTAGCATGTATTAAACTTACAATAGTTTTATTGATAGGTAGTATTATATATACTTTCTGGAAAGGTGGGTGGTGGATAGATTCTAGTATGGCTATAATTTTAGCTCTCTTTTTTTTAAAGGAAGGATATTAAATGTTAAAGTGGGGTTTATCTAAAAATTTTACAGGAGGATGTGGAGATTGCTGTGGTAGTAAGTAAAAGACATTAAACTAAAATGGTTAGTACTCTACTAATAAAGATTCTAAAACCAATGATTGCTGTAAGAATGATTCATGTTAAGAAAAAAATTTATAAAAGAATTTATGTTATCAGTAGGTAGAAAAGTGCAATTCAGATTAAATTTAATCTTATTGTAAAAAATAATGCTCTAGTTAAAGTAAAAATGAATGCTCAAAAACAGATAATATTTGTATAACTGCTTAATGCAGTGAAGAAAATCAAAAAAGAGATTAATTTTGTAAGGAATAAGAATATTCAGATTAAATTAAATCAGATACCAATAAATGATGCAATAGTTTAAGTAATAAATATATTTAAAATAGATGTATTATAATAAAAATGTAATCTAAATAGTAAACATTAGAAATAAAAATTGTAATATAAACTCAATTTACTAATTTAAATAACCATTTATTTTTTAAATTCTTATATCTTATTTAAATTAAATAAAAGAAATAATTACTATTTATAAAAACAAGAAATTAATAATATATCCTTAATTTATTTGATTAGTTGCTTAAATATTTACTTACAATTTTATTTTTCAATTGTAAAATTTTTTTAACAACTAAACTAAAATTAAAAAAATTTAGCACAAAAAAATTTTGAATATCTTTAATTTATAAAAGATAGATTTGTATAAAAATGATTATATTTTTTTTATTTTATTAAACTAAATTTATTTATTAATTAATTATATAAAAAAATTAATTTCTATATCAATTTTTTTTAATTAGTTTTATTATTTTCATAAAGCCTTTATAGCTCAGTTGGGAGAGCGTAAGACTGAAGATCTTACGGTCCTCGGTTCGATCCCGAGTGAAGGCATTTTTTATTTTACAAGTTATTTTTATTTATTTATAGTTATTTATTAAAATATTATTGGTTAAATAATTAATTTGCTTTTTTTAAAAAATAATTTTATTAATAAGTAGCAATAAAAAAAGCAAGCTAAATATGTTTTTATTTACAATTTTATAAATACATAATGGATGAATAATAGTCAAGTATTTAAAAAATAAAAATTCGTTAAATAATATCCTTAATAATTATCAATAATAACCAATATTTAAACACCTCTTTTTAGATTTCTTTAAATTTAAAAACAAAAATCATTAAATTAATTATATTAATTCACTCACTCACTTAAAGTGTTAAGACAATAGTTTATTACAGTAAAAATAAAAAAGAAGTTAAATTGCAAGTTTTTTTTTTTGAATCCATACTTATTAAATGAGTGAATAGAAAGAGCGATAGGCAGTTTTGAAAAATATGCTTTCATCTTTTGAGAACTATAAAAAATAATAGAAGCAAATAAAATAGTTAGTTAGTCAAGGATAAAAGTAAATAATTACATTACTAAATAAAAAAGTTTTAAAGCTCTTTCTAATAAAAAGAGAAGAAATAAACACTATAATATAATTAGCAGAAAATATATTAGAAGACCAGAATAAATCTCCAATTTTACTACTTAATTCGATAAGAGTATTTTTGAATTAGTTATTTCCTTTTTATTTAGTATTGATTTTAAGTTAATAAAAGATTGTTTGGACACAAAGAATGAATTGATGGTTGAAGGATTTTACAAAAGCAATATTTTATAAAAAATGAATCAAATAGCTTTATTTTAAGCTGGAAATGAAAATGAAGATAGAGGTGAAGAATATTTTGGTTCAAATGTAGGTAAAATAATGAATAAAAATTATGCGAATTTATAGAAACTAATAATTTACTCTTTATCAATGTAGAAGAAGAGGTTTAAGTAATAGGGAATAGTTTACTAAGACTAGTACTAGAGTGTTTTATGTTTTGGCCTTTGATGTTTGAATCAGATTAATATTAAAAAAGAAATAGTATAAGTTAAATATTTGATGATTTAAATACTAAAAATGTTCATTTTCCTGAAAATATAAATTATTTTAAGAGTTTCTACAAATAGCTAAATTTAGAATAACAGAACTAAGGAAGTACTATTCAAACACAAGCGAGTAACTCAAAACAATTGAGTTAAGAGGCTGTATAATAGATCACTGAAGGCGATAATAAATAAAATTAAGGTCAAAGCAATAATAATTCTCCTAAGAAAAAGAAAAAAGTAAATAATAAATTTATGAGTTATTGTTGATTATTTTCATTCAAAAATAGAAAGAAGTAAATTTAAAAGCGTTGGAATAAAAATTAGATGAAGAAAATTAAAAAATGGAAAAAAATATTTAGCGTTTAGGAAAACTCTTGCTTGTTCCTACGTATTTATAACTCAATAAGTAAGGTAAAAAAAGCAATTTAATATAATTTAAAAGATATTTTAAATATTAGTTTGTTTTTAAAATAATAGAGGTGAAGGAGATCGTAGATAATTTATAAACTTGTTCTTCATTAGCAAACACTATTTTTTAAGTTTTAGAGGAAGTGTAAGATTTAATAAATGTAGAGTTGTTGACTTAATATATTGCATTAAATGAAAAAACAGATGAAATTTTAGTTGACTATTAGTAACTTATAAGTAGTAATATGAAATTTGATGATTTTTCTATCAAGTATGGAATTACTCCTACGTCATCAAATGAAATAAAGTTATTATCTTAATAGGATTTGCAATTAGTTTAGTAAAAGTTTAGCGATTATTAAGATAATGAAAATAAAAACTAGTAATTGTAAGATTAGCAACAAGAGCTCTTAATAGTTGAAGATTTAGATTTTAATGGTGACTCTCCTGCATACAAAAAAAGTAACTTAGCGACAAATAATTAAAAGAATTTGTCATAGCCTTAAATAATAGAAAGTGCAAAGCACTCAAAGTAAAGTCACAGTGTTAGATAAAGTTTTGATGTTCCTAAGAAGCAAGATGCTCAATAACAGTAAAATAAAAATAACTATAATGAAAATTACTAAGATTTTGAAGTACCTTCATTATAATAAAAACAACCTTCAAATAGTAATAAAGAAGAATAATAAAATAAATCAAAATCATTAATCTAGCTTTAAAAAACAGATGAGAATAAAAGCTAAGATTTAGCAAATAAAATCTAAAACTCAAATGTATAGACCTAAAATTAGCAGAAAGCTTAATAATAAGTTAGTGATGCATTAATATAAAATGAATAGCAAATGACAAAAATAACAAATTAGTCGAGTTCAAAAATGGAACAACAACATAAAATGTAAGCTCCACCAAACAGCTTGCATAGAAGCCATAATAATTCTCAGCAAAAGCAAAATACAGATAACGATTATGAATATGATTATGAAGATGAAGATGATGTATATGAAGAGGAAGATGAAAATAAAAGAGCAGGATCTGTTAAAAAGGAAAGTGAAGTTAATAAAAACTAAAAAGAATAGTAAATTAATTAAGAACAAGAATTAAAAAATAATTAATAGCAAAAAAATATGTCATAAAATATTCCTCAAACTATTTAGAGAGTTTCTAAAGTGGAAAATAGTGATCCAATAATTGATAAAAATATAATTTAGCAAGAAAGTAAAAAATAGAGTAAAATAGAAGATAGTTAAAATAACATTTTAAAAGAAAAGAAAAATTAAATACAGACAAATAAATAATAAGGATAAGGTTCACAACATTCAATATATAATAATGAAGATGATTTGATTAAAAATATACAGACGTTAAATACCGAGCAATCTCAAGGTTTCACAAATGAAAATAAATAAAAAAAGGTAAATTAAGATTAAATGAAGCTCTCTTATAACTCAAGATAATCTCTTCATAACAACTCTATGAGCGGAAGCCAATATGACAGAGGAAGAAGTTCTTCTTTCAAACAACTTTTTGAAGACCCAGTTCATATTTAAATTATGTGTAAAGAAATTTCTTTTTATTGTTTTTTTAATATATTTAAAATATTAAAAAGTAATAATTTATTTGAAATAAATATTTTTTTTACAAATTAGAATAAAATCTGAAGCGTACTTCGATCCCTAGGGGTCCTACAAAAGATGATTAAGTAATTTATAATATTATAATTTTAAAGTACTAAATATCTTTTAATTTATAAAGAATAATTTGTCTGTGAATGAATAGAATAGATAATCAGGGTTTATGTCTGAAAAAGAAAAAAAAGAAATTTAAAATTTAAAGGAAAGGTTATAAGTTTTATCTAAATAGCTAATAGAGAAAGATTAGGCTATGAGCTTTAAAGACTAAGAGATAAAATAATTGAAAGAATAGATTTAAAATATGGATAAGTAAAATACTGAAAGAATGACAAAAATAGAAAATTAAAGCACTCAAATTCATTATCAGCTTTAGTTGATGAATGATGAGGTGTCAGCCAGAGATAGTGTTTTAGAGCAGAACTAAAAATAAATGATTGTTTTATAATAAAAATATGATTAATTGCATCACTCACATTAAGAATTGCAATTAAGATGCAGAGACTACGAATCTGAAATAGAAGAGAAGAATCAAGAGTTAAAATACTTAAAACTCTAAGATTAAAACAATAATGAAAATTTACTAGAAGATGATAGCATATAGCAACTGAAGATGCAGATAAATTAATTAAGACTTACCATTAATTAAAAAGAATAAGAAATAAATAATTTTAAAAATAAATTAGAAGAGTCTTAAGAATAGCATGAAATAGCTTTAGAGTAGGCTGAGTAAAATAATTAGGAGCTGGAAAACTAAATAGGTGTACTTAAATAGGAAGTATAAACCCTTCGTAATTCTCCTTAGTAAATTAATCTCTAAAGATAACAA
Organism: Tetrahymena thermophila SB210; assembly: GCF_000189635.1. NCBI lineage: Eukaryota > Ciliophora > Oligohymenophorea > Hymenostomatida > Tetrahymenidae > Tetrahymena > Tetrahymena thermophila. The sequence continues at coordinate 69,494 of NW_002476377.1, forward strand.
AGTTAAGATAAGATTTAAGTTATTGAAGAGTTAAAAAATGCAAAGGAAATTATTAGTTCTTAAGAGAGCATAATGAAATAAAAAGAATCAACTATTTAAGATTTAATTTTTAAAAATGGATAACTCAAGGAGAAATTAGTATAATTAGAGTAAGAAATTAATGAAAATAAAGCTTCTTACAAAAAGAATTTAAAGTAATTACAAGAAGAAAACGAATAAGCGAAATAAATTTTAGATCCTGTACAAAAAGAAAACGCAGAAATGTTTGAGCTTCTCAATTTAGCTAATATGGAGCTAGATTAATTGAAGCAAAAATTATAATTTTATGAAGGATAAGAAATGAGTTATAAGCAAGAAAAGAGTACTACTAGAGATCAAATGGAAAAGCTATCCATGGAAAACGTTAGATTCAGTTGTGAGTTGCAATAGTAGAAAGAATTTTTAACATAATAATAATAGTAAATCAAAGATTTGACTTTTATAATTTAACAGCTTAAAAATGATAATTTTGTAATGTCTCAGTAAGTAAAATCAGGTAATTCGCTTATGCATTCAAATGACAAATTATTCCTTAATTTACCAGAAGGAGATAATAATAGCTCATAAAAATTTGGTTAAGTTGTAAGTTCGCACAGATCTAATGCTCCTATTGCAGAAAAATAAAATAAATAAAACTCAAAGATAAATAATTAATAGAGTAAAAAGGCTCACTGTGAGACTTTTGGCTAACAGTAGCTATAAGAAATGAATATGGGAATACAAAATACTGAAGAATAAGAAGTTTAGTACCTCTTAGACGCAGAAAAAATGAAAGAATTTTTAGATTAAAATTAAAATAATCCCTAATAAAAACTAGATTAATAAGAAAATATTCATTAAAATTAGTAGTAATTAGAAAGTTTAACTCAAATTTAAGTTGCTTGTGCTCAAAATTAACAAGATTAGGATTCTTAAAGCTATAAATAACTAAAAAAGAATGATTCTGATTAGAATTTAACATCTATCAAAGATAGAGAAGAGTCAACATAAAAAAATGCAAATAGAGATTATGTTTTGGAAAATCAAAACTCAAATAATTAATCTAGTTCAAAATCAAAATTAGCAGTTTCTGAAAAGTAAAAAAATTAAAAAAGAAATGAAAAATAAATGGAAAATTTAACTGATTATAAAAGAGACAATAATATTTATGGGTAGTACGATTCTGTTTAAAAAAGTAGCAGCAAAAAATAAAATTTGTAACATTCCAGCGATATTTCATAGTTTTATTCTTATTAAGGAAAGATAGATGAGCATGGTACTCCAAAAGCTCCTTCAGTAAAACCATCTTTTGTAAGAGAAATTCAAAGTCCAAGAAGAAGATCAATAAAATTGAGCTAATATCAAAGCAACTCTAAGAATTTAGGATATATGTCTTTTAATTAAGAAGAGTTTGACAAAAATAATTAGTAGAATGAAGAACTAAATAGTAATAGATAAGATATAAATAGAATAGAGCTTATTCCTGAAGTTACAAGTACAATTTAGAGTGGTTAAAATACTATTTACTATAGTAATAATAATACTATTGAGTAAGCAGAAAACATTAATTTAAACACTCAAAATGTTGAAGCAAATCACCTTAACTAATTAAAAGCAACTCCAATCAAAGAAAACTTTTAAAAGTAAAAAAGGCTCGATAAGCTTCAGTCTCTATCTGATTACCTAAAAACACAATCTAAAAAAAAAGGATTCTCTCCAATGAATACAGGACCTTAAGCAATAAAATTCTCATATAATTAAACAGCAGAGTTTGAAATTACAATGAATGTAAATATTTTTATTTAATTAATTAAACTTAAATCCATCTTCTTAATAAAATTGAAATTTAAGAGACTAAACTTTATTTTTTTTAATTAAACAATATTTATTATTTTTACTTAAATAATTTACATATTAATTTTTGATATTTATATAGAATGAATCTAAAATGAATACTCTTCAGTAAGATTTAAATACACTAGATAATCAATATTAGACAGAAAAAATTAAACTAGAGGATTATCAAGACGAAAATGATTATGAGAATGAAAGTGAATCAGAAAGAAATAATTTAAATCATATAGATTAGTCTCCATAAAATATTTAGTTAATTCAGTATGCTGAAGATGATAATATTTCCTAACATAGCATACCCATCAAAATTTAACAAGATGACTAGAATGAATTTGCTATGGATTAAAATTAATTAGTAGTTTAAAGGACTTAAATGGAGGATTTTTCAAGCAAAGTCAGCAATTATGAAGATACTTAATAAAATGAAATGAACAGATAAAGCTAGCTTTATTATTAATAATTGATATATCCACACTAGCCTGACTAGTATTACATACAAAAATCAATGGAAAGTAGCAAAATAAAAAGTGGATTAACAATTGCTTATGAAGAAGATTTCTTCAATAACCTGAAAATATTATCAAATGAAAATTTAAATAGATTTAAAAAATCATGTTTATCAGATAAATCTCTTCTATTTGAAAACGAGCATATAAAAATTGGTGTAACAAATCACAACCATGTTTTTTCTGGCAAAAACTTTGTTAAGCTCTAAATATATATATTCAACAAGGATCTACTTAACAATATTCCTTCTTTTAATCTGAAATATCTAATGAACGAAGGTAAAAAATTAATTAAAATTACTTCTTATTAAAAATATAAAATATTTAAATAGATATTTCAGTTTGGACTAAACCAGAAAAGTTAAGTGGAGAAATTAAAATAAACAAGCACTTAAAATAAGATTTGATAGTTGATTTAAATTGTATTCCTTTTGAATTCTTGACAGCCCATTTTTAACTTGAGTATTTTCTTTTATGCTATTTAAAAATATTAAATTTTTATTTTTTTTAAAGAGTTGAAACAAATGAGGGGAAAAGAGAGTTAAATGAGTATTTTGTGATGCTGCCTACAAGTCTAAATAGATTTATAAGCTTTAGTTTAATTAATGCTAATAACTTCAAAAGCAAGTGGTTAGTAAATTAAATCAATAGTATAAAAACAGAGGAGTTTGAATATAATACAAAGATAATTAAAAGTCCTTTTGTCTTTTTGAGTTACTTCCTCAACACAGTCGAACTGAATCCTCACATGAAAGAGGAGCATTTGGCTGGTTTACAAGACTATAAAATTGGTGGAATCTTTTAATTCTACCATATGGATAATTAGTAATTTTTAATTAAATTAGTTATAAAGCCTTTCAATAAACTTTAAATTCATTTATCGCCTTCAAATGGTTAATCTTTCTCAGTAGATTCATCAAAATGTTGCCATTATTTGCTTTAAACTCTATATTTCTTGTTTAAATACAATCCATTAGATGGTATTACTTCTGATTAAAATGTAGAGTGAAAAAACAAAAAGTATTAAATAAAATAGTAATAATATAAACATTAAACTAATTTTAATATAAAAAATTAAAATAAATTCTAATATTTTGAAATAATATTTGTAAATAGTTAATTATTTTTATTTCATTATATTTATCAATTATTTTACTTATCAAAAAACCTAATCATTGAAATTTCATACATATTTTTCATTCCTTAATGTCTTTTTTATTTAAACAAAATTTCTTAAAAAAATTTAATTCACAACTAACTTTATTTTATTAAGATCTTACAAATTTTATTTTTATTTTTTATAATTCAAATAATTATTTTAATTTAGCAATAAAAATATTTTTTTTTAATATACTAGCGATTCTTTCTCAAAGAATTTTGAATTTTGTAAATTTGTTTAACATAAATTTACTTATATTTAATATAGAGTGTAAATATAAATATTTTATTACAAAAATTGTAATAAATAATATCTATCTCTTAATAATTAGTAAATTTCTTACTTATTTAATATTATAAATCTAATTAATTTAAATAATTTTATTAGCAAATACTAATCCGTAAACAATCAATTCATTTATTAACTATTCATATTTTAATAGTTCTAAATTATTACTTTGCTCTAATTTGATATTCATTTATTTTTTTCTAAGCTTCTTAAGATAATCCAAATTTAACAGTAGGAGATCTATTTGATAAAAAATATTCAATTTTAATTGGATGATTTAGATTATAAAATATATAATAAATATTAATAAGCAACTTAAGATAAATATTATAATAAATTTATATTTTTTGTTAAGTTAAGCAAATATTTAATTCATTCATTATGATTTTGTAATGTCTTTATTAAAGAAATAAATAAATGAAAAAATAAAAATTTTTTTAGTTATTAAGGTGAGTAATTAAAATTTTATTAAGAAGTTATTGCTTTTAATTACTTTATTAATAGTTTTAATAAACACTCTAAATTTAATGCTATTGATATTCATGGAAGTATTTTTGAAATAGATCAGTAATTTTGTTTAATTAATTAAAAATAATACTTAGCTTACAAAATATTCAAAGGAGCTGAAAAAAGTAGTTTTTTATAATAATCAAAACCAAACAATTGAATATTACTTTTGTTTTTTGATGTTTAAACCTCTTGTGTCTTAAAAAAAGGCTTAGTTATCTTACACAGATTTTTAAAAATTATTCAACCTATTTTTCAATTAAAAATGAGCTTTTATATTAATAAAAATTTACTTACTTCTCAATGATTTTTGAATTAATTTGAGCTTAATTTTTAGGTATGTGGTTGTTAAACGTGAAATATTACTATTATTTAACTAATGGGCTATGCTAGCAAGGCTCTGTTTTAATATCTTACTGCGGTAATCTTTACATTAAACAAGAAATTAATTGTGGTATTTTTAATATTTATTTAATTCATTTACTTTTTCTTCGTCAAAAAATTAAAAATAGCTTTGTGTCTGTCAAATTATTTAATACTTATAGAGTTTTCCTATTTAAGTCCAGTATTGTTTTCAGGAGATTAATTTTCTTAAATATCATCAGAATTTTATTTAATTTGAATAGCTTCATCTTACTGAGATGTATTTAACTTTTTAATTATCTATTTCATATTATTTATTATTTTATTGTCATAATCTTCTGCTGTGTCTTTGGATGAGTCAAGCAAAGATGGCGTTGAATATTAAATGCTTTAAAATTGATTCTTATTATTTGCATAGCTATAAGAAAATTCATCTTCATCTTGAGAGTAGTTTAAATTATTTATTTTACCATACTACTTTGTATAATTACTGTTTAAGGCTTCAGAACTGCTATTAGTTTTAAGTTTAGGGATTTTGGTGCTTTTTAAGCTTGAAAAGTTTGGAGGAGACTAAAAAATAAGCTCATTATTCGAATAATTACCAAGAGATTAAGAAAATGTTTCGAACTCTTTTCTTTAATAAAGAGGAGTGTAATAATTCTAACTTATACTTTATTGCCTGCTATGCCTGTCAACAATTACTGATTTGCTTCTATGATGGGCGAAGTTAATTTTCTTTTATTTTAGGTTGCTTTGTATTTATTTCGAAGCACTTTTGATGATTGAATCTTCGTCTAAAGATTTAAGTGAAGACACATTATGCAAAATCTTATTTACAAATTTATCTTTTTTCTATGAAAAGTTGATATTGCTTGTAAAAAAGAAATCTCTTTTTGGAGTAGTCAATTGAGCCATAATTTTTTGAAGATTAGTCATGCTCTTAGAACTATTTGTGTTTGGTATATTGCTCATAGAATTAGATTAAGTCTTATTGTTGATAAATGTTTGGTAATTAGTTTTATTTTAAGTTGGAGATGGAGTGTTTAAACTGTTTTCAAGATTAGCTAAATTTTCAGTACTGCTCCCAGAAAAATATTATCCAATTCCTTTTTTATTTTACCCAGATTATTTATTTGCAGCTTTGCGTTCTATTTTATCAACCCAAATTTATTACTGTTCTCTTTTTAATTCATCATAAATTTTCATACAATCTTGCCTCTGCTTCCCAAGACTGCTAAATCTAATTTAATTTTATTTATCAAACAGAAGCTTATTTTGTGTGTTGATAAATAATTTTGTATAGTTAACTACAAATTCATCTTCTTAAATTGACTATCTTTATTTAATTTACATTTACTTTGATAATTATTTCTGATTAACATCTTTATTTTATTCCAATATCTTATTTTCTACCATATAATTTTACTCTTTTTATTCACCTCCTTTAACATCAAAAGGAGTGCTATACAGTCTTTAGGCTCTACCATTTGATCTGCTTTTCATAGTCAAAAAATATTTAGGAATCTTTAGTTTATCTGGATGAATAGTCCTTGGCTCTATTTATTTACATTTAAAAGAGTTCAAATAAGCAAACAAAAATATATACTGAATATTCTAAAATAGCAAATAAAATATTAAATAAAAAAACATATTACAAAATTTGTATATTTCGTTGTTGATATTTGGTTCTTTGGTTGTACTGCAATTATCAACAATTTTATTATACTGTTTAGCAAAGTCGAAAGGTTGCATATCATGAGAAATGAACTCTTTTTAACTAGAATTAAAGCTTAATTGATTAGGGCGCTTAATTAATCTTGAGTAACTTCCATCATGATCATCAATATAAATATAATCAATAAAATTCTGAGATCTTGGAGGTATAACAGCCATTCAAAATAATATTTGTAGATATGAATATCAATAAGACTTAATAAATAAATGAAATAGTTTTGTAGAATATTGATACAAAAAATGCCACTAAGTTTTTTTCTTATTTAATCTTTTTTTTTTGATTAAATTAATTATAAAATGCGCTACTTTCTATAGTTTTTTCTTAGCAAATTCAACTATTCATGCTTATAATAAAGAAAGCTAATAAATTAGCTCTAATTAAAGATCTTTTATTAAATTACAATCAATAAATTCTGTTTACACAAATATTAATATCTAAATATTTCTACTTACTTTAATTAATACTCTTAAAATTAAAGTAATACCCTCCACAATATAAAAAATATTAGGCCTTTTAAAAACAACATGCATTAATCATTTTTCTTTTAAAATATTTAATTTATTTTGTGCTAGACAAAACTATTGTTAACTAACTAAATAACTAACTAACTTACTAACTCATCATAAATTTATAATTTTTATTATTAAAAATGACAAAATAAATCATTCATTTCAACGCATTTTATATTTAAAATACTGATTAAAATTTTTGTTATAGAAAGTAATTAAGATGTCTTATATACAAGCCTAATTTTAGATAAGTTAAAACTTAGTTATAGATTATAAAAAAAATTAATTAAATCAGTAATAAATTTAGTGTAAATAGTAATATTAAATAATAATAAAATTTATTCTATTTAAACAAATATTAACTAAAATTAAATTAGTTTTACAAATTTATTTAATATCTAACTTAACTATTTACACAAAATAATGAATACCACTTATTTTAGAAGGATATATTTATTTTTTATTATCTCAAAAAAAATATTCACCTAATACTAGCTACTTACTAAGTAGAATTTCTGTTTATGAAATAAATAGCAGAAAAAACAATTTAAATTTATTTATTATTACATTTAATATTTATGATAAGCATTAAAATAGTTAAATATGAAGGGATTTAATTAACAATCAGAATTTTAATGATAGTAATTAGTGTAGAATCAAATAATTATCAACAAAAGTATTTTTATTGATAATTTTTAATTATCTCATGTGATTGATTCTAAATAATTATACACTAAAATTAATTATAAAATTGTGTTAAAAGTATTTCATTTTATAAAAGCATATCTGAAAAAACCTTCATCTAATACTAGTTTTTTACTGATATAATTCAAGTTTAAAAGAATAAAACTATTTAAATTTATTTTTAATTAAATTTAATATTTATAATAATTAGTACAATAGTTAAATATGAAGGCATTGAATTAAAAATAAGCTTTGTCTGTCTTAATAATAACTAATATTTTTAATAATAATATTAATTATTTTTATTAATAATTTTGATTTTGATTTTGGTATGCTTTATTTTAGTTTGATAATAGACAAATACATTTACACCAAAATGAATTTTAAAATAACTGTAAAAATTATTTAATTTGACTAAATATTAAAAAAAAATAATTAAGTAAATATTTTTAGATTTAAAAATAATATAGAGATAATAAGTATATTTGTTAACTTTGTATCGTTAAGAAAAGAAAAAATAAGATAATAAATATGACTAATATGGTTTTTAAGCTATTTTTAATATATATTGACAATATTTATTTAATTAATTATATAGTGGTATTATTAAATTATATTTTCGTTTTGGTAAAAATTGATGTTTGTTTGTTTGGTGAACTAATCAAAATCTTCTTTAGAATTTAAATAATTATTTTTTATTAAGTTTAATCAATCAATCAATTAAAAAACCGTTTTTATTAAAATCCTTCTTCAATTATTTTTATAGAATTTAAAATTACTAAAAGCCTTTTCTTATGTCTATCTATTTCTTTGTAACTTTAATTATTATGATGATGCAGATATTATTTTAGCTAATGTTAAATGGTTCAATTAGTAAAAGCATGAATTTAATTTGAATTATAGGAATTTATTAATTTAAATTCTATTTATGTATTTTTTTTTCATAAATAGTTTGAAGTTTTTTAGGAGATTATTAATTATTTTATAATTATTTATTTATTTATATTAACTCACTATTTCGGATTTTACTAATTTAAAATTCAAATTAAAATCTCATTTTAAATTATAAATTTATGCTGCGAATATTAATAAGTTAATTAGTTAGTTAGCTTTGTTATTAAGATGCTTAGTTATTTATTTGATTGATTATTAAATTAATTAACTAGTTAGTCAATTAGTTAGTTTTTTGTTAGTCCAAGTTTTAATAAGCTATTTATGTTTAGTTGGTAAATTTATTGACTTAGATTCAAGCAAGCAAGTAAAGTAATAAATAAATCAATATATTTACTTGTTTTGATACTTAAATAAATTGAAAATTTTATAGGATTTTTTGATTTACATTGAGCTAATTTTTTATTGTTTTGTTTCAAGAAGAGTTCTTTTCTTCATCTGCATTAAGATTGCATATCCAATCATATTGGTAATCTAACTCGTACCCTTCGCGGTTAAAGACTTATTCGAAAGTTCTTTTTATGTAATCATAATCTGGTATCTCCTCAAACTCTAAGTTGCGGATGTATTTGAATAGTTCCACAAACTCCTTTGGCAGGTCATTGAAAACCTCACTAATGCAAAGAGTCATTTTTTTCTCCATAATTTTATCGTATTTTTCTTTTTTTGTATTTGAGCGAACTCCCATCCAAGGTAGACTGCCTAGTAAGAAGTACAGGAGGACATACATCATTCCTTCTAGATCATCTCTTCTACCTTGTTCTATTCCAAGATGGGTTGTTAACGAAGCATAACGAGCAGTACCAGTAAAATTTTTATTTTCTTTATAAGGAATGTGGCTTCCATTTCGAGTTACTAGCTTTTTTGCAAGGCCGAAATCAACTATATAGACGATATGTGCATTACGTCCTCTACCCATTAAAAAATTATCAGGCTTTATATCTCTATGCAAAACATCCTTACTATGAATGAATTAAATACGCTCAACCATTTATATTCCTATCATAAGGACTGTTTTAAGAGAAAATTTCCTTCCACATTTTTAAAACAGATCTTCTAGAGAACTTCCTAAACGATCCATAACCATATAAGTAAAATCTCCTTCTCTTGCTGTGTAATAAACGTGAGGCAATCCACGATTATTAAGAACTGAGGCATCCTTGAGTAGACGTTTATAAAATTATGCCTCATATTACAATTGAGGGCAAGCTGAATTATTCTTCTCAAGTTTGATTGCAACCTCCAAATTTGATTTTGTATTTACACCTAAATAAATTTAACCAAATCCACCACTTCCTAATTTTTTAGTAAGCTTGAAATTTTTTCCTATTAACACTTCTGACATAATTGTAAAAGAGATGCTGATTTATATTAATTAGATATCTGTTTCTTTAAGATTGTTAATGCTGTAAAAAGTTTTGCTCTTTTTTCCTTTTTAAATGTATTTCCTATTATTCGATCAAGGGGCTATCGACTTATTTAAGTGAATGGAATGAACTTGTTTATGTTAAATCACTAGCTTGGTATTGCTTTTGGTATTTATAAACTTCTTTAATTATTAATTTTTTTAATTAATTTTCTTTATTTATTGTGGAGTAATATGTTGAAAGCATCTTCTTTTAACTCTATTTTATTTAATATAAAAATTTTTCTTTTTAAACTTTTTGCCTTTTTCTTTATTACTAAAGTATATAAAATGAATGAAAGAATCAATGAATTCATATTTACAATCAGCGAATTTCTAAGAAAGAAAAACATATACCCATAAATACATCTCCCTGAATATTTTAAAAAAAGTAAATAAGCCCAATTTAATATAAAAGCAAGCAAACGATCTATCAATCAATTATCCTTTGTATTTAAAAGGAAGCTGAAGATGAATGTTCTTTTACCAATCTAAATTAGTAAAAATTCATATGAAATTTATATTCTAATTATCGTGGAACTTCTTATTAAATTTCTTCTAGATTTCCATTCTAATCTGTCTTTGATTTTAAACAATAAATTTGTTCATAATCATAAATATCGATTAATCTATTTAGTTTTATTTAAAATTAAAAAAATTCACTTCAATTACCAATTAAGTATTTTGATTTTTCCAGAAATTTTAAATTCACCATTAAAAAGGCTTAGGTAAGTACTCTACGCCACCAATTTGATTGCCTCTTCTTTTCACCAAAAATTATCATTAATAAAATAATATTTAATCTTAATTCTAACTTTCTTCTCTTTCAACAATTAAATACAAAAAATAATTTAAAATAGCACTTTTATCTTACAGAGATTTAAATAAAAATATTAAATAATTTTATATTTTGAATTTCCTCTAAAAAAATATTTTGTTATTATTTTAAAAACCAAAAAATTATCTCAACTAATAACTTTATAAAAATAAAAATTTAAATATTTGTTTATAAAAATTAGATTTGTAGAATTATTATTTTAAAATTAAAAAAAATTTTAATATTAAATTTAATTTAATAAAATTAATTGTATTTTGTAATTAAGATTATAATATTTTATGTATAAAAACCTGATAAAAATTTTAAGATTTTATTTATTAAGCAAATTAAGCATTTAGAAATACATTTAGAATTAAAAAACCATTAAAAAGATTATCATAGAAAAAATCATCTCAAAAGACTAAACAAAAATGTGAAACTTTACTAAAAATCGAATTAGAAGCAGGATGACAACATTAATAATAATAAATTAATTTTATAGTAATATATATTTCTCAATTTATTTATTATATATTTTCATATTTTCCAATGATTCATTTTAGAATATTTTTGTATTGATTTAAAACAAAGTATTAAATTCAAAAAACATTAAAAAATTAATTTGTAAAGAAAATTAATGATCATAAATAGTTTTACTATTTACTATTTTAGTTTTTTAAATATATTTATTTCGAATTTTATCTTTCTTTTAATTTAAAAAATTTATGTGGCAACTCATAAATTTGCTGTAATTTAATTTTTTATTAATATTTTATAAATAATATTTTGCTAATTTTCAAGATATAAATAAAATTAAAAAGTTTATTAAATTTTTAGAGTTTATTTTTTATTTTTAAGATAATAATTTTTTATTTTTTAATGATAAATTCTTTTTAAAATAAAAAATTTGATCTATCTAATAAATATTTTAATTCATAAAAAGTTGAAACTGATTTAAAAAACAAAAATTATTCTTTTTAAATTTTAATGTTTTGTGAATTATGAATTAGATATTTTTTTCATAGCTTTAAGAAATAAAATATTCTTTAAAAAAGTAAATATTATTAATGATATGAATTGTTTTTTATATTTTAAAAAGAAAAATATAATTCATAATTCTTTGTATAAATCATTTATTAAACATTTATTTTTGCCAATTTTGATTAAAGTGATTATAATTTGCTAATTTTTTTAGTTAAAAAAAAAATATGTATTTTTTATAAATATTTAATTCTTAAATAACTTTAAATAAAGCTTGAATTCATATTTATATTTATTTAGCTTTATGAAGGAATAATATTTTCTACTACTGAATTAATTAAAAATAATCTGGTAAAATATAATTGAAGTAATTGAAATACTGAGTTAAGATGGATAAATTAATAATAAATTTACAAAATTTAACTGTTAGATATAAATAAAGCATTTAAATATTAGCATGAAAATTTTTTGTGAATTTTAGTGTTTTCAAATCGAAAACAGAAAGATATTTTTACATTTTGAGTGTAAGTTAAATTTGGTTCTGGCAAGGACATTGAAAATTTTCTAATACACAAGAAAGCATAAGATCCAAAAATCAGAATATATCGTTACCAATTTGAAAATTAATTTTTAGATTATAATTTTTTTGTTAATTTTTGATGAGGTTTTTTGTATTAAAAATCTATTTGTTTAGTAAGTAATTGCCCGATTTGTTTCAATAGAAATTTGATTATCTATCAAGAGAATTTTAAGATTAAATCAATATTAGATTGTGTTGCAAGGGATATAATTAATTTTAGCTATAAAATATGCTGTATGATTGAGAGAATGTCAATGCTGCAATAAATAGCCGAGAGAAGAAATAGCAGCAGTTTTCTTCAAGTGAGACAATTTTATACTTATTGAGAAAATTGAAATTGGAATCAATGTAAATGTATAACAGCAAAGTACCAAATAGCAGGCTCGTCATCATTTAAGAGAAGCAGGTAATCATTATTTTTTAAGATTAAATGCCTTTTCTTATCATCACCCAAGATGAAACACCCAACAAAAGCTCAATAAGCAGTAAAACACCAAGAATTTAGGTGTTTTGGTAATTTTCAGCTGGAGGAAATAAAAGAGTGAAGAAACTTGAGTACATACAAAGTGAAATTATAGCAATATTAATAATTGTGAATATTTAAAGTAAATTTTGTTTTTGTTCACTTTATTTAGCAGAATTTGTATTCATTAATTGTAGTATTGAAAATTTAAATATTTATTTTCTTCTTAATTGTGTTTGAAAGTTGTATTTAATTTCAAAATTAATATTATAACAAAAATAATTCTCAAAATTTATCTAAATAAATTATAATCAAATCTGATCATATTCTACTGCAATCAAAAATATTCTGTTTAAATATAAAAATAAACCTATTAATTTATATTTTAATCTGCAAGTATATTTATTTTAGAAATATATTGTTAAGAAAAAATTTTACTTTATAAAATTTTAATAAAAACAATTTATAAATTTTTAAGTAGAGAAAGACTTAAGTCGCTAATATAGTTTCTCCAAAAATATAAATAATTAAATTAATACTAGATTTATAGAAAATTAAATTAATATATTAAACAGTACCTTGTTATTAATTTATATTATTTACTAATCATTACTATGTATTAATAAGGTTTAATTACATATTTTTTATATTAAAATGTGGCATAATTTTGTACTCTTATATAAAAGAATTACAGAGCAATGTAGCCGTATTTTTTGTAATCAAAAATATTTATAAATGCTTTTATTAATTACTAGTACTTTTTTAGTATTTTATCTTAAAATTGTAAGTATATTGCTTCAAACTTTGTTTATTAATGATTTAAGGAATAAATAAAAAGTTCTATATGTTAAGTTTTATAGCGTGATTCCTTAATTTCTGATTTGAGAATAAAAAAATTTTTTTTAAATTAAATTAAAAATTTTAGAAGTATTTATATATATGTTTGAGCTGAATTTCCAATCTCTTGATTACTCAGAAATTACACTGATTTAATTAACCAAAAAGTTTTACATCAACTCAAAGATTCAAAAATTTTATAAACAAATGTTTTTAACATTAGAATCAAAAAAGAGAAAATGTTTATAAGATTTAAAAATACAAATTATTATAAATTTTATCATTTTTAATAACTCAAAATTTATTTTATATTTTAATAATTTTTTTAAAATTTGTTTTCCATATTCTATATCAAATATTGCAAATTGATTGCTTATTAAAAAATTTTAAGATAATTAATCTTCAATGAGAAGAATTATTGCTAGAAAACGACTCCTTTAAATTATTTCCTAATTGTTTATTCTTATATTTTTTATATAAAAATAAACCACCTACTATACACAGTATAATTACTCCAACTATAACAATAACTACTATAGCCCATGTAGGAAAGTAGTCAGAAATTGAGAAATCGTTACTTGTATCATCTTTAGGATCAGCGATAGATTAAGTAAAACCTTTTTAATGTAAAATTAATTTAATATTAAAAAGATATAATTATTTATTTATTTACTTATCAATTGCTTTGAATAAGAATAGCTTGATACATATCTTCTTAAAAATGGACTTCCTAAAATAACAGCAAAGTTTTCATTGTTTGTAATAGGAGATATTAAAATCTAGCAATCTTAAGTTGTGTTAGATAGGTAAAAATCTATAGGTAAATTAAGTGCCCTGTCTGTCTAGTTTACTTTTAAATAGAAGAACATATTTGCTAGATTTGGGTCTTTGCAGTTAACTTTTAGTCCATTTTTAGTCATATTTGCATGGCGATACATAAAGTATTCGGATACTTTTTCATAAAGAGACTTTTCTAGTCCTATATAAGGGTAACTAGAATCAACTAAGGCCTTATTATTAGAAGGATCAAATTTATATCTAAAAACACCCATATCGAATTAATTAATCTGCAATACCCATCTTTAAAAATCACTTTAATCATTCTGAATTACCTAATGAGTATAAACTTAGGCTTTATCAGCTAACTTTTAAGGATCAATACCTCCTAAGGTTAATTGAGAATCATCATTTTTAAATCCTAAATACAAAGAAAACATATCCTCTTTAATCAACCCTTTTTTATATAAGCTAGTCACAAAAGAGCTATTATCTTCATTTTTTATATTATTAATTCCTAATCCCAAAATACCATTCACCTTTAATTTTTTTAATTTAAAGAATAAAAAATTTAATAAAATAATAAAATATAAAATTTGATAAAAATATTAAAATGAAAATCAAATTATTACTTTTTAATTAGAAACAGTAAAGTTATTTGATTTGTCAAAAAGCAAAGCAGATTATTAAATACTTTCTAAATCGCCAATACTTACTAATGTGTTCACATAATTACCATCAAATGAGCCGTCTAAATAATTTTAGGAACCTTAATTATTTGTAGGGTTACATCCATCTTGT
This sequence comes from Tetrahymena thermophila SB210, assembly GCF_000189635.1. Classification (NCBI taxonomy): domain Eukaryota; phylum Ciliophora; class Oligohymenophorea; order Hymenostomatida; family Tetrahymenidae; genus Tetrahymena; species Tetrahymena thermophila. Next base: position 84,729 of record NW_002476377.1, read on the forward strand.
GGGAGACATTCATAGTATTTTTCAAAACCCTTTTTATAGAATAAATAAATGATTTATTTATTTAAAAGATTTGAAAATTTAATTTTAATTTACATTGCAATTATTTTTATCACTACAATTTTTGCTAGGAATCATCAGCTAATTAGTTCCTGTACTTAAGATGACTTTAAGATTTTTTTTTCCTTTTCCAATACTAATTGTTCCAGTATACCATTGCTTTTTGTTGTTTTACACATTTATTTGTTACTATTTTTGGTCTGTATTAGATTCTTAAGAGAGGAATCGATTAATATTTTCAATATCACTTGTGTTTTCTCTTTCGAGTTATATGTTGATTACACTGGCTTTAGTAAAAAACATATAAAATGCTAAATAGATGAGTATTACGAGCTTCATATTTTAATTTATTTCAATTTTTATGAATTTATTATTATTATTTACTATTTGATTATAATAATTATTAAATAATTTAAAAACCTCTTTTTAAATAGCTTGATGGGTTGAATATAATCTAAATAACATTTATTAATATCTTAAATTGCTCAAGTTTTAATCTAAATTTACATAAATAGGCTTTGACTCTTTGCTAATTTAGCAAAATTTATCGGTATATTAATAAATTAATCTTGTTTTTTTCTATATCAAGTTTTATTATTTATTTACATTATTTTTAATCTAGAAATTCCTTTTGAAATTTTTGTAATTGAATTTATTTAATAATAAAAATAAATAATTTATTATTCAAAAGAAGTTGAATTATTTTTGATTTAATTTGCGAAAAATAAAATAATTAATTTCTCAACTTATGGAAAAAGATAAATTGATTGATATAGATTCAATTACATTTTTTTAAAGCAATATTTATCTTTTAAAAATTAAGTAAAGGTTTAAATTTAAATTATAATAAAGATTTTAAAACTTTTCTGAGTAAATTATATGTTAATATTAAATGAATAAAAATCATTTTTGTTTTGAAAAAACTACAATTTGCCTGGATGATTTGTTTTTCTGTTATACAAATGTTTTTCTTGAATTATTATTTTATAAATTATTAATTAATTATTAGTATATTCAAAAAATATTTTAGTAAAATCAAAATATTTAATATTAAACTGATCTAAATAAAATAATATACCGTAGTTTCTCATTAATTAAGGACAAGCTCAAGTCAAAATTTTTGTAAAAATTTAGTTCTTTGAAGTACTTTATATTGATGTTTGAGCTGAATTTTTGATGCCTTGATTACTCAGAAATTACACTGATTTTGCTAATCAAAAAGTTTTACATCAACTCAAAGATTCAAAAAATTTATAGAAAAATGTTTTTAATATTAGAATTAAAAAAGAGAAAATACTTAAATATTTAAAAATACAAATTTATTTTATAAAAATTATCATTTTTAATAACTCAAAATTTATTTTATAATTTAATAATTTTTTTAAAATTTGTTTTCCATATTCGAAAACAAATATTGCAAATTGATTGCTTATTAAAAAATTTTAAGATAGTTAATCTTCAATGAGAAGAAGTATTGCTAGAAAATGACTACTTTAAACTATTTCCTAATTGTTTATTCTTATATTTTTTATATAAAAATAAGCCACCTACTACGCACAGTATAATTACTGCAACTATAACAATAACTACTATAGCCCATGTAGGAAAGTTGTCAGAAATTGAGAAATCGTTACTTGTATCATCTTTAGGATCAGCGATAGATTAAGTAAAACCTTTTTAATGTAAAATTAATTAAAAAATACAAAGATTTAATTATTTATTTATTTACTTATCTATTGCTTTGAATAAGAATAGGTTGATACATATCTTCTTAAAAATGGAATTCCTAAAATAACAGCAAAATTTTCATTGTTTGTAATAGGAGATATTAAAATCTAGCAATCTTAAGTTGTGTTAGATAGGTAAAAATCTATAGGTAAATTAAGTACTCTGTCTGTCTAGTTTACTTTTAAATAGAAGTAAATATTTGCTAGATTTGGGTCTTTGCAGTTAACTTTTAGTCCATTTTTAGTCATATTTGCATGGCGTTACATAAAATATTGGGATATTTTTTCGTAAAGATTCTTTTCTAGTCCTATATAAGGGTAACTAGAATCAACTAAGGCCTTATTATTAGAAGAATCAAATTTATATGTAAAATAACGCATATCAAGTTAATTAATCTGCAATACCCATCTTTATAAATCACTTTAATCATTCTGAATTACCTAATGAGTATAAACTTAGGCTTTATCAGCTAACTTTTAAGGATCAATACCTCCTAAGGTTAATTGAGAATCATCATTTTTAAATCCTAAATACAAAGAAAACATATTCTCTTTAATCAACCCTTTTTTATATAAGCTAGTCACAAAAGAGCTATTACCTTCATTTTTTACATTATAAACTCCTAATCCCAAAATACCATTCACCTTTAATTTTTTTATTTAAAGAATCAAAAGTTTAATCAAAAAATAAAATATTTGATTAAATGAAAATCAAATTATTACTTTTTAATTAGAAGTAGTAAAGTTATTTGATTTGTCAAAAAGCAAAGCTGACTGTTAAATACTTTCTAAATTGCCAATACTTACTAATGTGTTCACATAATTACCATCAAATGAGCTGTCTAAATAATTTTATGAACCTTAATTATTTGTAGGGTTACATCCATCTTGTGGAAGACATTCATAGTATTTTTCAAAACCCTTTTTAGAGAATAAATAAATGATTTATTTATTTATTTAAAAGATTTGAGAATTTAATTTTAATTTACATTGCAATTATTTTTATCATTACAATTTTTGCTAGGAATCATCAGCTAACTAGTTCCTGTACTTAAGATGACTTTAAGATTTTTTTTTCCTTTTCCAATACTAATTGTTCCAGTATACCATTGCTTTTTGTTGTTTTACACATTTATTTGTTACTATTTTTGGTCTGTATTAGATTCTTAAGAGAGGAATCGATTAATATTTTCAATATCACTTGTGTTTTCTCTTTCGAGTTATATGTTGATTACACTGGCTTTAGTAAAAAACATATAAAATAGTAAATAGATGAGTATTACGAGCTTCATATTTTAATTTATTTCAATTTTTATGAATTTTTTATTATTTGATTTTAATAATTATGAAGTAATTTAAAAACCTCATTTTAAAAAGATTGATAGGTTGAATATATTTTAATTATATTTATTAATTTGTTAAAATTTCTCAAGTTTTAATCTAAATTTACAAAAATAGGCTGTGTCTCTTTGATAATTTAGCAAAATTTATCGGGATTTAATAAATTAATCTTATTTTTTTCTTTTTCTAGTTTTATTATTTATTTACATTATTTTTAATCTAAAAATTCATTTTAAATTTTTGTAATTGAAATAATTTAATAATAATAATGAAAATAATTTATTTCTCAAAGGAAGATGAATTATTTTTGATTTAATTTGCTAAAAATAAAATAATTCATTTCTCAACATAAGGAAAATAATTAATTTCTCAACACAAGGAAAATAGATAAATTAATTGATATAGATTCAATTACATTTTTTTTAAGCAAAATTTATCTTTTAAAATTTAGTAAATGTTTATATTTAAATGATGAATAAAGATTTTAAAAACTCTCCTGGGTAAATTATAGGTGAAAAATAAATGAACAAAAATAATTTTTATTTTCAAAAAACTACAATTTATTTGCCTGGATTTATTATTCAATTAGCATTAAAATTTTTAGCGAATTTATATTTTTTCTGTTATACATATTAATTTAAATAAATTTAATCAATATATTTTATTTAATGGAAATATAAATACTATAAATCTAATTAATAGGAATGTATAGAAAATTTGATATTATGAAGAATAAAATATATTATTTTTTATTAAATAATATTTATTATTATTTCTAAAACAATAAATAATTTTCTGAGAATAGCTATATACATTCATAATAAAAAAATAAACTATTTACAATTAAATTTAGCTTTTTTATTAATAAAATTTAGTAAACACTATTTAATAAACTTATAATATATAGTAACTCCTTTAAAATTTTATAAAATAATAAATATTAGAAATTCAGCTATACTATACAATTCATGAATATTTAATTTAAGTATTTTAGGGATAATATTAACTGTTAAAAGAGTTTTAAATTATATTTTATTCTAAATATTAATAGAAGTTAAGATCACGATTATGTTAATTAGATTTGTCATAAATTTAGTTTTTTTGTTATATTTTCAAATTTATAATTTATAAAAATTATTAATCTATAAAAAAAGTGTAAGTTAAAGTTAGAAAAAGTTTGCTTTTATTATCTTTCAAAATATTTTTTTAAATTTATTATTCAGTTATATTATTTTTATCTTAATTATTCTTCATTTAAAGAACTTTATTCCTATCAATTTCATTTAGAGGTTTTGAAATTTTTTTTAAATGTAATTGTTTTAAACTTTCCTTAATTTAATTTTCTTGCTTTTCAGCCTTTTATTTTAATATTTAACAGTCAAAGTCAACTTCAATATAATCATTTACTTCAATATAATCCACTTCTTCTTAATCGGCTTATTATTGTTCTCCTTTATGTCCTTTTTAAAAAATTTCAAGACCTTATTTATTTTCTTTATCTTGATTACTATCTTATTTTCTCTATTCGTCTATTTTTTCATTTAATTATTTTTTTATTTCATGATCATCTAATATGTCTTCAACAAAGTTTAGTAATTTTTATTCTTTGAGACAATCTAAAAAACTCTCATCTGAATTTAAATTTTGAAATAACTATTTAATTATTTCGTCGTTTATATATTAGGATTTAATATTTTTCCAATTAGGTTTTTATTTTTCTTTGGGTTGTATTAAATTTTTAGTTTAATATTGAAACTGATTAAAAAGATCGCACACAAAGTCATAGAATATTTATTTTTAGTGATGCAATTTTGTTTCTTTTTCTTCCTTGTATAAATGCTTAAATAAAATTGTTATAAAAGCATGGAGTCTGAAACGAAATTAAACATAGTCTATTTTACATCTTTCAAATTATTTTTTTTCCTCCATTTTCTTTATTAAATTTTACAACTACTTTGGTGCATAATTGTTCCCAAGGATTTCTTTTATTAGTTAAGCAAGTGAGTATATATCAGATCTTAGAGTACAATTTTAATTTTATTTTTATTCTTCTGGTGAGTATTAATTGAACCCTTACGCCTTGTAAAATATAGTAAATAAAATGATGGAAGAAATGTTTAAATCTATTATAAAAATTTTTTTGTTGTTACCCCTTTTCAATAATATATTATTTAATTTTATGTCAGAGTGTGCTATGTTGTTTTTATGTAATATACTAATAGCATCAAGTATTTACTAGATGTAAAAAATTTTTTAAAGTTCGTCAATCTCTTTAAAATTTAATTTTGATAAATCGACTCCTTGCTTTGCATAGACATTAACTACTCTATTTTCATTATTTATAAATGCATTACTAATTTTTAAAAAATAACGGCTATCTATTAACTGTGCTAGGCATGCCTCATACTTTAATTTATTATCCTATTATTCATCCAAAGATTATTTTAGGATATATTCTTCTCCATTGTAAACACCCTTTTAAAGCTTGCTAAAATGAGTAGTTTAAAACTCTTATAATTCTTAAAATTCAGGTGATTTGGACTGAGTTAAATATTCAGAATAAATAGTAAGAAATAAGTTAAAATTAAAGAAGATTTTGAGTTATTTAGAGAAATCAATTTAGCAAATTTTAAATATTTTCTTTATCTTCTTTTTGGATTTTTCATAATTTTTTTCAATTCTTAGCAAAATACCTCGTATTAAGTAATACATTGATAGCTTACCGTCTCCATATTTATATTTCCTTTATTTTTATTTTTTTAAGTAATCATAAAATGTTTAGTACATTTCTATGAAAGTTTGTTCTGTTTATTAGCCTTTCTCGTAATTCAGTATTTAATTAAATAACTTAAACAAATCAGGATCGAATAAATCTCTATAGAGTGACTATAAGTTTGTTAGGTTTTCAGTTATCTAAAAGTTATAAAATAAGTGCAAGTAATCCTCTCTACTTTGGTCTTCGCCTAACTTTTTAGCTTTTTCTAAAGCTTAGCTTTCATTTTACTTAAGGTAATCTAAACACATTTCAAAAAACAATAAAATATTTTTCTTTCTTTCTTTAAATTACCTTTGAATGCTTTCTTCAAACTTTTAAATATTTGTATCATTTTAATTATTTACATATTTTTTTAAAATTTCAATATTTTATGACAAATTTTTTATATCATATTTGTCATAATAAATTAAAACTTCTAATTTTGAAATAGATTCTCTCATTTATAAAAAACTTTCTTGTTTTTCATCTTTTTTATTTAAATTTTCTTTTAGTTCTTTAAGAAAATCCAGAGCATGCTTTGTTTATCGATTTAGTAGATATAATTAGGCTATAATAAACAAGACTTCATCACTATCTTTTAAAGTTTCATCTCTTTCTAGATTTTAGTTGACTTAATTAATCATTCTATCAACGTCTTTTCTCATTAATGGTAAGCCACCTATTTCTAAAAACGGCAAAACTTTGTATGAAACTTAAAGATTTACCACTCTTTAGTGATACCTCAGTAAAGCGATGCATATATCAAATATTATTTCGTATAGGAAGGTTAGCTTTTCTTTATTTATTAGCTCCTTTTTCCATTTTTTAAAATTGTCTATACACAATTTAAACTTTTCATATGTTGATCTTTTATGCTATTTAAATTATAAATTATAAAAAACCAATTTAAAGTAAAAATATTTTAACTGCTTGATTCTTCTATTCTTCTTTAGGATAAAAATAATAAACAATTTGGTCTAAATCAAAAGAGCACGCTTAAAATATTTCTTTATAATTAACTTGATCCATACTAACTAATTAGAATAATATTTAATTTTTACTTCAAATTATTCCGTTTTAGAAATTAATTAAAAAATTAATGAGAAGAAAAGGATATTTATTGTATAAGAGATATTTAATTTATTTTTTTTGATTTAATAAGATCAGATAAATATTAGATAAATTGATTAATAAAATTTATTGTAAAAATAATGATGAATAAGTTAAGATAGAAGCTGAAATTCTGATTGATAAGCTTTAGTCATTACATGATACAATATCTTTATTTAAAAATAACATAAATAATAAGAAAAATAGTTGAAATTTATATATTAAAATATCTCTTTATTGAATTTGAGTAGAGTTTATACATACATCTTAAATATTTATTATATGTTAAAATACATAGTATATATACCAATCCAATTAAATGGCAATTAAATTGTTATAAAAAAAATAATTAGATGAGAAAAAGCTAATTTTAAAAATTTTAGATTTTATTTAAATAAAATCATTAATATAAATAAAGTATTTAAATTAACATATATTAAAACACCAATAAATAATTGATTAATATAAGCAATACCTATTTAATAGCTAATGAATTAAATTTAATTGTAAAGATATATTTAAATATACCGTATTTCCTCCAACCTCGTTCCAAGCAACACGCAGAAAAATAGCGAGGATTCGAGCAAAAATTCATAATTTTTATAAATAAGGCTTCTCCTATTCAAGAGGGAATATTATCCAAGAGGATACAGTAATAATATTTAATAATCAGAATTTTATCAAATATTTTCAGTTTCTAATGATGAACTGTAATAAGACTATTATTCAAATTAAATTTAAGTTTGAGACTATGAGTATTAAGTAGAATTAATTTGATAAGATTCAGAATTAGACTCCTAAATATATTCCGTATTTGTGTTTTGTGAATCTTAATTAATAATAGGTCCTAAAACTCGAGTAAAGTATGACTAACTGCTAGCTTATTCATGAAATTAATTTTGATACTAAATACTCTGACTGACTTGGTAATCTCCTGCATTTATATTTTTTATATCTGAATTTTCTGAAGAATGCTAAATAATGTTATAATCTGTAATATTTTTAACAAAAAATTTTAACTAAATACTTTTGATAAAAAAAGTTACATGAATTTGATTGCCAATTTGATTCTATTTCCATAGGTTAACTTTTATTCTGAGTATTCTAAGAAATCTAATTATTTTCTAAAGCTTTTTATTAATTAAATACTTTTGATAATAAAAATTACATGAACTTGATTGGATATTTGGTTCTATTTCCATATCTTATTTATTTTCTAAATCTTTTTAAATAAATTTAAGTATATATTTACCTGATTTAAAATAATATTTTACCCTAGAGCTGTTTTTCGATGTTATTTATAAGTTTTAAATATTCTTCATCAAGTTTTAATTCATCTTTAGAATATTAAATACAATCAAGTTTCTTTTCTATCTACTCATAGAATGTATTAGTTTCCTTAGAATTATCCTCAATTTTATTAATTAGATTATCAATTAATTCATTTTTTTCATAATTAGATTGTCTAAAGCACTCCTCAAGCAGTTGGATTTGAATTTCAATATTTTAATTCTAAGAAATTCTTTTTTCATAACTTAACAATTTTAAAACAAATAACTTAATGTCGTTATCTGCAAGACACTCTACAAAAGATTAATTTTATGGAGTAATATTTTCATCTAAAAGTAATAGAATTTATTAAGTAATAGCAATAATATTAAATTGCTTATATTTATTTTAAAATTCTATAAACTAAGTTTTTTTATTTTCGGGTTCTTGTTGAACTGAAAATGTACTGTAATAAAATCTTCTAAATTTTTCAAATAAAAAATGTATGCTATCTGCAAAATCTTTATAAATTTAGTTATCATAATTTTAAAATTTTTCTTCTTTTGAAATTATTTACATAAATATTTTATAAGTAACCATCTCTAACTAAAATTTGTGAGATGCCTACTTAATTGTACATCTATTTTAAATGCTATTATCTATCATTTAATTTATTAATTATTCCATTTACATGGATTTATAAAATTTATTATTTGCATAAATTTTATTTATAGACTTTCCTATTGAAAAGATGTCACTTTCGAACGTATATTTTTCTTCAATTGGTTCATAGCCTTTCGTGTATCCTAGAGGAGTAAAAAACTTATTAAATATTTTAATTTGAGAGAATCCAAAATCTATGATTTTAATTTTGGTATCATCATCGAGAACTGTCACAACGTTTTCAAGCTTAAAATCTGAATGTATGATATTCAAAGAATGTAAATAACAAAATGCTTTCATAATTTGTTATATATAACCCATTGCTTTCTCCTAATCAATTTTCTTATTAATTAAGAGTTTATTTAAGTTTTCTCCTTACATTTTTTGAACAATTACAATTTCGTTATTTGTAACAGCAAAGACTTCTTCAATATTCTAAATATTTGGATGGCATAGCAACATCTAAATACAGGCTTCGTTTAGCTGTTTAAATTTTTATAATTCGGTAGTTTACTGAATTTATTTTTTAAATATATATTTTTCATATTTTTTAAAAAATATATATAAATTATTTTATCTACTGCCTGGAGGCAGAAGATAACGAAAAAATTTATATTCCTACTTAAATTTGTTTGATCGCTCCATTTTGTATAAATAGCAAATTAAACGGTTATATTTAAAAAAGAGCTCAAGAAATTTTTAGAAATCAGTACTTGTTTATTTGCAGATTTAAAATATGAGATTCATGTTCTTGATAGCTTCATCATATTATTTTCCCAGTCTTAAAAGAATTGTGTAAATGACTGATAAAATTAAAATCAAACCTTTGCCATAACTATAATCTTTATCAATAATCTAGCTTTTGAATTTTTGAAAAGACTTTTTTATTTTTGTTATGTTAATATTTTCTCCTACCTCAAATAATTGCAACTATTTGAATACTTAAAACAGTTCATTACCAAAAAGGTGGTAATATATGGTTTCTATGTAGCTTAGCAACTAGCTGCTCTAATTTTAAAAAAATAAAAGAAGACTCTTTTCCAGATTATCGCCAAGATTTGTTAAATGTATTTTGGAGTTATTTAATTTTTGATTGATAAAGTAGAAATGAATGTAAAAGAGGTCAACATGGTTTTCTATTCTCTCTTTCATGGTTTCATCATTAATATGAGTTAGAAAATTTTTCAAATATTCTATTTAGTTTTTGAGATCCTTTAATTTATTAGTATATAAGTAGCACAGGGCCATATATGTATGCACTGATTCAATAAATCCCAATTGCAAATTTTCTTTAATCAAAAAAAAAAAAAAAAAGAGGATTAATAAATAGTTAATCAATATTAAACAAAAATCATCAAAATTTTTTTATAAACTAATACTTTCTTCATCACTCTGTGATCTATCTAGCTCATGTAAATTATAAAATTTAGAAAGTTTATCAAGCAAGTCTTTTGCATTAGAGTACTATTCCTTTTAAAGGTTATGATAAGTATTTGCAAGTAATGCTTTATGATAATTTATGTTTTATTCATCTTAATTATTGAAATAATTTTAAATCGTTTAATTTAAGAGACTTTGAAGTTGAATTTAATTTTCATAAGTTTTAGGTTAAAATCGCGTATCTAATAGAGAAATAACGCTATAGTTATATTCATGACCTGCTATGCATTTGTGAAATTCTAAACTTTCTTATAGCTAAATGCATATAAATTCTTCTTCTGTATCTTAATTTTTTCTAACTTAATTAAGATAAACCTTTAGCTACTTCATGATATCTAAAAATAATTTTTTCTTCTATTCCTTCAAATACTACATCATAATTGTAAAATAAAATATTTAAAACTATGCTCACACTTAAAGAAATATGCATGATTAATTACCTTTGATTCTAATAGTACATCTTTGTTTTTTTATTAATTTTACTAATTTTAATTCTTCTAATTTTTATAAATAACTAATGAATCTGTTCATAAAATGAAAAATATTTTACCTTTTCACTATCTAACTAAAGTAATATCTCTAAAATTAAGCTTCTACTAATCTTAAAAGGATCCCAATTATTATTTTTAAAAAGTTAACTGAAGTCTATCCTTTCCATCTTTATATATTAATCTTTAATATATAAATGTTTATAAATATATATTTTTTAATTTTTGATAAATCTAAATACCAAAAATCTTAATATTAAAAGAGAATAAAAATCAAAAGATAACCATAAAAAATATTTACTTTGAAAATACAATCAAAAATATCAATCAGCAATATTTGCAAATTTATCAATAATTAATATCTTTTAAATAATCTTTCTTTAAATAAACAACTAACACTAAAACTAAAAATTCTCTAAAAATAAAAATATTTTATTAATTATTCATAAATTAACAAAAAGAAATTGTTATTTTTTTATTTTATTAATACAAAATAGAATAATAATATATTTTAATTTAACTATTTGAATTTCAACTATTAAATAGGAACATGCATGTGCACTTATGGCTCTCCAATTTTATAATCAAATTCAAAGTATTTTCGAGTTATCAAGCTTTTCATTCATTTTTATTTGAGAATAAATGTTTTTTTGTGAAAAAACAAGGTAATGAGTTAGTTAGTTACTGTGGATTTTATAAAATATGTTCAAAATTTTTTAAATATGGAAAATTTATAGAAATACATTTTATTTGTATAAAGAGGGACTTATATTCATAATTTTTATAAGAGGGACCATTATCCAAGAGAATATAGTAATTAAATTTAACAATCAGAATTATTTCAAATTTTATTAGTTTGTTATGATGGATTTGGTAAATTTACAAATTAGTGTTCTGATTAACTATTTTGTTGTTGATTACTAAGAAAGCTGAGTAGAGTTTATTATTCTGATTAAGTTTAACTTTGAGACTAAGAGCATTAAGTATAAAAAGTTTTCTAAGATTATTAATTAAATCCTTAAAAATTTTGGATATTTGTGTATTATGAATCTTAATTAATAGTTTGTTATGAGGATGTAATAAAATTAATTTAATAGCTAGGGACCTATTAACTTTCATTGACATGGTATGATCCTACATTAATATTTTTTATATCTTGATTGTCTGAAACTGAATGCTAAATATCGGATTAAGCTGTAAATAATTTAAAGAAAAATTTAATTAAACACTTTTAATAATAAAAATTACTTAAACTTGATTGATTATTTATTTATTATTGCGTGCCTTGATCTATATTAGGATTATTCTTTGATTTCTATTTATCTTCTAAATCTTTTTTATATAAATTTAAGTTTATTTACTTGATTTAAAATAATATTTTACTCTAGAGCTGATTTTCGATATTCTTTATAAGTTTTTAATATTCTTCAGTATGATGAAGCTCATCTTTAGAATATTTAATTTAATCAAGTTCCTCTTATATCTACTCAAGGAATTTATTAGTTTCCTTATTATTATTCACAATCAATTAATTAATTAGATCTTCAATTTATTTATTTTCTTCATAATTAGATTCTCTAAAGCAGTCCTCAAGTAATTCAAGTAATTCGATTTAGGGATCTATAGAATTATTTTATTCCTAACAAATCATTTTTTCGAAATTTAACAATTTTAAAATAAATAACTTAATATCATTATCTACAAGACACTCTACAAAAGATTAATTTAAAGTATTAATTTTTGCATCTAAGAGTAATTTAATAGATTTAATAATACCAATAATTTCAAATTATTAATATTTATTTTAAAATTCTTTAAACTTAGTTTTTTCATTTTCTGTTTCTTATTCAACGGAAAATGTATTGTAATGAAATCTTCTAAATTTTTAAAATAAAAAATGCATGCTATTAGCAAATTCATTATAAATTTCATTATCCTAATTAAATTCTTATTATGAATTTATTTATATATATATTTTGTAAATAAGCATTTCTAACTAAAATTTGCTATAGGCCTACTTAATTGTACATCTATTTTAAATGCTATTTTCTATCATTAAATTTATTAATTAATCCATTTATATTGATTTATAAAAATTATTATTTGCAAACATTTTTTTTATACTCTCTCCTATTGAAAAGATGTCACTCTCGAATGTATATTTTTTTTCAGGTGGTGCATAGCCTTTCGTGGATCCTAAAGGAGTAAAAAACTTATTAAATATTTTAATTTGAGAGAATCCAAAATCAATAATTTTAATTTTGGTATCATCGTCCAGGACTATCACAACGTTTTCAAGCTTAAAATCTGAATGTATAATATTCAAAGAATGTAAATAACAAAAAGCTTTCAGAATTTGTTATATATAACTCATTGCTTTCTCCTAATCAATTTTCTTATCAATTAAGAGTTTATTTAAGTTTTCTCCTTACATTTTTTGAACAATTACAATTTCATTACTTTTATCAACAAAGACTTCTTCAATATTCTAAATATTTGGATGACATAGCAGCATCTAAATACAGGCTTCGTTTAGTTGTTAAAATTTTTATTATTGATTTGTTTCCTTCTTTTTTTTTATTACAAATTGTTCATTTCCTTTTTGGTATTTGAACAATTTATTTAATCCAGTCTCTCTAAATTAGCTACAAAAGTTATAATCTATTTCAAATTTTTCAGATGGCTTCTAAACAATTTTATATAAATAACAAATTAAACGATTATATTTAAAAAAGAGATCAAGAAACTATTAGAAATCAGTATGTGTTTAAATACAGATTTAAAATATGAGATTCATGTGCTTGATAGCTTCATCATATTCTTCTCCCAGTCTTAAAAGAATTGTGTAGATGACAGATAAAATTAAAATCAAACCCTTACCATAACTATAAACTTTATTGGTAATCTACTATTTGAAATCTTCAAAAAATTATTTTATTTTTTGTATGTTTATATTCTCTCCTTAACCCCTATTTTTTAACTCAAATTATTGCAACTCTTTGAATACCTAAAATAGTTCATTACCAAAAAGATTGTAATATATAGTCTCTATGTAGCTTAGCAGCTAGCTGTTCTAATTTAAAAAAAATAAAAGGAGGCTCTTTTCAAGATTTTTATCAATATTTCTTAAATGATTTTGAGATTTAACTAAATCTTGTTTGATAAAGTAGAAATGAATGTAAAAGAGCTCAACATGGTTTTGTATTCTCTCTTTCATTGCTATTGATTTTTAGCATTCACCAATTCTTTATTTATCATTAATATGATTTAGAAGATTTTTCAAACATTCTATTTATTTTTCGAGATCATCTAATTTATTAGAATATAAGTAGCAGAGGGCCATATATGTATGCACTGATTCAATAAATCCCAATTGAAAATCTACATTAATCAAAAGAAAAAAAAGAGATTAATAAATAATTAATCAGTATTAAACAAATAATCATCCACAAATTTTTTTTTACTAATACTTTCTTCTTCTTTGCACTCTGATTTTTTTAACTCGTCTAAATTATAAAATTTTGAAAGTTCTTCAAGCAAGTCTTTTGCATTCTCATACTCTTCCTTTTAAAGGTTATGATAAGCATTTGCAAGTAATGCTTTATGATAATTTATGTTTTTTTCATCTTATTTATTGAAATATTATTAAATAGATTATTTTAAGAGACTTTAAAGTTAGATTTATTTTTCATAAGTTTTAGGTATAAATCCAGTATCAATTAGCGAAATAACACTATAGTTATATCCATGACATGCTATGCATTTGTGAAATTCTAAACTTTCTTATAGCTAAATGCATATAAATTCTTCTTCTATATCTTTATTTTTTCTAACTTAATCGAGATAATCCTTTAGCTAGTTCATGATGTTTTAAAATTGACTATCCTTCTATTCCTTCAAATACTATATCATATAAAATATTTAAAACTATGTTCATACAAAAGTAAATATGAATGTATATTGATTACCTTTAATTGTTCATTTAGCTTCTCTTTGTTTTTTTATTCATTTTAATTCTTCTAATTATTATAGTTATTAATCAATCTATGAATAAAATGAAATATAGCTTACCTCTTCACTATTTAAGTTGTTTAAAATTAAACTTCTGCTAATCTTAAAAGAATCCCAATTATTACTTTTAAAAAGTTCACTGAAGTCGATTATGCTCTTCTCCATCTTTATATATTAATTTTTAATATATAAATTTTTGAATGCAGTTATTATGTTCTTTTTTAATAAATCTAATACTACAAATCTTATAATTAAATTGGAATAAAAATTAAAAAAGAACCTTCAAAATATTGATTTTGAAAATAAAATCTAGAAGATCAACAATATATATCCCTTAAATAGTCTTTCTTTAAATAAATATCTAACACTAAAACTAAAAAATTTCAAAAATAAAAATATTTTATTAACTATTAATAAATTATTCTTTTTTATTTTATTTTATTAATTAAAAATGAGAATAATAATATTTTAATTTAATTATTTGAATTGAAAATTTAACTAAGAATGTGCGTTACATGTGCATTTATGATTCTTCCAATTTGATAATCAGTAATATTAATTTAATTTTATAATTTTATATTTTTAAAAGAAAGATTTATCTTATTAATTTATTTCTTTCTTTCTTACTTAATAATAAAATGAATATTATTAAACTCTTTTATCATTAAAATAATTTAATTTAAAAGTAGTATAAAGTATTTATTTAATTAAAATAGTAGTTAAATTATCTTTTTAAAATATAAAAAAATTTAAACAATCAAAGTAGTAAATAATCATTTTAATTTTTCCTAAAATTAAAGATTTGCTTATTTTATAAGCATAAATACCATATGATTTATTCTTGCTTTTGTAAAAATTTCATAATATATTGTTATTAGATTGAGTGCTAATTTCATTTGAAATGCTCATTCAGTTTAAAATAATATATTTACTACAATAAAAGTTTGGAATTGCATCTAAAATTAATACTATTGATTTATTACTGTTACTAAGCTAATTTATCCATCTATCTCAGCTATCATGATATTAAGTATTGTAGAATTGAAAAAACTAAGATTTTAAACATTAGATAGCTTTAGAGAAAACAGAATTTGAATTGAGAGTCTTAGGTTTTTATAAATTGTAAGGAAAGTAAATATATGCATAGTACATTTCAAACTATCTCGTAATATCTACAATATTTTTTCGAGATAAGAAATATGTAGTAGAAGTTCATTCCATATCTATAATTCTTTATAGGTATTCCTACTTATAAATGTCAGAAATTGTATATGTTTAATTTTCTTTTACAGCATTCTTTATTTAAGCTTATTCTTAGCTAGTTAATTGAGGACTCTTAGTAAATTAAACCATTCTTTAAATTGATTGATATATCTTATGGAAGTAACAATAGGTTATAATTTAAGTTTTTTACAATTAGATTCAATCAGTTTACAAATTTTTTAATTATAAATTAAAGGTATATTTTGAATTCTAGTAGAGTTTATACATCTTAAATATTAATTGATATTTATTATATGTATTAAAATGGATAATATACATACCAATCCTATTAAATTGCTAATTTAAATATCATAAAAAATAATTAGAGAAGAAAGAGTTATTTTTAAAAATTTAGATTTTAGTTAAATCAATATTTTTAATATAAATAAGGTATTTAAATTTATATATTTTAAATACCTATAACAATTGATTAATATAAATAATACATATTTAATAATAGTAAAGAATTTAAATTTAATTGTATATATATTTATATAGATAAGGTATCATCTATTTGTTCTAATTGTTAAATAAGTTTTATTTTCAAATATTTCAAATCAATAATTTATGATTAATTTATTAATTCTAATAAATTATTAATTGTTTTTTATTTGAAAAATAAATTATTTAATTACTCTATTCCCTTTGGATAAACCCCCTTGAGGTTACTATTTATTGAAAACTAAGAATATTTAATAAGTACTATTCATAATTTTTATATAAGGTTTCTATTCAAGAGGACTATTATCCAAGAGAATATAGTAACAATATTTAACAATAAGAATTATATCAAATTAAATCAAAATATTAAAGGTCTATTAAATTAGTTTGTTTGATTATTAAGATAGCTGCAATGAGTTTAATATTCTAATTAAGTTTAAATTTGCTACTAAGAGTATTAAATATAATCATAAGTTTGATAATATTATTAATTAGATTCGTAAAATTCATAAGAAAATAGGTTATTTATGTTTTGTGAATCATAATTAATAGTAAATTATGAATATATTATTATATCTGGTTTTTCTGAAGTAAAATACTAAATATCATTTTAAGCTATAAATATTTTTAACAAAAACATTTAATTAAATTTTGATAATTAAAGTTACATGATCTTGATTGGTTATTTACTTCATATTCCATATTTTGATCTATATTCTGAGTATTCAAAGATATCTAATTATTTTCTAAAGATTTTTAAATAAAATTAAGTATATTTACTTGACTTAAATTATATTTTACTATCAAGCCTTCCTTAGATATTATTAAGAGGTTTTTAATATTCTTCAGTATGATTTAATGAACCTTAAGAATATTTAATATTATCATGTTCCTCATCTATCTACTCAAGTATTTTATTAGCTTCCTTCTTATTATACTCATTTATTAACTTAATTAGATATTAAATTTATTTATTTTTTTCATAAATAAATTCTCTAAAGCAGTCATCCACTAATTTTATTTTGTGATCTCTTTAATTATTTTAATTCTAACAAATCTTTTTATCCTAACTTAACAATTTTAAAACAAATAACTTATTATCGTTATTTGTTTAACATTCTAAAAAAGATTAATTTTAAGAATTAATCTTTTCGTCGTCTAAAAGCAATTTAATAGATCTAATAATAGCAATTATATTAAATTACTAATATTAATTTTAAAATTCTATAAATTAAGCTTTTTCATTTTCAGATTCATATTGAACTGAAAATGGATTGTAATAAAATCTTTTTAGTTTTTTAAATAAAAAATGAATGATAATTGCAAATTCATTTTAAATTTAATTATTTTAATTAAATTTTTGTTTTTAAATTTTGTAAGTAAGCAATTCTAATTAAAATTCGCGATTGACCTACTAAATTGTGCACCTAATTTAAATGTTGCTTTATAGCATTAAATTTATTAATTTTTCCATTTACATCGATTAATAAAATTTTTTATTTGCAAAAATTTCATTTATAGACATTCGTATTAGGAAGATGTCACTTTTGAAGGTATCGTGTGATTCATAGTTATCCGTATATCCTAGAGGAGTAAAAAACTTATTAAATATTTTAATTTGAAAGAATCCAAAATCAATGATTTTAATTTTGGTATCATAATCCAGAACTGTCAAAACGTTTTAATCTGAATTTATGATATTCAATGAATGTACATAACAAAAAGGTTTGATAATTTTTTGTATATAATTGATTGCTTTCTTCAAATCAACTTTCTAATTATCTAAGAGTTACTTTAAGTTTTATCCTTACTTTTTTTGAAGAACTATGGTATCAAAATTTTTATCAGCAAATACTTCCTCAATATTCTAAATATTTAGATAACATAGCAATATCTAAATACAAGTTTCGTTTAGTTTTTAAAATTCTTTTTGTTCGCTAGTTTTCTTTTCTTCCTTCGATTATTTTTTTATTAATTTCTCATTTTATATTTTGTATATATCCAATTTATACATGTTGGTCACTCCAAATTCTTTAAAAGATGTATATTCATTCTATAATTTGTCTGATGATTCCAAAAATGTTTTGTATAAATTACAAATCAAACAGTTATATTAAAAAATGAGGTCAAGAAACTATTCGAAGTAAGTATTTGTTTATTTGCAGATTTAAAAAATGAGATTCATGTTCTTGATAGGATCCCTCTTTTTTACCTTAAATTATTGCAATTTTTTGAATTCATAAAATAGTTCTCTGCAAAAAAGATTGTAATATATGGTTTCTATGTAGCTTAGTATCTTGCTGTTCTAATTTAAAAAAAGTAAAAGAAGACTCTTTTCAGGATTCTTACCAAGATTTAGTAAATATATTTTAGAGTTATCTAAATCCTTATTGATAAAGTAAAAATGAATTTAAAAGAGCTCACCTTGATTTTGTATTCTCTTATTAACATTAATTTCATCATTAATGAGAGTTTGAAAATTGTTCAAATGTTCTATCTATTTTTTAAGATCATTTAACTTATTAGACATGTATGTATGCACTGATTCAATGAATCCTAATTGCCCTATAATCAAGAGAAAAAAAAGAGGATTAATAAGTAATTAATCAGTATTAAACAAAGAATGATCAACAAATTTTTTATAAACTAATACTTTCTTCTTTGCTCTTTGACCTATTTAACTCATATAAATTATAAAATTTGGAAAGCTCTTCAAGTAAGGCTTTTACATTAAAGTACTCTTCCTTTTAAATGTTTTAATAAACATATGCATATTTCAAGCGATTTTAAAGTTAGATTTCATATTCATAAGTTTTAGGTTAAAATAGCGTATCAATTAAGGAAATAAAGCTCTATTTATATACACAACTTGCTTTCCATTATCTATTTCTTCATTATTTCTAGCTTAATCGATGTAATCCTTTATCAACTTCATGATATCTTAAAATTATTAATTCTTCTATTCCTTTAAATATTATATCTTAATTGTAAAATGTTTAAAACTAAGTAAATATGTATGATTGATTACCTTTAATTGATCATTTAGCGCCTTTTTGTTTTTTTATCCATTTAATTTATTTTAAAAAATAATGAATAAGTGAATAAAATGAAATATATATTACCTATTCACTATTTAGCTGTAATATTTTAAAAATTAAACTTCTACTAATCTTAAAAGTATCTGAATTATTTCTTTTAAAAACTTAAATTAAGTTTATGTATTTCTCCATCTTTTTATATTAATTTCAAATATTAAAAAATGCATATAAATATTTATATTTTTTAAGCTGTTATTTATTTAATTTTTTACTCTAAGAAGTATAAATAAAAGTGTTTTATACAAAAATAAATAGTTATTGTTTTTTTTATTTCGTTTTTTTTTTCAAAATTATAATTAAAAAATATTTTTACTTTATTATTTGAATTCCTTATTTAGGAAAGAATACTCATGAGTATTTATTTATAATAATTCCAATTTGTTAATCAATAGTAAGTATTTAATTTTATCATTTTATATTTACCATTTTCATTTATTTCTTTCATTGTTAATAAAAAAATAAGATTATTAATCTGTTTTACCATTAAAATTATTTAATTTACAATTAATATAAAATATTTATTTTATTAAATTAATTATTAAGTTATCTTTAAAAAAAAAATTAAACAATTATTGCAGAAAATAATAATTCTAATTTCTCTTAAGTTTTATCTTTAGCTTATTTTTTAACTGTAAATTAATACCTTAAAATTTCTACTTATATATGTATTTATTTTATAATATATTGTAGTTCTTTTAATTTTATGTTTATTATCTGCAAGCGACAGACCTTAAAAAAAATATTTTTTTGGCAAGCTGCAATAAATTAAAAAATATTTTGTAAGTAAGTTAGTAATCAATAATTCATAATATATATAATTAGTTAATTATTATTTGAAACACAATTAATGAACTTAATATCCATAACAAATCCTATTAAAATAAATATAAATTTTTTGTTTATTAATACATTTGAAGATATTGAGTTTCTTTAATGTAAATAAATATGAACCAATTCTTAGAATAATTATATAGTTAATAAATAAATTATTTTCAACGTTTAAAATATTTGCCTTATTAAAAAGTGGGTTCATCATAAGAGTGACTTGTTTTTATGGATATTTTCTATGTTATAATGGAGAATTTAAATTTTAAAATATTTATTTGAATGGCTTTTGAAATTTAATTTTGCGTTAATACGTCGAATTTAAATATCTCGTAATCTACCAAAAAAATTGAAAGTAGATAATATTTAAAACCCTTCCTTGATTTTCTTCTATTTTAATTAATATTAATAATTCTTATAAGGCACAGATAAATTTTGGCTGATTAATAGCTTTCGTAGAAATTAAATTCCTCTACTAAATTAATTCAAGTTCTCCTCTAAATTTTTGCTCAGCAAATTCTACTTGATTGTATCAAATAGACAAACACAAAAATCAAAAAATATTTTTAAAATAATTCTATTTGTATTTGATCAGCTTAGAGAAGATATAATTACACATATGTTGGTGAACAATAGAGTAATCTTTATTTCTAAGACAATGATGTTTATTTAAATTATTATCACTTGAAAGAAGCACATATGTTTCCTTATTCTTTATATTTTTAGCAACTCAAAAAACTATCAATTAAAATATTTAAAGTTACATCTCTAAGAATTATAATTTTCCATTACTTTTTTAGACTAAAAAGGGTAGTATTTCCAAACTGAAAGAAATTTTTAGTAGTATATTTGATATAAAGTATAAAATTTGAAAATCTTTCTTCTCCATTAATCAGTTTCCTTTATAACAAAACCAACTAAAAAAAATTTGTTTTCTCTTAAAATAGATAATTTTTTTAAAAAGTTTCATTTGTTTAAAATAAATGAAGAATCTTCTTTTAAAAATAGCTCTATTTAAATATCTTTTTTTATATTTAAAACTAGTTTTCAATAATAAAGCATCATTTAAAGCTTCTAAATTCATTTCAAGCATTCAAAAAATGTTTATTGTGTTATGTTATGAACTTTTTTGCGTTTGTTGTTGTGTCACTTAGGTTTAAAGAAATTATATAGAACGAAAAAATACAAAAATTAATTTAAAAAAATAAGTACATTTATTTAGTTAAAGTAAATATACTTACGTTATTAACTAAATAACAGTGTTATATTTAAAATTCCAAAGAAATTTATATGAATATAATAAGAAACAGTTGAGTTTTTGTTGGATGAAGTATATATATGTAGTAAATTGCATAACCAAAATGATAAATGAATTTAGATATATGTAAAGCAGTACAAGAATTAAGACAATACATTTAGAGAGCATATATTTATATATTTAAAGTAAAGTACTTAAAATTAAGTGCAATTTTTTATACAAAAATATTTGGTTAAGTGGTAAATAGTTTGTTTTTATTATAAATTTTGTTTGTTTGATTGATTGATTATGCTGGCACTGTAATTTAGTCAGACAGTTTTTATTGAAAAATCTTTTTATATATTACTTTATAAGCTACTTTTTTTCATTTTCAAATGTGATTTTTATTAATCGATGCATCGAGTCAGTCACATTTTTTAAAATGTGTTTAAAAGTAGTTTAAAATTTTAATGAAATTTTATTTTTTAAAGTTATTTCTTTCCTTTTATAAATAAAGCATTTATTTATATTTTTAAAAGCTTAGATTTATGATTGATTGAAATCAATAACCACAGAAATATTATCTCTTTAAGATAGGGGCAAAAGAGAAATCTCTGTTTAACTCAATTTATCCTGGCATAATGTTTTCTTCATTTTAATCCTCAGAGAAGTAAGATATTTCCATAGAACTATCGTTATCGGAATTATCACCTGCAACATTAAAGCTTATTGTGTTTCTTTTTTGTATAAATAAGATATCACCGTTTTGAACGCTAAGCTATTTAAGTGTTTTATTGTTATCTTATATTAAAGCACCGTTGATACTAAAATCACAACCAGAAACAGTGAGGTGGGATTAAGCATAAATTAATAACTTTAAGGTATTTAAATTATCATTTTCCAAAGCAATCACTTGGAACTTTTCACCGTTGTAGTTTTAGATATTAACAAAGAGTTCAGCTTCCATTTTATTGTTTAGTTTATCTTGGATATTTTTTTGATTTTAAATATTAAATTTATAGAGATTGAATCTATTTTTGGATAATTTGATTTTTTAACTTTTTATTTCTAAATTAATTAATTATGAGTTTGAATGAATGATTAACTACAACTTTAACTGGCAGTATTCATTCTTCTATTCTTTTACTAATTTTTTTTCTATTTTAACTTTGATAATATTGAATGGAAATTAATTAGACTATAGCCAGACTCTTGCTATTTAATAGGCTCGGAATGTGAGAGAAGCAATCAAATAAATAATATCTTTGGCAAATTTAGATCTATGAATAAAATTATTTACTTTTCGCATTAAAAATATTTTTATTCTCATATAATTATAAAAAGGAATCATATTACAAAATAAGAATAGAAATTTGAACTTTATAAAAGCTCATCAACGATACAGCGATTCAGCAAATTATAGGATTATCTGTGTAATGTAATATCTCCCATATGATTAAGTGAAAAGATAAGATGGAATAGACTGAAATTCTAATTAAATATCAAAAGCATACCACACAAAATAATAATTTCACATATAAAAGTAAATGTGTGTAATGGCCTTCTCAACAAAATTTCTATTGTTGGATAAATAATATAGTATTATTTAATTTTAGTTTACTGACATGTTGCCTCTACTTATTAAAAGTTGATTTATCAAATTGAAAAAAATTAAGCTTAAACATACATAGATAAA
This sequence comes from Tetrahymena thermophila SB210, assembly GCF_000189635.1. Taxonomy (NCBI): domain Eukaryota; phylum Ciliophora; class Oligohymenophorea; order Hymenostomatida; family Tetrahymenidae; genus Tetrahymena; species Tetrahymena thermophila. Next base: position 108,150 of record NW_002476377.1, read on the forward strand.
TTGATTCATTTTAAATGTTTAGAAGTTTCTTAAAAATATAGATTTTAAATAGAAAATTTTCTATCAGATTTTCTTCTTCTTTCTTGTCAATTAGCCCCCAAATCTAAATAAATAAATAAGTAAATAAATAAATGAATTAAAAAATTTTCTTGTAATCATCTATACTAAAATTAAGAATTTTTTTGTCATTCAAAAATAATTAATTTTTTTTTAAAATAGAAGAATATTAATTATAATCGATATCATCGTTGTTTTTCTATCTAGCTAAATAGATCTTTTTCTACTTTAATCATAAAAGTATTGTATGATGAATTGATCATTTAATAAGAATTTATTATAGTCTCTTTATTCATTCACCAAATATTCTCAAAGACTAAATTTAAAAAGGTGTCTTTTTCACTTACTTCCTCGATTAATCAATCTATGTTTATAAGTATTATTTTATTCTCTTTTCATTTTCAAAGCATCATAAACATTTTACACTTGCATTTGATAAGCTTTTATTCTTGAATAATTTTTGTGTTTTCCTTTAATTATAATATCTGATAAAAGATAAAAAAACTCAAACATTATATATAATATTGGGAGTTTAGTTATTATAAATAAATATATTCTAAAAAAATTGCTAATTTTTAGATTTTACATTAATTTTTATGTATGAATTATGATAGAAAAGATATTTTGTTACTCTATTATGTGTAAAGCATTTAATGACATTCCCCTTAAATCAATTTATCTAATAATTCATTGGTTTGTTTGTTCTTATTATCCTGTCATCATATAAATTATTTAATTATATATGATTTCAATTTTTATATACAAAATTTATGAAATAATTAAAAAAATCATAAATGCTAACATTCATTACATCATAATTTGAAGCAAGTTGGAAAGAAATTGCTTATTTAAGCGGATCCATATTTTATAATTTACATTCTTAGATTTTTAATCTATTTAAATTTTGGCTTTTGAGTTTACTATTATGGTATGTAAATTACTAATTTAAGTGATAGTAAAAAGCTTTTATTAGTTTATTATTGTCATCTCTTACAGAAAAATAGATTTCTGTTATCTTTTTAATTTACAACTAAATTTTGTAAAGATTATCTCCTATTATTTGTGTTTAGAAGCTAACTTTATTGGTAATATCTGATAAATATTAACGAAAGTATTACTAAAATCTTTTCAGAAAATATTCATTCTACTAAAAATAAAACAATGGTTATATCAAATATTTTTATAGTAATACTTCTAATAAATTTGCAAAAGCAATTTATAATTAGGTTTCTAACAAAATTAATTTCAAAATTATATTTCTTTTTAATTCTTACAGCATTCGTTCCAAATGTAAAAATTATAATTCTATTCATTAGCTTCTAATTAATATTTTATATTTATCATTCACGACAAAAATAAAGAAAATTTATTATTAGAAAAAGTTTCCAAGCCAAAAGCAAGCAGAATTTTAATTTAGAAATTATCATCCTTAGGAATTACAATTAATTAAACACAAAAATAAATTTTAATGTGACAATAAGCTTTTGCTTTAATAATAGTAATATCACGTGATTTATTTTTATGCTTGTATAAATTTACTTTTGGGTAAAAATAAAAAGTATCTATTTATAAATGTTACAAATCTATATGTCTATATCTAAAACCTGATTAAAAATAAGTATAGTGCTAAGGTAAAATTAATATTTTTAGAAATAAATAAGTTCTAATCCATAAATTGAGCCCCAATTTTTTGGAGTTTACACTTATTTCAATTATTAATTTTTTAGTTATAAAGATTATAATTTTTTAAAATAGATAATTAATCTAATGATAAACTAATAGATAATGAATTTATCAACATTATTTTTGCATAGTTACTCATTAAATTAATTTATAATATTTTTTATTCCTATATAGAAAAAAAATTTCTAATGATCTACATAAAATGGTATGTTTTTCTGTTGATTTTTGGCATATTTAAATAAAATTTATTTTAAATGATGAAATGAGGGAATTTATTAATAAACTTACTTAAAATTTAAACAAACAAACATAGCATGGATATTTTTTTTATCATATATATAATAAATTGTTTAAAATTTATATTTAATATAAAATTAATTCTACTAAGATTAAGAAGATTTCTTTGCAATTAATTAATTATATAAATAAATAAATAATTTATCTCTCTTCATAATTCAATTGCAAATTATTTATTTATTTACTTACTTACTTACTTACTTATTTCATTTTTTATTATTTTATTTGTTTGTTTGTTTTATTTTTGTTTAAAGCTTTCTTTAATCATTCGCTTTATTTATTTTTAGAATAAGTTAAATTAAAGAATTCATTGATTCATTTATATAACTTTATCTGATTGTTTTTTTTACTCATTTTTTTCAGGATGAAGGAGGGATCATACCTTTATTTTTGATTCCATATTCTAATATTTGGTCTTGGTCTAGGTATTTTTTCATATCAATAGCTTCACCTCTTTAATATGCGTGCTTGATATCTCTTTTTTACTACTTATTTAGCTTAATTCCATTTACTTTTTTGCCTGCTAATAAGAAGACTATGTCATCTTCATCAAACTAGATTTTATCACCTATTTTCTAAGCTTCTTATTTCAAAAGCATTTAATCAAGTTTTTTTTCTTCTTAGTTGACCATTAATGCTTCCATATTTTCAGCTTTTTCTTCTTATTCCTACTCATTGACATCTCCTAAAATATTTCCTACTTATATGTCAATTTAGTTACTTTGCCAGATACCGCAGTTTTCTTCACAGGTAGGAGGCAATTTACAGTAAAGAAGCTTTCCAGAAACAAGTTCCTTTAATATAAGTTTAGATGACTTAGCCATATCAGGAACACCACTGCCAGTGTAGTAACCCTTAGCAATTGCATATTTAGAAAGGAAGTAAGAACCATCAGGAACTTCAACATCAATTTTTATTTTATATAACTTTTCAAGAACTATTTTAGGAATACGAGAGCAGAGTAAATCAACAGGACTGAGATAGTCTTTAAGTTTATCAATAGGCATGACACCGTTGCAAACCATTTCAGCACGAGTAGAAGCTGCATTGGGGAAAACGAGACCAGGGCAATCGCACAATATCAAATCTTATTCTAAGAAGTGAGTTTGGAAATTCTTTGTTTTACCAGGAAGAGAGCCAACTCCGACAAGTTTTTTGTTACACAATGTGTTAATAACTGAAGATTTACCAACATTAGGATATCCGACCATACCAATTTATATAGCCATTTTTTATTTGTTAAATTTCATATTTTCAGCTTCATCTAACTAATCTAAAATTAGTTGATCTTCAAGATGCTCATTGCCTACAGATTCTTATTCTTTCTTTTGCTTGATTTGGTTCTTCTTTTGCTTTACTGATTAAACTAATTCTTTCAATGTGCGAAGCAGTGTTTCTCTGTTGCAGATATTTGGAGTATTCAAGTATTATTTAGTTTTTTCGTTATCTTGATTTTTCTTTTCTTCTTCTTCATCATCGTTTAAGCCTAAATCCTTAGTCAAGAAAATATTATTTTTGACTTCTTGAGCATGATTTGCATCAATCTTTTCTTATTCCATCTTAGCGCTAAAGAACATGTGCTAGACATTCTATTCATTTAAGTAGGTAGACCATTCCTTTCTAATATCATCTGATATCAAATCTGACTTGTTAACAAGCAAGAAATTTAGCTTATCAGCATTGACTTCTTTAGAGTAAACTTCGACATCAGGACATCTATTTATTTATATTCAAATAGATTTGAAATATGAAAAAGTAAGAGAAAAAAAGTAATGATTGAAAATAAATGTTCTATTAGGTTTAAAATTGTCTATTAAAATATTATAATTGATTTGAAAATTAGCAATTTATTATAGATAAAATTAAATCATGCCAGCAATGAATGTATCAATTTTTTTATTAGAAATTTAATGCTTCTAAAGAATTTATCAATAACATAATTTGTTCATTATATACCATCAATCCTTATTAATTATGGTTTATTTATATTAAGGCATCTTTTAAGATTTTTTGGAGTTTAAGACCCTCAACCAATTATAAAATCTGGGAGGGGAAACCTTAATTAGTGAGGATTAATGGTATATTAATTTATCAAGAAATTGAGATGATATAATTTCTATCTTTTATTTATCTTTCTATTCTGAATGAAAGTATTTCTACCTTCTATTTTTTGGTTCTACTATATGATGTGAAAATAATTATGATAAGTTAATGTCTATAACTTAAATGGCAGAATAGATTGAAAGAGTATCAAAATATATTTTATTTTATTTACTATTTCATTTATTATCATTTTTTTTTGAAATAGAACAATAAGTATAATTTGCTTAAAATACTTTTGTTAGAAAAGCAAGCAAACATAATTAATTGATTAATTAATTAATTAACTATTCTATTCTATTTTATATCATTTTTTAGCTTAAAAATATTTTATCTCAAAGCTGATAAATAAATGGATAAATATGTCTCTGATGATATACCAATGTACTTAAGGATAAAAAACGTGTTTGTCCTATTTATCTTCTCAAATACATTGTGGATAATATTTTTTAATCTAATTAATTATTGGCTTTTCTTATCAAAATCTAAAATAGAAATTTTAAAAAGATAATAAATATGTCTCTAAATTTAACTAAAGCCCACCATTGAGTAAATTAATTTTATCAAATATCAGACAGAATTAAGAGATTAAAGTTATTATCAATTTATTTATTGTTTTTTTTGGGTTCCATAAAATATTTATTTTCAAAAATTTGTGCATAGAAAACAAATTTATACCTAAAAAAGAGAGGATCACGGCCATCCACAATTTATACAATGATGTCTGATCTTTCAATAACACGCCAAAGCTATTTCCAAACTTCAATGTTCTTTTCATAAGGGGTAATCTAAATTGTATAATGAGCTTCTTCAATTTTAGCCAAAGCTTTTCTCCATTCTACAAAAGATTAATTTTCTAAAGCATTTAATTAATCTTTAGTCATTTCTTTTGTCCACTTAGGCTTTCTTGGAATACGTAAATTTTGAATATATTAGTTATTTTCAATGTTAAAGGCACCATCATTAATAGCTTCTTAATCTTTGATAGCATCAATAACAACTTCTCTATCATTCATGTCAGTTTTTAGCTTCATACCACGCAAGGCTTCAAAGTTTTTATTTTGTAATTAAACAACCTAAAGGAAATCATCCAAATTATCTTAGTCAATACAGGATTTTAAGTCCTTTCCTTTTTCTAACTAGGCTTGATTGTTTTGAGCATGAACAAAACGAGGAACATCTACAGTCTTAGGCTAAAAAGAGTGGTTTTTGTGCTCAATTGCTTTCATTAGGTTACGACCTAAAGTACCTTTTGCTTTATGAACTCTCGGCATTTCTACTTTCTTAACTATCCTTTATATCTATATATCTAATTTTTTCTACCTATCTTCTTTCTTTTAACTTTTGTTTTGTTTTTGTCACTTTTGATCTTTAGTCTGTTTATTTTTTCAATTATTTGGCTTATAACTCCATACAAAAATTCTATGCTAAATTTTTTTTAATAACCTTCTAACTAATTGCTATTAATTCAATCTCTACTAACTTTGCATCCACAATACTATCCTTATCTATATATTAATTCTTTCAATAAGTATTACAAGAATTATAATATGGAAAAAAAAAAATACAAAATTTTAATTTATTATAAATTTTCTCACTAAATTATTAATTTGTTTATATGATGTAAGAAATAAATTAATAGATATTTTCGATTCCACTTATTACCAGCTAATATTATTATAATTCATTATAACATGACTGTTCAATGTTTGTTGGCTCTACTTAATTAAATTGAGTATCTAAGTAGAAAAAAATTATTATTTATTTGAATTGATTAATTGATTAAATATTTTAATTATTATTAATCTTTATTTAGCAATTTTAAAATTCACATAAAAAATTCATAATTATTTTTAACTTTACTATTAAATTTGTTTAAATATTTGAACTATCTAAATTATAATACTCGAATTGACTAAGTTGAGTTACTGTTAGGAAATGAACCAATCTATAAGATTTTATTGTAATATTTTTCAATTAGTACTTTTTTAAATTGAATACATAAAAGTAAAATTTTTTAATCTTATTTTTGAATTAGTAAAAAATTAATTTTTTCTTTTCTTAAAAATAAATATGCTTAAGTTATTAGAATTTTTTTAATCAGAATAAATAATTATTAAAATGATAATTAAATATTCACTACCATGAAAATAATTTCTCAAGATAATTTAAAATGATAAAATTTCATAAAAAAATAAGTAAATCTAAGTTTAAAATAAATAAAAATAGTAATTAATTATAAATAGGCAATAAAAAACAAATAAATTTATTTTATAATTACTTTTTTTAAATTAAATAATATATTTTTAACTTGAATACTTTAATTAATAAAAATTAAATTTATTTAAATAGAATTAAAGTCTCTTTATAATTTTATTAAATATTAAATTAAATTTATTAAAAATCAAATATGTTTAAGTTAGCATAAAATATATTGATTAAATTACATTAAAAATATTTAAATTTATAATAGACAAAGCTTTTTTTATTAAAAATAGACAAACAAAGATAAAACATATTTTTTCTCATCTTAAATCGCATTACTACATAAATTAGTTAATAAAGAAGCATTTAAATCTTTTTACTTAAATAAAGAAGAATATTTTGCATTAAAAATAAAAAAATGGAGGAAACAAAATATAATTTAAATGATAGTTTAAATACTATTACCATTTTCTAGTTTGATTTAACCTTTTTAGAAATGATTTATCCTTTGACAAGATAGAGAATAGTTGAATTTGATTTAAGCAACAACAAATCTTCGGAAACGTTTGAATAATTATTTACATATATTGAACTTCACTCTAAAGAGTGGAGAGGCATAGTTTTGAATTTTAGGTATTAAAATAGATATCTTCCCTAAAAGACTTTAAAAAATCTTTCACAGGCTATGAAGTAGATGGAGAATTTAACTGTATTAAAATTTTCTTTTGGAGGATATTATGTAAGCAAAAACTATGCATAGGATAATCAAAAAGCACATCATGAGTGGGAAAAAACTACAACTGGGTTACAAAAAAATTATGACAGCTATAAAGAATTGCTAGAGGTCTTCTCATAAATTATTTCTAAGTCACCAGATCTTAAATCTTTCTGCTTAGATTTTTAAGGATTATCAAATGACTCTACTTTTGTGCTAAGAGAGCTTATAGCTATTAATCAAAGTTTGTACAAGTGCCTTCAATTAGAATAATATATCCTTAACTTCAATCACTGCAATATATATAATTATTAATAGATGTTAGCAGTGTTTTTAAATACATTTGAATTTCTATAAAATACTAAATTTCTGAGAAAATTTGTCCTAAATATTACTGGATGGGAGTTAGATGTGAGCTGCTTTCAGGTTTTAGGGAAAATTTTGGGTGAATACTTACCTCATGAAAAAAGTCAATTTTAAATATTTTAACTTGACCATTCCTCTAATTAAGAAGTTGATAACTAAAACTAAACTTAAATAAAAATTTTAACTTCTAGTTTTCAAAAGCTTTTAGAAGCAACTTAATCTACACTAAAGACATTTTATCTCTCATTGGTAAATTATTAATGTTAAAATTAAGAATTGATCATTTTCAAAGATATTTTCAAACATTTGTCAATATGTTAAAAACTATAAAAATTGAGTCTAAGAATTTAGGGTTGGAGATGCACAAGCGTATTGATTGAAGAAGAATTTTACAAGAATTTAAAATAATTAAAAGAAATGCGTTCTCTTAAACTATTTACTTTTTCTACATTCCAATCAAATCTGAGTCGCCAATCCCCTTTTTACAAGTATGGCTAATCAGTGATTTAATTGATAGGCCAAAGTAATTTGGTTCATAAATAAAATTTAGTGTAATAAAGAGTAATATAGAAAGAATTATCTTAGCTATATCGTTCTGATATACTCATACATCTATACAAAATATGCAATAATTAAGAATGTAATTTAGATACTCCTAATTTTAAGATAAGTTTATACAGCTGAAAATAAATTGTATTTTATGATATTATATAACTAAAAGTATAAATGTATAAAATATTTGCAATTTTTTTATTTATTAAATTCTTGTATTCGAATTAGTCAAAAATAAATTATTCTAATTTAATCTAAAATTATTTATTCGTAAAATAAAACAATTACATTCATATAAATTTTAAATAACAGATATGGTTTATAAAATGCTTAAAAAATACTCTAGAATATGTAGTTGTTTTTATTTATTATTTATATATTTAGTTTTATTTCTATTTATTTGTATTTGTTATTAATATCTTTATTTTTATGCTTTTTATCTCTTAATATTTATTTATTTATTTTTCTTGTCTTTTTATTTAAATTTATATCTTTCTTTCTTTCTTTCTTTTTAAAAATCTTTTTAAATATCTTTTTTATCTTTTTTCTTTTTAATCTTTCTTTAATGAATCTGAGCTTGCAATAAAAAAAAATGTTCTTAGGTCTTCTTCAGGTATCTGCAAGAGATAAGGGTACCTAGTGGAATAGGAGATTCTAGTATATAATATTTTTAGATAAGGAGTTCATTCAACTCTCAAGATTTAAGCACTTTTTTTGATTTTTCCACAAAATTTACATTTTGAATACAATAAGGATATCTAATATTTATCTAGATTGATTTTTGGAGAGCTTTTTTCATTTATTTATTGATTTAAAATCATGCACGTTGAAAATATTCTCCTGCTTGATAGCTCTATTGGTTTAAAAACTTAGGGATATTGGATATGGGAATAGCTATCAAAGATATTTTTAAAAATTTCAATCTTAAATGATAAATATTAGCATTTTATTGTTTTTTTATATTTACTTTTGTTTTTTTGAAAAAAATAAAAATTAAATTATTATATCTTTTTTCTTTTTCCCTCTTTTCTTTTTTTCAAATTAATTTTTCCCCTTTATTAAGTTTTTGAATATGTTCACAAGTTCTTATATTTTATTAAGCTAAAAACTCCCCACTATTAATTTTCTTATATATCAAAAAAATAAAATACTCTTCTTTATTTTATCTTTATAATTAGTTCAATTAAATAACAAGAAATTTAAATTTCCTCTCCTCCTTTTTTACTTTCAAGAAAATTTTTTATTTTTTTATTTTTTTAGAAAGAGCTTGATGCAATATAATTAATTAAAAAAAAATAAATAAGATAAAAGGATAAATACTTAAAGAAGTTAATAATGTGAGAACTTAATGACTTTTGAAAAAATATAAGTTTTTAAAACCCCTTATTTCCAAGAACGAGGATTCAATAAAAAAACCAAAACCATATACATATTTATTTAATCCTCATATATGTTCCAGGAACGATCTAACCTAAATTTTTAAACTACTCAAAAGTCAGTCAGAGCACTCTCCATTATTAATGTTCATTTGATTCAAAAAATAAGAATCATTTGTAATATCAAAAACAATCAAACAAATTAGCATCTTTTTTCTCTTTATACAAAGATTGCTTTAATAAAATTATATTAGAATCTCTTATTCCCTTAGGTAAAAGACACGACTGAAGAGAAGACTCACATTATTTTTAAAATCTCCCAACATAAGCTCTCAATTAATTTTAAAAAGAAAAAAGAAAGAAAGAATAAAATTTTGAAAAATTTAAAAAGAAAGAATGAAATATGAAAAACTAAAAAGAAAAAAATACAAAAAAATAATTAAAATAAGACATAAGAAAATTAAGACAGAAAAGATGAATTAAAAAATTAAAACAAAATAATTGAAAAAAACATAAAATTATTCGAAAAAAAAGAAAGCATCTGCTTACTTTATGCTTTAATTCTGTTTTTATTTTATATTTTTTTAAGTAAAATATTTTCTAATTATATGGAAAATAATTTGAAAAATTTAATAACTTTGTTAAATTGTTTTTTATTTTATTTTTCTATTTTAAAAAATTAATTTAATTTTTATTATGTAAAACTAAAAATACAACTTCTAAAGAAATAGCAAGTGATTTTTTACCTAAAATTTAGTTGAATTACTTTGAATAGAAAGCTATTTCATTTACAAGAAAATTTAAAAAGGATTGATTAAACGAAAATAACAAAGATAAGCATGGGGATAAGAACATCTAAATAGGTTGAAGTTGATGATTTTTTGGAGGTTTTTGGAGAAGAGAATAAAAGTAAATATAAAATCGCATAATTATTTTTTAGAATTGGACACAAAAGCTTAGATTTATATTGTTAATTCTTAAAATTAAAGGAAGACATGTTAGTAGAGCCGATTTTAAAATAATCAGATAAATATCAAATTAAACTGGAAATTCAAAATTGTTTTAGGTTGAGAGTCTGAAAGATCAATAGCAATATTTCATGAAATAGCTTAGTAAATTTGAGTAAAAAATATATTTTTTAAACAAATAATTTTTATCAATTTGATATAAATTATATGTTTCCATATTTCAAATAGAATTTATGACTAAAGAGAAATAGAAAGAGTTCATAGAGAATTATCTATATGCTCTCTATTGATGAATACGAAATATGTTGTAAATTTGCACTATGCTTTTTAAGATCTTAATTATCTCTACCTTATCCATGACTATAAAAATGGTCCTAATCTAACACAGCTACTAAAAAATATGAAAGTCAATAGGGTGCAAATCGAGGAAGCCCATGCGTGTATTAATTTTTTTATAATAAGATTGATAGTATTATAAATTTAATTACTTATTTAATTTTCACATTCAATTTTTGATTTTTAACAAACAAACAAATCAAATTATTTATTAATTTCAAATAATTTATTAAATAGAATTCATTTTTTCTTACTTGCTTCTTGGCTTAGAGTATTTGCATAAAAATAATATTGTAGTCCTTGGACTGAGGCCTGAAAACATTTTGTTTGATGACGAGGGCTATCCGTGTATCTCTGGGTTTTAGCATGCAATTATTGAAAATCAAAGAAACAATAATAGATAATATGATTTTATTTAAAGTCAAGAAGATGATGATATAATTAACGATGATTTAATAACGCCTTACCTCGCTCCAGAAGTCCTTTTGAAACAAAAACCTAGCTATGAAGCAGATTTTTATTCTTTGGGAATGATTTTATATGAAATTATAACAGGAGAAGTAAATTTATTTTCCAAAAGGGATTTTGTATCTAAATTAAAATTTTTTATTAAAATAAATAGAGAGCATTTTACAACAACTTGAATGGTGCTACTTTGAAAAAAGAAGAGGAGAGATAAGAATTAATTAAATTTATTTTGTAGCAAAAAACATAAATTTTGAAAGCAGAGTTACGTGAAGAACTAGATCCAACAAGTGCAGATCTTGTCAACAAATTAATTTTAAAAAAAGTATTTAAATTCGAATTAAAAAAATATTTCTGAATTATATTTTTTAATTTAAATAGCCTGAAAATAGAACTGGTTTCTATGGAATTGAAGATATTAAGAAGCATGGGTGGTTGAAAAACTTTCCTTGGTAGAAAATTTGTAATTTGTTAATTAAATTAAAAAAAAATAAATTAATTTTATAATTTCATTAATTAAAAGAGGACAGATTCATTAAAAAGTATAGTTTAAAAAAGTAAAATTCTGCGCTAGCTTAAAAGACAACCAATTAGAATGTTTCTGATTTGCTGAGCCAACAGAATTAAGATATAATTAACACAATTTAATTTTAAGAAAAATTTGAAAGATTCTATTATTCTTCTGATGACCCAAACGATTTTTACTATAAAAGCAGAATTGAACATGAGAAAATTATTAAAAAATGATATTAAAATTATTAAGTTTATTGTGAATGCATTGATTGATTTATTTATTTTTTTTTAATTAGATTCAAATATTTCGTTTGTTTTTCTTGTTTATTCCAAAAATCTTATGAAATTATTTAATTTTTTCTAACTGATTTTTTAATTGTTTTGAAAATTCAAATTTTATTCATAATTAATTAATTAAACAAAGTTTTCGTATTAATTTAATTAGAAGTTTAGGAGAGGAAGCCGTAGGCCCATAAAAAGAAAGAGATGGGCACGTCAGAAAAGTGATCGAAGGAAAAGAGTAGCTTGATGACGAGGCAATTTAGAAGGAAGGCTCAAATGTATGAAAAAGGTTTTGTAAAGAGATAAGTTTTTAATACCAGTGATTATTTTGTTACCTGAGATTAATAGATAATTAACATGCGATTCTATCCCATAAACAATTGTATCTTGATCCTATGGCCACTTGATTTCAGCTTTTGAATAGGAAATGGCTTTGCTGCTATTCAAGTGAGAATCCAACTTGTTAATTATCTACTCAGCCTAACAATTAATCTAACCCAAACCCACCCTATTAAAAAACGCCATTACCAAAAAATATCTCTACAAACCGATTGATTATCAATGCCAAGATCCTTCTGGAGTTTTCCTAAATCTTCGATTCTCTATCTATTATTGTCGAAATTAAAAAAAAAACTAGTCTAATATAATCTGCAATACTTTTTTTCTAGCCTAAAAATAAATTTATTTAAAATAATATTAAAAAAATTAAAAAAATCATATAAAAAATTAAAAAAAATAAACAAAAAATATAAAAATATTCATATAAACTAACTTTAATATATAAATTAACCAAACATAAAATACTTAAAACAATGATATAAACAAACTATTTAAAAAAATACTTAAAATTAATTAGGAAATCAACTAAATAAATAAAATAAACAAAAAGATTTGAAAAAATACAAATAAATATATATTACATCTAACTAAGTTAATAGTTTTAGTTTATACTGAGCATTTCGTTGCTAATTTTAATATTTTTTAGGTTATATTTTGAATTTGCATTTCCTTTTATATGCACTTATTTATGTATAAAATTCTTTAGCCATAATCTATATATCTAATTGAATTAATTAAAAAGAGAAGAGAAAGTTTCTAAATATAAAATACATTCAAATATTTTTTATAATTTTAGTTGTTAATTTTGAAAGATTTGTATAATTTTTGCTTGGAATAATCAAAGTATGTATTCATTCCTTAAGTAAGTTTTATTCATATTTTTATTAGTATTAAATTACAAAATAAAAGGTATTTGTTTTACTTTCTTCATTGTGATGCTTTAAAATATAAATTTGAGAAATAAAAAATGCTCAAGGTGGGGGTCGAACCCACGACCGTTGGCTCATAAGACCAACGCTCTAACCAACTGAGCTACCTGAGCTGCACGAAATAAATGTCAAAAATTATGAGAATATAAAATGGCTCTCTTTATATTTCAATGTCTTTCAGTGTTAATCTCTACTTAAAAAAGGTTATTGAAAAATATTAATATATAAAATATTTTTGGCGATAAAAATTAAATTTAATTCTTTTTTATCTTAGAAATAATCTTCATTTATTTTTATAATTAAATAAATTGTGTAAAAATAAAAAATGCTCAAGGTGGGGGTCGAACCCACGACCGTTGGCTCATAAGACCAACGCTCTAACCAACTGAGCTACCTGAGCTGCACAATTTTATTAACTTCAAAAATAGACAAGTTTATATTGAGTAATTGAAGAATCAAATAAAAGACTTAGAAAAAATTTCACTTAGATTTCTATCAAAAACAAAAACTAAAGAAATTTCATGAATTATTTAATTTTATTTTTTTTTCATGAATTTTTAATTTTTTAATCTGATTTCTAAATAATCTAAAATAATTTTATCCAATTAAATATGCTAAGATGAGATTCCTTTTAAAATTTTTATAATTTTATGTTTTAAAAAAGAATAAAAAAGAAATGCTCAAGGTGGGGGTCGAACCCACGACCGTTGGCTCATAAGACCAACGCTCTAACCAACTGAGCTACCTGAGCTTCCAATTATATTAAATACTAACAAGATTTTCAATTTATGCCAGAATTGTGAAACAAATCAAGTTAAACATTTATACTTTTTAAAAATCATTATTTTTTGAGTAAAAAAATAAATATCAACGAACTAATAATTATCATCTTATACTTTAAAATCAATTTTTTTAAATTAAATTTAATTATTTTGGATCAATTCAATTTAAAATAATTTATTTAAAATAAAATTAAAATAATTTTGTTTGTGAAATGAAAAAAATATATTTCATATTTAAAAAATGAAATTAATTTTGTAAGTTATTAGAAATTATTTAGCAATTTTTAGTCAAATTATTTTTATTAGTTTAAATTAAAATCAATTTTTGAAAGTAAATAAGAAAAATCAAAATATCAAAATTAAATTAATTAATTTATCAGATATTAAAAGACCCAATATAAATATATTAATTTATGAAAGCAATTATGAACATTATTATCAAATGAAAAAATGCCAAAATATTAAGAAATATCAATAAGTAAATAAATTTAAAAGTTATTCATATATTAAAAGATACAATATAAATATATTAATTTTTGAAGATAATTTACATTATTATTAAATTATTCAATAAATCTATAATAAATTTATTTTAATTTACAAAATTAAAAGAAGAGGTAGAGGTAACAAAATATAAAAAATAGATGCGGAAGAAATTTAATAAATAATAAATTTAATTAATATTATTGTTAATATTAATGAATAACATTAAAGAATACTACAATAATTAGTTAAGATAGACTTAAATATTTTTTTAATTGAAAATATTTGTATTGATTGGTTTTTTATTTTAATTCATAATTATTATTTTCAAATGCTGAAAATATATTATTGCTTTTGTTGATTGGTCAGTTATTATATTTATACAAGTAATCATTTCTTCTTAAAGAAATCCCAAACTTTACCACCAATATCCTAATATTTGACATTTACAAATCAATAGTTGTTTTTAAAAAATATTTTTTAATTTACTTTGACAATATGTTCAGCTTTATTAGCAACGTCTTCTACTTTTTTACCAACATCTTATACGTTCTTTTTAAATTCTTGAACTTTGTCATCTACTTCTTTCATGAACATCTCCTATAAAATATATAAATAATTTAATTAATTTGTTAATTATCCTAATACAAAATTGTAATTATGTTTTGTAAATTCGAAAATTAGAGAAATCTCCAAAATTTATTCAGAAATTCTTCTATCAACAAGAAATTTTTTTGGTAGAAAATTTAATTAATTAATTAATTTACATCTTTCTTTTTTTACCATTCTTCGTATTCTTTTTGTCTTCTTAATTCTTCCCTATATCTTTCTTTCATTTACTCTTCATAAAACCTCTATGCCCTTTAATCAAAAGCATCGTTTGCATCTTAGTATCTGTTGGTGTTTGAATAATTAGCCTGATTTGAGTATTGCTACCTTTACTAATTTTATTAAGCTTGCTATTACCTTTGATTATATTAGTAGTAATCGTGAGGATCATACCCATACTATTATTGTTATTATTATTATTATTACTAATTCGGATGGTATGCTCTTCCTCTACCATAAGAGTTAACAAATTCATTATATCTTTAATTCTTTCCAGCATACATATTTTAAACGAAATCTTTCATAGCTTCATTCATTCTAGCCTCTTCTTATCTTCTTTCTTATTCACGTTGCTAGTGATATTAATTCGTCTATTAGTAGTACTGTTAATATTGATTTTAAGCATTTTATTGTCTAGGATTTTGAGACTCCCAGTAATAATAAAAGTTCTAATTTTAATTTTATCTTTCATTACGACTTTATTAGGCATATTTGTTGAAAAAATCCTCAGTTTCTGTGTATGTAGTATTCTATGAGTTTGGTTTTCTCTATGAATAATTATTTGCCTAAGAAGAAAACCCAAAACCACTGTTTGAAGAAGATGAAGATCTCAATTAATCATACTCACTTCTTTGACTTTCATCACTTAATACTTAATATGCTTCGTTGATTTCTCTAAATTTGTCTCCTGCAGTAGGATTTTTATCTGGATGGTATTTTTTTGCAAGCTTAAAAAATGCTGATTTGATATCTGCTGACTTTGCATTCTAGCTAACCCCTAATATTTTGTAATAATCTTTTGAAGTTTCAACTCTAGAAAAGAAAGACTTGCCCAATCGACTTGAGCCAAAATTAGCTAGACTAAAGCCTCTTGGAACTTTTTTAAACACTATTTAAAGTCCAATCATGCATGAAATGTTTTTACTTAACAAAAATTATAAAAAAATATATATGCAATTTCAATGATTAGCTTCTTATTTATTATTTTTTATTAATCAAAAACCTAAATATATCTAGCAATATTAACAATTATCCTAATTTTTTTACAATAAATCAATTTACATCAATTACTTAAAATTTAAAATTATAAAAAACATAAGTCATTAATTAATCGACTTAATACTCCTAAATATTATGTATAAAAATAGTTCTTTTATTTTTCCAGAAATTTATCTCTTTTAAAAAAATATTTATTTTTATGCTAGTTTTATGAACATCGAAATCAACAAAAGACTAACACACTCTAATAAAGAAGTAAATTTTTATGCACAAAATCAAATAATATAATAAATTCAATTATTATATTGTATCTAATACATTTAAATAAGTGGATTGTCAATAATCTAAATACTTAACAAGAAATAATTATCTAAAATAAAATCACTCAAAAAAACTTAGAGTGTAAAATTTGTATTTTTTATTCTAAAAATATAAAAAATTTATTTTATCTTTTTATCTTTTGCATTTTAATTACTATAAATTGAACAAAATAATAACTAAAAATATTAGCAATTTATTTGTTTATTTTAATAAAATAAAGAAAAATGTAGATTTTTTATAAATAAAAAAACTAAACAAACTTATTTCAAAATATATTTATTTATTTATTCTTTATAAGAATATTTCTTTAAAAACAATTTTGAGATGATAAAATTTGAAAAAAGTCTAGGTTTTTTCTGACTAAAATTTTACAGCTTAATTTAAATATAAACTTTTTTGGCATTTTTAAATTGAAAAAATGAATAAAACTTGAAAATAAATCTTAAAATTAAAATGAAAAAGAAGAAATATCAATTAAACAATATTTGATAATATGTTTTGTTTATTTTAATAAAATAAAGTAAAATGCAATTTTTTATAAATATAAAAATATATTTAAACTAATTTCAATCAATATATTTTCTCTTAAGTGTTCTTCGAAAACTTATATCTGTTAGAAATTAATTCAAAGTTTGTGAAATCTGGATTTTCTTATTCAAAATGCTTCTATAAATTATTTTAATTTGTTTTATTATTGTTATTATTTTGAGTAAAGAACCTTCCATTCAAGATTTTTGTATTTTCCTATAATTAATTTTATTAACTGTCTACTGGTAAGTCTTTTCTGAATGGACTTACATCCCTAACTTTATTTAAAGTAAGCTTTTAATTAGATTTAGAAAGTATTATCTACTAAATACTTTATTTTTTAACTACTTTATTTTTAAAGTTCTTTTTTGATTCTTCTATCTTTTCTTATTTTTGCTAATTTTGTGTGATTTGATTTTTTGGTGTTTCTCCATTAAATAACTCCTTCAATTTATTGAATTTATTTGTGCAAACATTGTTTTTGCTTAACCTTTGCTCGTATCTATCTAAATTATATCTACGGCCATTAGGTGGGCTACTTCTTTAATAGTTTGCATTTTGATTTGGCATAAACAACTCTCCATATTAAGGATTCTGTTAATAGTGGTTATTAGACCCCTATTCACTGTTGTTTTAATTAATAAATTGCTAGTTTTGCAATATTGGTGTTTATATAACTGCATCAGGTTGGGTTGCAAAATATTGTTTCTACTATTGTAATTACTACTCCAACTATATTTATTACTGCTACTAAAGTTACAATTACTATTACTATTACTGTTATAATTACAATTATTATTATTACTGTAGTTGTTATTATGCTTGTTATATTTAAATTTATTGTTATTATTGAGAAAATGAAAGTTATTGCTAATTTTAATTTTGTTGTTTAATAGCTTAAAAGTATTATGGTTGCTGAGGTAGTTAAAGTACTGGTGGGGCATAATTTTAATACTAGCTTACCTAACCATATGGGGAATAAAGTGAAGAGTTATCGAATTAAGATTAACTATAAGCTAAGAATTTTGGAGAGAGGTATTGAGGTTTGTTCAGAGACTAATTTCTTTAAACTCCAAAAATAGGATCATATTAACTAAATTAGAAGTGGTTGGAGCGATTTGATGGAGATGCTGAATAAGAATTTTATTGTCTTAAACCTCTATTAGACAAAGGAGGTAGACTAAACCCGTAGTGATTCAAAGGTAAAGGTTATAGATGCTCTGTATTTTAAGAATAAACCAAATTGCTATTTGGAACGAATTATTATGGTATATTACTCTAATTTTACTTGCTTTTTTTAACATCTTCTTAGATTTCATCTTGAGTTTGTTTTGAGTTAACATTGATTTGCTTGGAGCGACCCATAGACTGAGGAGAAGACATCTCTTCTTCAATAGGATTAAAGTGAACTTATTTATTATTTTATGCTTCTTTTGTTGCCTTTTCATTCTCAATCTGCTGGTCAATTTTAATGATTTCTTGTTATATGTTTTTCATTTCTTCTTCTTATTCTTTGCTTTTCTATGCTAATTATTCAAGTTCCTTTTATTTTTACATCAGCTTCTCTTTTTTCAAGTTACTGCTTTTAATGAATTCAGATAATGAAATAGATAATCCTGGCATAACTCTTTAAAGAATGTTTCTTGCCTTCTTCCCTTGTTATCCTACTGGACCACCTATCTTATTTGAATCCAAAGAAGAAATCTCATCATTTTTAATATTATTTTATGTGCTATCTGGAGTTTAATTATCATCCTCATCTCTGAAGTGACTCATGGATTAGTGATTAGATGGCCTATTTTCTTTTATTCCATCTATACCTTAAACTTCATCGTAATTTAATCTAGTAAGCCTTTTTTTATTCATACGAGGCTATTAGGGGCTTTCAACATCTTAACTGCGATTACTTTTGTGGTATAAGTGCTTGTAATCGCTACGCTTTAATATATATTCAATAAATCCAGTTTTATGAACAGGACAATCTTATATATCAGTAGAAGTTTAATCCTATAAAATTCTCCCCTTTAATTATTAAAAATAAAAATTATTAAATTATTATTAACTTACTAATTTTATTTTAAATAGAAAGAATTAATCATTATTAAAAAACATTTTAGCAATTTGAGTGAAATTAAAAATAAAATAAATTAATTCATTCATACGAAATTTCTCTCTACTTCTTCGTGAAGCTCATCTAAAGATATTCTTTTCTTTTATTCTTCTGCTGTCATATTGATGAGTATACGAATTAACTTTTTATTTTTGTACTTTGTTTGCAAATATTGAATTCTTTCTATCAGCTTTTCGAAGTCTATGCCTATTTCTGGTCCATAGTATTTGTATATATCGCCCTGCTCCTCTAGATAAGCCATTTCAGTAATGAGAATACCCAAAGCAAAAATATCGCTGAGGTAAGGATTTGTTTCATCATGTAAAGCCTATTCCCTAATAGCCTTTTCAAAATGAAAATAAATTAATAAAAATTTTTAAAGATAAATAAAAATTATTTGAAATATATTTGTTTGAATAAATTCTTTTGAATTCTACATAAAATTTATTAAAAATCGTTTTTTTTTACATCCATTTAACCAGGACTGAGATACATGTCTTTCCTGAATTATTTAAAGGTGATTTCATCAAATATAGAGTTTTCTTTTACAATACCCTGCTCGCATATTTAGTAATACCCTTCTTGGCTGATAAAAATAGTAGATGAGGAGATATTTTTGCATACCTTATCAATTTCCCTTAAGGCTTGTAAGCCAGATGTGACACTATATATGAAACCCCAAAGCTCTAATTCTGAGTAAGGTCTTGGAGGTTCCATGTGCTTTCTTAAATTAATTTCATCAGAAAGTGTTCCCGCAGGATGTTCTACAAAGTAATTACGAAAATAAGAGTTGCCACATATATTATCTTATTAAAGATTGCTGTAATATCCTTTTATATGATAATGTAGTATTAATTTAGAGAAAGTTTTTAATGCTAAAATAGTTATTAAATTACCGCAGATTCTAAGTAGATTAACTGTTTTCTCATCTTTTATTCTCTCTTATAAATACTTTTCCTGAACTGGATTAAAATGATCTATTTCGTTTTCTTTTTTAATCTATGCTATAACTTTTGTTCCTTCCCTTTCATGATAGAGAGTAACATTCTAAAAAAACACATCTGAGTACTCAAATAAGTTTCTTACTTCGTAGTTGTATTTATTTTAGAATTATTTAAAATACTCTTCACCCTTATTTTAGCTTTCCGTGTTTCCCATTCAATAAACAGAGCTTTATTTGATTCTTTAGTCTATTTTTATAAATATTTTTTCTGTCTTTTAATGTGATTGTGCTTGTATCCAACAATAGTTCAAAAATGTTTTTTAAAGTTCAGTCAAATCTATCTTTTAATTTGGTGAATCTTCTTATTACCTAATTTTTTTATAGTTTATGGGTGATCTTATTTTGAAGATAGATCTAATATTTTGGTTTTTGTATGTACTTTTATAAAAATAAATTCTTTATGCAGTCAGTTAAGATGAAAAAATTATTTAGCTCCCTTTTTATCTAACAATTTATTTTGTATTTGATTTATAATTAAGTTAAAACAATCTAATGCAAAATGCAAATTAATTTTCTTCATAAATTTTTAAAAAAAGTCAGTGACAATGCTCGAATGTATAAATTATTTAATACTATTTTTATTGAAAAACTCAAAACAAATAAAATAGCTATATATTTCTATCTATAATCTACTTATTAAATTGAATGAAATCTTTTTAAATTTTTATAAAATTAAAATCCTTCACAAATACTGAAACATTCTTCTTTATAGACCCATAAACTTTACCATATAAGTTCAGTTTTACTAATAGCTTTTAATACCTCTCTATTTTAAGAGCTCAACATTTATTTATTCCTAATTCAATTCATTTAGAATTAGGTTTGATTCTGTTGATCTTAAAATAAAAGGTTAATTAGTTGGTCGGTTAGCTTTAATGCTGATTTGACCTAGTTAGTTTTCCAACATGCTTTTTATAACTTTGAGATCCTAATCTGAATTAAATAAGCAAGTCTCTGTTTTTCTTAAATAAATTATTATAAATTAATTATTCAAGTTAATAATCTAATAATTAATTGTTATTTTCTAAAAAAAGTATTTGATGAGCATGAATCAATTTTATCTTACAATTAAAGATCTATTTTAAAAATGTTTCATTTTGAAACAAACACTTCCTTTTTTTACAAAATTAAAAAACTAATTCATATTCCATAGTATTTTTAATATTAATGTTAAAAGATTGAGAAATAAAATTAAATTAATTGTGTTAAAAATAATTTTCTATTTAAGTTATTAAAAAAAATGATTAAATTAGCATTTTTAAATTAATTATATTGTATATTATATAAAGCATTTATTTTATCATAAATCCTCATTAATCCTTACCAAATTTATTTTCTCCATTTTCTAAAATTAAAAATGAATTAACCTTCAACTTTTAAACAAGGATTACTAATTAAATTAACTATAAACAATGAAAAACTAAGATAATTAATTAATTTAAATTGATTTGATATAAAAATTATAAATTAGATACATTTTTTCATCTAATCAGGTATTTTTTAAACAAATTTAGCAAACAATAGAGTTATTATACTAAAAAAAATTTTTAAAACTTAATGTTGTAATATGGAATAATTTTAAATAAGCAGTAATGAAATATTTTTTTTATTGATAAAATAGATTTTAAAAGTTAAAAGAAAGTTATTAGATAAATAGATAGATAGTTAGATAGCAAATAAAAAAATTAAGATTTTAAAGATATTTTTGAAAATAATATGTGATTTTTATTAAAATAGCGAATTTAATTTGTGCATAATAACTATCAATATATTTATCTAGAAATCTATTTGAATATTCTATAGGTAGAAGACGAAAAAAAAACAAAAGGAATATTTCTAAAATATCTGATTAGCAAAATGTTTAGCAAGTTACTCTTAAATCAATACAAGAATCTAGCTCTTTTCAAGACAAAAATACCCTAACTTTACTAAAAGAGCTGTTTTAGATTTTGCACAACTCATAAATAGCAAAGAAAAATAGAAAAAGAAAAGGAAGAATAATTAGTTTAGCAAATTTATGAATTGGAAACTGTTGCCTAACAAGACCAATATACCGAAAAGGAATTACAAAACATTATTTCAGAAAGAAAAGTTTAATTAGAAAGCATATTAAATGAAAAGAAATTACCTATTGAAGCTATGCTTTTAGGTCTCACTTTGACCCTTCCAGTTTTGGGAGGATCAAGCTATTTATATTATTAATTAGCTTAGGGTATACCTTCTGAATCTTTTATTCCTCTTTTAAATTCAGTGACAAAATACATTGGCATCCATTAATGCTTCTAAGTAATCCATTATATTTTTGAATTAGCATTTTTACTTGAATTAAATTTATCACTTCAAATAAAAGAAATAAATTTAAGTTAGATCCTTTTTTAAATCTTTATTTTTATTATCATTAGAGTGGTATTCACTGGGGTTTAGCAGTTTCCTAACATGATTTATAGACTGACTCAATCAATTCGAGCTCTGAAGCAAGAAGACTTTTTATTTTATGTAAATGAAGCTATATTAAAACAAAATAAAATAATTTTCATTAATAATTCTAATTTATTTAGAATCAATTTATTATTAATTTTAATAGTAGTCGAAAAATCACTACCTTTTAATTCTATGATAATTGAATTCTATCTTTATTAGGGAAAAAAAACATTTTAAAATTTAGTTCATAATATAATACATTATACTAAGCTATGGATTTCGAAAATCCAAACAGTATTTAGAAATATAGATATTTATAATTATTTTAGTTTTATCAAATTTTAAAATAATTTAATTTTTAATAGCTTCTATTCCTGCAATTGGTGCTTTGGTTAACACATTATCATTAGTATATGGTGTTCCTACAGAAGGTTTATAAAATTTAGCCCCTATTTCTGTAATGGCTGGGTTATAGATATGTAAGATTACAATATGCTTTTCATTTATTTAAGATTTAATTTAAAATAGTTATTTTAGGACTTGATCTTAAAGTAGTTAATAGTAGATATGCCCCTCTTTGGTACATGAATTTTAAATACATAATTGCTTTATTATGCTTTTTATCATATGGTTTATACGCTGCTATGTTCTTAAACTACGGAGATAAAGTTAAACAGTTAAAATTATCCACAAATGATCCTTACAGAAAATATATACCAACTAATGCAGAATTATTAAAATAAAAGGAACCAGAATAATAAAAATAATGAATGATTTTCTAACTTTTTAATACATTTTAACAAATTGATTTGTAGTTAATTTATTATCTAATATCTTCAATTATTTATACTCTTCATTTGTAAAATAAATATCAGATTACAAAATATTTGTTAAATAAATTCATATCAAAATATTTTTATATTAAATTTGAACAAACATATTAACGACTATTATATTAATCTAATTTATTTTGATAAAAAATGTCAAACTATGATTACATTTTCATATCCAATTATTAATAAAATCGAAGTACAAATTTAATTTTTATTTATTTCATTTTAAGATTAAAAGAAACATATTAATAAAGATAAAATAAGCTTTTTTTAAATTTATTAATAGGAATATGATTTATTTTAAAATGTTTTTGTTTACTTGAATTTAACATAAAAGAACTAAATATTTTAGCGTTTATTTTGAGCTATTATTCTATTTTCAAATGTATTTATTTTTATGAGAAAGATTTATTAAACAAAAAATTCAAAAATTTAATAAAAAACAAGGAATAAATTTTAATAAAAAATACATAATTTTATTGCATAAGAATCTTAGTTGCAGAAAAAAACAAGAAACTATCTTCTTTATATAAATATTTAATTTTTCATTTGATAACTTAGTTATTTTAGTAAAAAAGCAAGTTAAATATTCAGCAGTTTCTTTCAATTATTTGCTTGCTTTTTAACAAACATATAATTTATTTAACAAATTGAAATATAAAATAAAATATTAAAGCTTAGAATATTAAAAATAAATCGAGTAAATTTGTTGCTTTTTAAGTAATAGTTTATATTTAAATAATAAGATATATTTAACATAAGATACCCATTTTTATGAAACCAATCTTTTTTGCACAAAATCAAAAAATCATCAAATACCAAATAATTCTTAATCCCAAATAAAAGATTTATAATCAATAAACAAAATTTAGTCAAAAAGATATTTTTACACTTTATAATTAATTGTAAAAATTTGTTTCTTTCTAAAAAAGCTAGATGGAAGAAAATTTATTTTAAAAATCCAAAATTTAAAGAAAAACAAATTAAAATTATTAT
Source organism: Tetrahymena thermophila SB210 (assembly GCF_000189635.1). NCBI lineage: Eukaryota > Ciliophora > Oligohymenophorea > Hymenostomatida > Tetrahymenidae > Tetrahymena > Tetrahymena thermophila. Next base: position 132,637 of record NW_002476377.1, read on the forward strand.
TTAAATATATGCAAATCATTAAAAAATTTTCGGTTAAATTAAAAAGTTAATAAAATATTTGTAAATAAAACATACCTTTATTATTTTACTAAAATTTTTTGCGCTCTAATTAAAAGAATCAAAAGCATATTTGAAATGATAATGGATTGATATTTTAATTAAACTATATTTAATTTCAAGCTTGTTAAATAAGATAGTGAAAGTTTTTAGAAAAAAGAGGTGTAATTTTATTTATTTAAAACACATATAGTTTATTGAGTTTAATTAATTTACTCTAATTTCTTTATTAGAATTTTAAATTACTAAAGGAAAAAATGAGCTAACTAGATTAATATTTGAATTTAAATTGTTATTATTATTTAATTACCAAATTTTTATTTTTTCTGAATAGAAATAGATATTTTTATTGTAAAAATGCCAAGCATAAAAATAACTTTTATTTAATGAAAACGAAAAATCAGATTGAATTCTTTTTTAGCACAGGTTTTTCAAGGATTAATTGCGATGATTAAAAAATATTCTTTTTTAATTTTCCTCATAAATTTGATTTTTGGATGGTTTTGAATTCGCTTACAATCATTTTTAGTGCAAATGTATTTTCATCCAAAATGAATTTTTGAAAGTAAATTTATTATCTTAATATTTGATATTCATAAACAAAAAGATAGATAGATTGATAGATCTTCAATAATTATTGAATAGCACTTACTAATTTTATGTAAAACAATATTTAAAAAATACACTCAGCCTAAAATCAAACATAAAAAAAATTATTATAGAAATAACTTGCCTATTAACTTAAATTTTTTTAGAAAAAATGAACCATCATAATGAACTTTATACTTAATGAAACACATAAGATGGAAAGGTGGGTTGCAAATACTTATCTATTTAATAGTGGTCCTTAACTTTATTGATGTTTTTATGGTTTTTTTTAAAGTATTTTTCATAAATTAACAATAGATATCGATCGATCAATTTATCAATCATTAACTCCAGCTAAAAAATTTCATAAATAAATTTATGAATTTTTATTTTATGTTGGCTTTAGAAAAATCAAATTTTTTTGAATTCATTTTATGTTTTTTAGATAAATGAAGTAATAATAAATTGTACATTTATATAATATATAAATAAAGTAGTGATATGCAAAATAAAATAATAATAATAAGTTAAGATAGGATGAATATAAAATACGTATACATTTTTGAAGTCAAAGGTCCACCTCTATCTAGTTAGATATTCCTTTTTTAAAGGCAGAAATTTTAATTTTTAGCTTTGTATTTTTTGTTAACTTTAAATACTTTTTTAAGAAATTTATGGAATTTAATATATTGTTTAAAATGGTAGTATGAGAAACCAATGAGCAAAAAAAAAAATAAACATACGAGAACTCACAATTTTCTCTCAAATGGTTATTATCAAATATAATTTAAATAAATTGTAGAGTTTTTGCTCATTTAAAGTAAAGAGGTTTGTAGATTTTTTTTGAATGGTTATTTAGTAGTAATTTGTTCGATTATTCATTATTAAACGAGAATGCAATGGTTATCTTATTTTATTAATGGCAGTCTGTCTGAGAAAGTGTTAAAAATAGAAATCAATAATTATTTATTTTAAAAAAAAGCTGGGCAGTTTTTGATAAGTAAAAAATATTCTTATTTAAGAGGACAGCTTTCCGCCTTTTAGATGGTTAAGGGAATTTCTGAAGCTTTTATGGGGAATTAATTAAGAATAAATCGATATTGTATTTTCTTTTAACTATAATTATATATGAAGATGGATTATTATTTTTAATAGATGGTTTTGTTTTATTATAAATGCTTTGACTCAATTTAAAATGAGATTAATTATGTATAATATAGGTATAGGTCATTGGTGTTGATAGCATGCGATAAATAAACTTTTATTTTGAGATTGTTGAAATAACTAAATGGTGCTTAAACTAAGACAGTGAATGAAGATAATGAAAAGTATTTTAGGAAGGAAGAGAAGAGACTGATTTGGATAGATTTAGAGGTAGAATGAACTAATAATTAAATTCTCAAGAATTTTTTATGAATTTTTTTGGGCAATTTAATGAGAAATAATAAAGAATAAGAGAGGCGTCCAAATAAATTGATAATTAAAATCTTATCAAGCTAAATCAAAGCAGTAAATTATTGAAAAATTCAATAAGAAATACTACTTATTTATTTATGTATTTCTTTTTTTTTTTTTGATACCAAGATTCTTTGAAAACTTGTTTGTATTATTTATTTGTTTGCTTAGTTATTATTAGTGATTAATCAATCAATCAACCGATCAATCGATTAAATAATTGTATGAATGAATCAATGATCAAGCAAAAAGATTTTGCCTCGCTTAATTTTTTATCAAAATTTTGTTTGATTTTAATTAAAGGGTATAAAATACTCAATCAAAGCAGCATTTATTTATTCATGATATTTATTACATCGATATTTTTTATCGAACTTATTGATTACTCTTTGGTATTTCATATCTAAAATAAAATTCTAAATATAAACGGCTCTTTCATTCATTTTATTACCAAGGTATCCAAATCCCTCCTACCTTTCTTTCTGTCTGTCTGTCTTTTTCTCATTCTTCATGTCAAATTTTATGTTTTCAATTCTTTTCGTCAATTTTGTTGAATGGTAGAGTTACTGTCATTATTGATAGCCTTTTATTTTATGTCAAACGATTGCCAGTACTTGGTTGCATAACTTAGCTTTATCTTCTTTTAAAAAGACTTGAGCCGAATTTTTCCACACCCTCTATAATTTTCATGCTCTGGCTCTCTTGAGAGGAAGATATGGATGAAATTTTACTCAATAAATCATTTTAGTTAAGGCCGTTTGGAGGAGGAATAGAAGAAGTAGAAGAAGCTTAAGAAAATTCCATAGTGGGTATTTCATTTTGTTAAATACTCTCTTGCATTCTAAGCTACATTGGCAAACTATTGATTAGCAAAGTATTGCGTCTCTTTTCAAAATACAATTCCATCTTCTCTTCAGGCTTAGACATCTTAGGAATGTTCTCTTCTATCCAATTAAAAATACGATTTTCGAATTCCTCACAGCAGAAGATTGCTCCGTTTTCTTTGCAACACACTCCTGTGCTGATGTTTGTCAAACTCTCAGTTGTGTTATCTTCTGAATTATAAACGCTTTGAGCATTATTCAAAACATTGTTTATTTCGTTTGGAAAATCTGAACTACCCAATATGGTATTTGGATTATTTGAGGATGTAAATTTTGCGTAGGTTTCATCGGTAGGAGTATTATGAGTTGTAGAAATTTTTTCATTAATGTCATCTAAAGTAAAACTAGATTAAAATTCGCAGTCAATATTCTTGCATATATTATATAGGTTTTCTTCTGCTAGATTAGCTTTAGCGTTTATATGAGGAAGGTGTTTTAAATGGCACATACTAAGATGAGAAGATGCCTTCAAAACCAAAGGGGAGCACCTGTAGTGTCTTTCGCTGTTATTATCATCGTATTCGGAGTATTTTTCTGCCAACTTAGGAGGAGTAGAAGGTAATTAATCACAAACAGAGGTTTCCATTTTGTGCATTTAATTAGATAAATAAGGATTTATAATATATATGTAAATTATAAGTAGATTAAAGTTATGTAGGGCTTTTTTTGCCTTTGTTTTGTAAATTACAGTAATTAATTTTTTTTTTTTCAAAAAATTAATTGATTATCTTTTGTGTTAATGCTTCTCCTTTTTAATTTTTGATTCATTTCAAAGCTTTTGTTTCTTAATTCTTCTTTTCAAGAAAATATATTCTGAAAAATCTTGAGATTGTGCCTTAAAAAAGGAATTCGATGCTTTTTTTGATAAATATACAAAATAAAAATTAGAAATTGTTGATAATAAATCTAAGGCTTTGGTTGATTATTTTACATTACAATCAATAAATTTTTAACTCAATTACCTTGTTTTCTTTTTTAAACTTGCTTTAAAACAATCATCCTGAATTCGTTTTGCAATCACTTTTAATTTGCCTTCCAAATAGATCATTTTAATTCGTTGTTTTACCTACATACTGAATATTAAAATTAGCTTTACCTCCCCTAATTCTTGTTTTAAAATTTATTCGTTCTCTTTTATCATCTACAACACTTCTACCTGTACTCTTGAAACACCTTAGCTAAATATACATTGGAAGAGCTTATTATATAGTGTAATAGACAGGCTTACTTTCAAATTTTAGTGTTTGATTTCAAAAATCACAAACAGATTATTACAAATTCCTACTAAGAGATAATAAATATTTTTTACCAGACATTCAAACAATAGATTATTCTTGATTACCATAAATAAAAAAGGTCTTATCAAAGATCCATTAAAATTAAAAAAGCTATTTATTGTTGGATTATATGACTCTTAATAAAAAAAAATACTTTCAATTATTATTCAGAGGCTGACTTCTAATTTTTTCCTTTTGAATTGCTTTAAAGACTTACTCATTTACAAGATTAAACATGCTATAAAACCTTCTATAAAACTTGACTTTTAAATTCACGACAAGCTAAATATTTACTCTTTTAAGACATCCCATTATGCTCGTATGGTGGGGGATTTTATCCTTCAACCTAATTAACTAAAATCAAAAGCTATGTCTGCAAATTTTTTATAAAAATTTATAATCGATAAACTAGTTTTACTGTTTAATAAATTATTGAGCACTTTAATAAGCAAACATGCTTAAATGGTGCAGGAATGGAATAAGCTGTGAAAATACAATGAACTGAATATTTATCACAGTAAGAAATATTACTTAAATATTTAGTTAATTAAAAATTATGTAACCAGATTCCCTTTGATAAGATACAAGATTTTTTAATTTGATTTAATCCGTCACAGTATTAGTCTAAAGCTAAATTTTAGCATGTAATCTCAGTTTTTATAAATACTTACTTAATGCCCTCTCATTTTTTAACAAAATTTGTTCAAACAAATCAAAAAATATCAATTTTAAAAGTTGTAGAAATTCATTAAAAAGTATATAAGTAAAATTAATATTTAACGCATAAGAAAAACCATAAAAAATAAATGAATTATTTTTAAATTTTGCTTTTATTTCATTTTTAATATTTCAATTAAAATAATTTGCATTAAAAAAAATTACTTTTAATATATTGGGTTTTTAAATTGTAAATATTTTATTTCAAGTAAAAACTCAATTTAAGATTTAATAAAACTAAAACCGAATAATTTTAACTTCTTCCTCTTAAAATAGAAAAAGTGGAAAATTGTAATATTTTTGAGAAAATAAAAGTTTTTATTTATGAATTTGGATAGTTAGCTAAATACGCAGAGTAAACATATGCAAAATTCCTCAAAATTCAGATCAATAACAGCATTTAAAATATTTAGGAGTAATAGTATTATTTTTGTAATTTTAGTATTTAAACTTTTTAAGCTGTATCTTGGAAAATGATAAAAGATACAAAATAAATTAGATAGAAGTCGAATTAAATAAATAAAATTTACAATTTTCAAATTATTTGAATAAATAAATATAATAGACAGGATTTACTTTATTTAAAATTGATTTGTATTGATTTTGAAATTTTTTAATTTTGATAGGGTTTGTTTTGGATTTAGATTTGTTTACAATTTTTGTTGATTTTCTAATCTAAAATAATTAAGTGAAATAGATTTTTGATAACCCATAAGATTACTACAAAATAAATACAATTATACTCTAACAATTAAATAATTTTTCAACACTAAATTAATTAATTTTGTCCCCAAAAACTTCTAAGATTTAATCAAAATTAAATGTAAAATGCATAAATACAACAAATAGACAGAATGACAGACTTAATTAATGATTATAATAAGTTATTTTTCATTTAAATATTTATATTTCTGTTTTTTCAATGTTATAATATTTTTTTTGTTTATTTTAATTTATTATTTAGTACATTTTTAAAATGAGGAATGCTCCTTTTATCCCTTAGAATGCTTTACAAATAAAGCTTTTCAAAAGAAATTAGTTAGATACAATTCATATATAGCAGTAGCAGAATTTATTTTTTTTTTCATTACATTTATTATAACTTCTAGTAGATGTTATCTTTTAATTTATTTTCCTTTTTACCCTTTGCAATATTGCTTTTTTTAATTTCTTCTTATTCTTCTTCAGATATTTTTTTTCCGTAATATTCAGTGATGTCGTTTATACCAAGGATCATGCATGTTCTTAATTCTAATTCTACTATATTCTATAAAAAATATTTTTAATTTTATAAATCTAGGAACCAAAATTGAATTTTTATAGAAGATAAAATTATTTTTACAGCTTTGCCACTAAATTCGTCGTAATTGATTTCTTTCCAGTTTCCAACCCCTATAAAATATTAAAAATAGAGTTTTGTGATTTTAAAAATAACAATTGAATTTTTCAATCAAGCAAATTCTAATTCCAGCAAAATTATTAAAGCAAAGAATGAGTTACCAAATAATTCAATACCCCTTTGGAGTGCTTTTTAGTTAAGAGGAGTCCAATATTAACCCTTCTTAGTTAAGAAATATGAATGATTTAATGCTCCATCTTCCAAACAAATATCTTAGTTGGATAAATCCTTTCTCATATTTTTAGCATATTAAGTAAAATCTAAGGGTTGATTTTATGATTTTCCGTTTTTCTTCATTTTTATTTTCCTATAATATTCAGATAAACTCTTTTTTTGAACTAGCTTTAGTGTTAGTTTGCTTTTTTTATTTTAGAAAATGATTCCTACTTATTGAATATTTTGTTTTAAATAATTATAATGATTAATATTAATTTGTATTTTTTTATGTTTAAATGCCTCTTTTTTTTCGCGGTTTTTTCTTTAATTTCTTATTAATTTATTTATTTTTTTCGCGAACTTTAATAAATAGTTAAATATCAAATGAAATAATAAATGATAAAAATAGAATATTAGAAATAAATTGAAATTTAAAGGAATTAGCTGCTTACAAAATTTATATAAAAGTCTAAATAAAATACATTTTTATATATATTAACATGGTTTTTTAATTTGATGAGCTGTATTTATATAGTTTATTTTTACATTCAATTAATAACTCTACTTTCTTTTAATAGCAATAACTCCCATTTAATTCATTGATCAGTAAATAAAGAACTTAATTTGTCGCTTTATGATAGATGAATTAACTTTGAATATGTATCAAAATCTACAGATTTATAAAATTATTTTGTTAATTTTAAATATTGTAAAAGTAAGATAAAAAGTAAAAATCATGGAAGGTGCAATAATTATTTACCAAAAGGATCTTTTTATTCAAATTCAGTTAATTCTTCACAACTGACTATATTTTAATTCAAAACAACTCCTCTAATTTCAACAAATTTGGTGGTATTATTTAAATCAACTCTTCTATAGTTATCTATGACTACATGCTCTTTTAAAATTATATTTTTTACTTCTCATAAAAATTTTAAGTTAATAAAATTACAATTTAATCCAGTTGGACCAAATTCAATGACTAAAGAGTCATTTTGATCTTCGTTGCATACATTTCCAACAACTGTTACTTTTTTACCTCTAAATTAGGCCATTTATTCGAATAAAATTCTAGGATACATCACCTATTCTTGTTCAGCGTCCATCTTCTTGTATTAATTGGTCTTTTATTATAATTATAGCTAACTTTAAGTTGAAATTTTTTTTTCTATTTAATAGATTTGAAATATTTATTTTTTAATTTCTCTTAATCATCAGTTGAAGATTCTTTATATATCTATCTATGTATGTCTATCTATTAATAATATCAAATATTAATATTTAAGCCGCGAAATCATTATAAGATTTCATCGAAAAATCAATCTTAATAATCCTAAATCTATTACGATTAATAAATAGTAGGCGGGACTATTATACATTTAAAAATATTTTTATTTTAGACATAAAAAAATAAAAGTATTTTAACTCTTTTTTAGAAAATATTTTTCATGTTCTTATAATAAAAAAATATTTTTTAGATTTTTTTAATAATTTTATACTCAAGAAATTGAAGATTTTATGAAGTTAGCTTACAAAGTAAGTAGTAAAATATATAAAATATATTTAATTTGGATTACAATAAAATTAGATATTTTTAAGAATAAAGAATCTTGAGATATATTACTTTTATTTTATATAAATTTATTTATTTTGTTATTGAAAATGAGATATTTTTTATTTTAATTATTTTATTTACTTATTTTAATTTTTCCGTTTCTAATTTTAGAATATTTATTTATTTGATGTCATTAAAAGATTGTTTTTATTACACTCTGATTCAAGCTTTTTTAGATTTATTTTGGTGGAGAAACGGTGTCTTCCGTAAATTTAGTATTTGATATTATAATACTTTTATTAGTAATTGGTGGCAATTATTTTGCAAATTGTACATTTTTTGTAGAATTATATTGTTTGGTTTATTAATTTTTAATAATACTATTTTGTTAGGTATCTATTTGTAGATTTTTATTAGCTTAAATTAGATTAAGACAGAATTGCTTTCCACTATTCGATCTCTTTTATGAGCTTGTTGAAATATTAACTCGATTCTGTCCTATCTTTTGAGCTTAATTATTTGAACTCTTAGTATTCTCTGTAAGGTCTACACTACTTACTTAAAATTTAGCATTTATTATCCTTCTTCTAGGACTAATTAATTTATTTTGAATATTACTTTTATTTAAATTTGATGAATCAGATTCTTTAGCAGTCTCCTTAGATATCTTAAAAATCGCTGTTTAAGGCTTTTTTTAATTAATTTACTGATTCTTTGTTTTTATTTAAATCTATCTATAGCTGCTTATAGTAGTTTATATCTCTTAATCTAAATTATTTTGAGAAGAAAATTTCTTTTCAATCCCATTTAATATATCTACACTGCTTAACTTACTTACGCCAACTATAACTTTTTAGCTTTAAGTTTTTAAATGAAGGAGGTCTTCCATATTCTCTTAGAATGAATCAGATAGCATTTATATGTCGTTTGCTTTATAATTATCATTTTTTTCAAAACTTAAGTTGTTGTCTTCCTCTATGTAAATATCTTCTTAGTCATTTTTTTATTCTAAATCGTCACAGCTAATTATTTAAATTGAACTTGAGTTGCTCTGAACATCATAGCGATCTGTTTCTCTTTGATACAATTAGCCTATGTTGGCTCTAATATTATATTAAGAATTATTAATAACATTCTAAGAGTTATTAATAGCATTTTAAGAGTTATTTATAGCGTTCTAAGAGTTATTTATAGCATTCTAAGAATTGTTTATATCAAGCTTTAATTTGTTTATATTATTATTATTATTATCATCATTAATTAAGGCAATGCTGGATACATTTTTTCTATTATTCTAGATTGCAAATTGTGAAGAGACAGGACCACTTTTGCATATGCTCTTATTCCTTTGCTAATCTTAATTTAACTAATTTTATGAGTTACATTTTTGATGAAAAGGTTGAGGAGGTGGAATTTTGTTCTAAGTAATACCTCTTATGTTAAATTAAGACTTATTTAGAGAATGTTCAGTCTAAAGTGTAGTTTTAGGTCTGTATCTTAAATTAAAATCAGAAATTAATTAAGATTTACTGCTTGGATCTTCTTCTTTATTTTACTGTAGCAATTTAGTAAATTCATCTTAGTACTACTACTAAATTTTTATTTTACGATTTCTTTGTGCTGACATAAGTCTCTGATTCGCACAATTATTCTCAGTCTAAAGTGTTTGTGTGCAATCTTAAAGTATTTATTAATAAGCCCACTCTGCTAATTTCTAGCTATCTACCCATCTTTTTTCAGAATCTTTACACTTTAATACAATGACTTGAATGTCGATTCCATTTTTCTAATAGTGAGTAGCTAAGCATGGACCAGCGTTTGGGGTATTTCCTGTTTTAATTCCAATAAAATGTGAATTACGCAAAAGTAGTTTATTAGTATTTTCCCATTAAGCATTTCTCATAGTTTACACAGAAAGAGTCTTATTCTAATTTGTAGGAGTTTGAAGAGAATTTTTTTTATTTTATATTAAGTCCTTATTCAAGAGTATTTTACAAGAATACAATGGAGTTTTCACCACTTATCTAAACAAAGCGAAGGAAGACATAGCTGCATAGCAAAGTCTTCCATAATCTATTGCAGAGCTCTTGTTACCTTTATCGCTTAATCCATGTGGATTTGAGTATTAAGTGTTACGCATTTATAGTTTTTAAGCCTCTTAGTTCATTATCTTTACAAAGAATTTCATATTCTCTTAAACATCACCCTATTACTAATGAAATTTATAATCTTCATTACTGTTTTTGTTTTAATTACTTGGATTTTCACTTTAAGTGTTGTTCAATATTTGTTATTTTTATTACTCTAGGTTAATATGCATTAAATCTGCTTACTATGACAATTAATCAAATTGAATTTATTGAATTTAATTGCTTTCCTTTATTTTAACTCCCTATGAATATGTTGAACTCCTGCGTTCGTCTTCTCCACTATCCTTAGAATCTTACTCTTAAGCATCAGTAGAAATTTCAGATTCTCTAGACTCATGCTTCTAGCTGCTTTCTTATTGGTTAATTTCAATTAATCCATACAATTTTATCAATATTTATGCTGCTTATTAATCTAAAAAGGCTGAAGAAGAATTAGCTCTTCTACGTTCAAGTTATCCAAAAAAATTTGCTAAAGTGCAAGCAGCATCATTCCCAGAAGGAAGCATTAGAGCATAAAACAAGTCACAGAGTTTAATATATTCACCATTTCGAAGACACGCTGATGTGCCGCAAATAAATGCTGCAGCTTTTGGAACTCTGACATAAACACTTTGTGGGTCGAGTTCATGCTTAGCACTTAATTTTAGTGAAGTAAAAAAAGTCATGACCTTAGTAAGGGATGCAATTTCTAAAGCCTCAGATCCGTTTTTATTATAAATCAGTCTGTTTTAACAATAAACAGCTGCAGATAACGCACTTGTAAGAGGAGTATTATTGCACAGTAGTTAAGATAAGTAAGAATTTGATGCTGAAGCTATATACAATTAATTGCCTTAAATATTATTTTAAGACAAATTAGAGCTGAATGAGCCAACATTTGCAGTTTAAATCTATTCTATTTGGTTGCAAATCATATAATCAGGCACATGTATAGATTGTTTCTTAGAAATCACTGGAGTTGAAATATTTCTCTGCATCCAAATACACTAATTTATAAATTAATGGTAACAAGCTTTGCTACTTTTTATTGATAAGTTATACTGCTGTTTTGTTAATACTTATTTAAGAAATATATAAATAAAAAGATTATTTATTGTAATCTTGTCCAATAATTATTTATTATAATTTTAGGATATTACAAAATGATCATATAATTTATTATGTTTTTCACTCTATCAATAATTCTTTGATTTTTTCTTTTTTTTTGTCTTCCTCCTTAAATCCCCACCAAATCTACTTAAAAAAATACTAGCTACCAAATTATAAAATTTAGTTGAATGTATAAAATCTAAACCTCAAAAACCAAAATTAATCTTAACTTGACTTTTGCTTATTAATAAACAAATAAATAGTTAAGTCCAGCAACTTAATTACATAAGTAAAATTTCTTATTTCAAGAATGTAAAAGCACTAAGGAAATTTCTAATATAATTCCTATTTTTGTATTACCAAAGATTATAGTAGTATATATATAATAAACATTATTAAAAAAGTCTATCTATATCTTTCCTATTTATAATTTTAAGGAAACTGAATAACAAAACTAAAATGATTTTCAAAAAATAACAAAATTAAACTTTTATTTCATTTTTATTTTGCAAATAATAAAATTTTTTTATTATTTTAATATTTAAATAAAAGAATATCAGCATTTTATAATGTTTGCTTAAAATCTGTTTTGTTTTACTTGGATTTCAATAAGTATTATAAAAAGCTAATTTTTACTGGTTAAAAAAATGACAAGTAAAATCAGAAATTAATCTAGTTAATAAAATAAATAAATAATATTTGCATAAAAATAAATAATATTTTAGAAAAAACAACAAATCTCATTTTTATATAAAAAATTTAAGTTTTATATTTAATGTAAGCTCACTTAGCTGTTTAAAAGTAAAAAATAAATAATGAAAGATTTTAAAATTAAAATAAAACTAGAAACTAATGATATAATTTTCATGCTATTAAATGAAGAAAAATTTATATTTTTTTAAATATATAGTTAGTTATTGATTAAAAATTATAAAGAAATAATATTTATTTTGCACAAAAATAAGTAATAAAATTAGAAACAACATATTTTTATATCAAAAGATGTAAGTTTGATATTTAAATATTAGTTAAATATTTAATAAAATTTAAAAAGTAAAAACAAAGAATTTTGCATGAAGTCAATACTTTAAAAGTAAAATCTACATCATTTTTGTAATAAAAGGACTAAATATTACTTTTAATATTAAATATAATTAGTTATTGATTTAAATATGTAATACATTTATTTTTACATTAAGTTAAATTCTTTAATAGAATTAATATCGTCATTTTATATTCATAGATGTAAATTTTAAATTTATAAGTTTGTAATTGATATAAATAAATAAATAAATAATATTTTAACAAGAAAATATAATTTTAAAAGTAGAAAATACATCATTTTTTAATTAATAGAAGTAAGTTTTATATTTAATATTAAATTTAGTTAGTTGTTGATTTAAATATAATAAAGGAATAACATATATTTTTACATTAAGTTAAATTATTTATCATCATTTTATATTAATAGAAGTAAGTTGTAAATTTAATAAGTTGGTAATTGATTAAAATAAATAAATAATATGAATTTTAACAAGAAATATAACTTTAAAAGTAGAAACTACATCATTTATATATTAATAGAAGTAAGTTTTATATTTAATAGTAAATTTAGTTAGTGATTGATTGATTGATTTATTTATTTATTTGCATATACATTTATTTTAAAATTCGCATATAAAATTTAGAATTTAATTATTATTTTTAATTATATCTATCAATAGGTAGATAGATAGATAGATTCAATCTCCGTATTCGTACTGATCCTCATCATCATATTTTTTATCCTTGTTTAATTTAAAATTTTAATTCAGAATTCAGTTTAAAAAGTAATTAAATTTTTACTCTGCTATTTATTATTTTACTCCATTTTTCCACAACTTTGTTAGCTAATATTCTCAACTCTTTTACTTCACCTTTTGTTTAATTATGAATTTTAATAAGTTAAATTTATTTATATTTCAAGTTTAATCTACTCTTTGACGAGATCTTATAGATAACTTTTCCGAGACGAATTCCAGTCAAATTTGAGCGAGTAACATTTAATTCAAAAATGAATTAAAGTAGTTTCTTTCTTAAAGTGACACTTGGTTCTGGTCCATTTGGAATTTTATCAAGCCAGTCAGCTAAATAATCAATTCCTTTATCTTACACAAATTCTCTCTAGACGCCTAACTATATAAAAATTAGTAAATAATTAATAAGTAAGTTCAATTAAGTGTGTCTTTAAATAGAAAGCAATTCTTTTTGTTTTAAACTGAGTATATAAAATAAAAATAATTCATATGGAGCAAAAAAAAATTTGAATCCTCACTCACTTATTTTTCCTCTATCTTAAATAAATATATTCTATGTTCAATCAAAATTTCTTTGATAATTTGATTTATTAAACTATTTTTAAGTCTGACTCTGATTTATTGATTTTTTACAAAATTTTTCACTCTTTCCAAAAAAATATTTTTATGAAATTGCAGACAGACCTAATTCTATTGGATAAATAAATAAATAATTTATTTATTTACCTTGCTAAGCTTAGAAATTATTTCATCAATGTGCTTTATTTTATTGAGTGCAGGTTTTTTATTTTCTACAGCTTTTATATCTCTTTAATGAATCTATTTCATCTCACTTTTTATTTTTTTTACTTCTTCTTTGATTTCGAGCTCATTTTTTAATCTTTCTTCCTCTTTCTTACTGGATCTTGGTTTTTATTACTTAGCTTCTACATTATTTCCACCAGAAGAAGACTTTCTTTTTTTTTAAATCCTTTTACTTGGTTTATCATCATTTCCTTCTACATATTTTTCTAATTCAAGATCATCAAACTCAGCATCATCTAAATTTAAATCCAACAACTCATCTACTTGCTAGTCATCAAAAGCTTAATCGTTTACAGCATCTACTGGTTATTCACCTTCATTATCATCAAATATATCTAGTTTTTCTTCGTCTGACATTTTAAATCAAAATTAAACTAATCTTATTGTACCTTAAATATCTTCTTTATTAGAAATGTTTTTGGTATATTATTTTTATATATAATTAATTGGATATTGGCAATACATATAAAATTGCTGAATTTAATTAAAATATAATCTTTATTAATTATATATAAGCTAATAATAATAAATAATTTTTGATTAATTTTTTTTAAATAAGAAAAAAATAAAAATAAATTTCAAATTTTGAACAAAAATTTCATACAAAAATCTATAAAAACAGTCAGTCTATTTATAATTATTTTATTGGAGTTCTATTCAATAAAAGCAAATATTTATTTTTAAAATATTACAATTTTTAATCTATTTGAACTTAAAATAAATTATTCCTAATTATATCGTATTTGAGGGAGGTTAATAAAGAAGACATATTTATTTTAATAACACAATAAAATTTTTTATTTTAATTTTATCTAAATATATTTCATTATTAAAATATTTTTCATTAATTTGTTGAAGTAGGTTGGTTGTTCTAAAAGGTAAATAAAATTTATTTTTTTTGCCTAATGCATTTTTAGCCAATTTCATTGAATATTACTCCAAAAACAAATAATAATTATAAATGTATTTACAAGTAATAGAAATATTAAATTAATATTCTTTCTAAATAAAGGTAGACAATTAAAATTTTTGTCTAAATAATAATTAAACTATTTCAATAAAGTTAAATATATTTTCAAATTCTTAAATGCAACTTTTTATTCTTCATTCAAAGTAACAAATAAAGCTAATACTTAATTTAGCAAAAATTACTTTTTTAATAATATTTTTTTCTGATTTTTGTGTTTTAAACTAAGCTTTTTCTTAAATTAGTCTATACAATTTTGTTATACAGCATTCTGTAAATTTAAGAAATTGTTTGTCTATATTATTTTTCTATCATTTAGACCTTTTCCTTGAATGAAAAATTCTTAGATTAGTTCTATTAATTAAATATTTTATTGAAATAATGATTTTTATATCATTAAAAATAAAATTTAAATAGATTGGTCCTGCATTATTGTTTTCGTTTACATTCAATAATATATTTAAACTAATGATTTCTGCTATGATAATTAAATATTTTTAAAATTTATCCTAATTAATTTATTTCAAAAAAAAGAAAAATTAAATGATAAATTAAGTAAAATATTGATTAAATTTGATCTAGTAGATATCTTTTAATTTTTTTAATTTCTAATGAAATTTTTTGATATTTTTAATTATTTTTATATTAAATAATTTATTTTATCAAAATTAATTTAAATCCAAAATAGGAAAAGCAAATGAAAAATTAAGTAAGTACTAATTTCATTTGATTTAATAGATTATTCCTACTTATAATTTCTAATTACACATGCATTTTTTTTTCTATCTTACTAGCTTCTCAAATATTTATTGATCAAATAAAAAATTTTCCATAAACTTAAAATTTACTTCGAAGCTAAAAATACTTCTCAAGCATGAATTATAGCTAATTTAATTTTCTTTCAAAATAAATTATATTACCAAAAATATAAAATTCATTTGATCTTTAAAAGCATTATTTAAATTAACGTTGATAGGTAATAGTTATTCTAAATGAGCTTATAAAGATCTCTCAATCAAAAAATAAACGAATAGCATTCATGGAAATTTAATTTCTAAGTGAAAACACCTTTTATTTAACTTTAGATAACATGTTTTCTCCTTTTCAATATCTTTAAAAATAATCAGTTTAAATATTTTTCTTCTCTTTAAAATCTTTGTGAATTACTTACTTAGTATTTTGAGACTATCAAGACTAGACTAGAGTATAAGGTATATTAAATCAATATTAAACCCTAATATTATTATAGCCACAGAACAATTTATTAATTTATCTATATTTATTAAATTAAGCGTTTCCTTCGTTTAAGAATTTAAGTTTTCAAAATAATATAAACTTTATTTAATTAAAAAAATCAAACTTTTTCTGTAAATTTACTTCTATGTTAAACAACAATTAATAAAGCAAAATTGGTGCTTAAAATCTTGATTAGGTAGATGATAATGAAGGGGTTTCTTCTAAAATGATACCTTAAAACAGATATAAAAATATGGAACTAGGTAGGTAAAATGGTAACCAAAACTAATAAGGAGGTATGGGTGAACCAAATTATAACTATCCTCCGATGGCACAACCTTATTAAGATAACTTTTAGCCTACTCTTTCTCAAGTAATATTAACTTTTTAACTCCTAAATACATAGTTTATAATAAGCATAGCGTAATATTATTTTTTAAATTAGCCATAGTAAATTCTCTAAGTTTCTAACCCAAGTCAGTAGTAGCAAAATGCTAAAACAGATCTCTTTATCAATTTTGATATGCCTTAAATGTAAATTTAAGATTCTAATTCTAACGTTCCTAAATCACTTGAGCCATCTTAACCAAATCAGCATAGAATTATTGCAATTCAAGATGAAGAAAATAAACTAAGAAGTCCAAACCCAAACACATACTAAAATCAAGTTGAGTAATAAAATTTAGGTTATTAGTAGCAACCTCCACTACCATATAATTAATACCCAGCACCCTTGCCTTAAGGTTAACAGCCATAAATGCTCATGTAGAATTAAAACATGTATGCTAACCAAAATGGTGTAAATGCTTACAACGGATAAAATGGTTATGATCCAAATGATTTTGCTAAAATGCAACAACATGGCTAATAAAATAATTAATATCAAATGGATCCCAACCCTTAAATGATGAATTAAAATTATTAACAAGGCGGTTATCCATAAAATGTATAATAATCTAATCCTTATCCCTACTATCCCCCTCCTCCAATGATGAATTAACCTAACAATCCATATCCCCCCAATCCTTTAGCTGCTAATCCGAATTAAGTAAGGGTAGAAATTAAAGATTTAAGATAAGTTCCCTAAACCTAATCTTAGAGCATAGAGAAAAGACCATATACTAGGTAATAAACTAGAGGAAAGAGAAAAAATACATATGTCAAGAGAAATACTGTTTCATACGCTGTAGCAACTTCTACTAGCAACCAAGTTTATTTGTTTATAGATACACCAGGATACCATAGCAATTAATGCTGTTGCATGATGTTATATGCCGATGATTGTTGTATAAAATGGATGTGTGATCTCTTATTTTAACTTATATTTCTACCATTTAGGATTTTCAATTTTATTTTTAAATCTGTTGGATCACTTTGCTGTAAAGAGTCTTGCAATTTATGTGTAGAAGGATGTTAAAATTGTTTCTATGCTCCATTTAGATGCTATGGAGATTGGATGAATTAGTGCTGGTTTGCTTGTTCTAATTTCTGCTGTTAAGGAATTGATTTTATCCCTGCTACTTTTTCTTCTCTATATACTAATTGCTGTTAAAAATGTTGCCTACAAACAGGATAATGCTTTAAAAATTGTTGTGTTTTCAATATAGATTGTAATTGTAAATGCCTTCCTGATTGCCCTGACTGCTCTGATATATTTAAGAATAGTAATGGGGATTGCTGCTGCTTTGAATGCTGTCATGATATAGGAGATTGTTGCTTCCATTTATGCTCTCCTCAAGGATGTTGTGAAGATATGTGTAAATGTTGCAGTAAAACTACTTGTGATTGTATTAATAGTGATTGTATAGCAAGCACATGTAGCTGTTGTGTATCAATCAAATCTGTTGAGATAGGAGAGGAAATTGTTAAATTTTTTGAATGTTGCTTTTGCATATTTTTCAAGACAATTGGAGCTGTCATAGAAGGCATGTTAAAATGAATGAATAAACGAAAAATGGTAAATTTATAATTGATTAATTTAATAAAAATGCAAGAAAGAATAGATATAATTTTATTATTTTTTAAACATTTCAAAATTTTAAAAAATCACATTATATCTATAAATATTTAAAATGAGAGATCAATTAAAATATTATTTGCTTTACATTAAGAATTAAAATTTTCATATAAAACCTCTATCTCATTTGTAATTTTATAAAAATAAAAAATAAAAGGATTTATCAAATCTTTATAAATATTACATTTGTTTACTTATTAGTATTATGCTATTTATTTATTGTTTATCTGTTTGTATTTTAATATTGTTTTTAATAATTGTAAATAGTTCTTATATTTATATAATTAATACTTTGTTATTCAATTTTATAGAATAATAAATAATTTATGTTTTGATTAATATATATTATGTTATACTCAGTGATTACCAGAATCTTAAAAACGGTAAATAACAAAAATATTCTGAATAAAGATAATTTTTTATATAAATTTAAGGGTATAGCTTGCTCAATTAATGAGTATTGAAAGTAAATAATTAAAAAACAAAATATAATATATGAAATATATCCTTACTACCTAAATTAAAATATTAAATTTTATTGTTTAAAAGATGTGATTTTTTTCAATACATAACACAAAATATTTTACCACAATAATATATGTAAAATCAAATCAATTGACCTTAATTATCAAACAACGTAATAGAAAAATTTTAATAGGTATTTTCCAAGAGTAGACAGATAGACTCTTAGCCACTCAAGAAAATTAACATAAAAATATATGTACAGAAGATGTTGCTGGAAATGAAATAAAAAGCAAATACCTTTATTTTATTTTATTATTTATATTTATTATAAGGTATATGTGATATTAAATCAATCACACAATTAAGCGAAAAGAAATTGATTATATTGTTTGTTTTAATAACTTTTAGATAATTAAATTAGTTTTATTTATATTCTTTCAATATGGATTACATCTTTAAAAAATTATAGATTTAGGCTCCAACAAAAGAAGCACATGATACTTTAGTAGGTGCGTGCTTATTTAAACTTGGATCTGGATTAATTCTCGCTTGGGGGTCTATCAACCTGTATTTTTATTCCTATTTTTTCGAAATTGAAGAAGGTTTTTAGATGAAAAAAGCATCTGTAACATTTGGACTAATGATGCTTTTTTTAGGGTTTGGATCAGTAGTATCAGTATAGTTAGCAGAAAAATTTGGTTTTGAAAGGATAATTAGAGGATGTGGCATTCTCTATATAGTGAGCATATACTTATGTGTTTTCATGAAAACATTTAACTAATTTGCATTATTTTATTTACTCATAGGTTGCACTGCATTTACAATATCAGCTATTCCAATTTTGAATTGCGTTTGGAGTCATTTTGATTAAAATTAATCTGGAAAGGTGAGCGGACTTTCATTTTTTTGTTTGAGTCTATCTACAATTGTAACCATATTCCTCTTCACAGCTATTATTAATCCTGATAATAGTTCTCCTACAATTACAAAAAAGGAAGGTGACTAAGAAATCAAAATTTTTGATGAGCATATCTCAAGTAGATTTTAACTAACTATGATAATAATAAATACCATATAAGCAATATTTTTAATTCCTGGATCCCTGAAGATAACAAAAAAAATTATCACTGGCTCATAATAAGATGAAAGTTCCTCAAGAATTTAAGAATTACAATTCGTTTAATAAAATTCTTAACACTCTCCAAATTAGTAATATGACTATAAAATTGAAGAAGATGACGAAAATGTTTAGAATTAGATTAGTTTAGATAAAAATAAATCAAACGATAAATAATAACTGAACAAAAATAAAGAAAAAAGTGATTAATCTACAAGAACCTCAGGGATTGTTGAAAGCTAATATTATCCTCCATTAAAATAGAGTATTTTTACTGAGCCTTTTATGATGATTTACTTAACTGGAATTTTGAATGCTCTTTATATAGCATTCCTCTCAATGAACTTCAAGGTATATGCATCTACTAAAATTAATGATGATTATTTCTTGACTTTCATCTTAATAGTAAACTAAATTCTCGGAGGAGTAGCTAATCTTACATTTGGTCATATCATAGATAGATTTTGTTACAAAAAGTGTCTACTGATTATTTAAGTTGTCATCGGATTATTTGCAGCTACTATCCCATTAATTTCTACAAGTAAACCACTTCTCTTAATTTGGTATGTCACAATTGGAATGGTTAGTAACGGGTTGCAAACAATTATGGGTCCAATATTTATAAAAATATTTGGAATTGATACAGGCTCAAAATTATTACCTATAAAAGCTACTTCTTTTTTTGCTGCTGTAATTATCGTCTAAATGGTAAATTATCTTGTCTTCACTTACATGACTTACGACTCTGCAATCACTTGTCTTGGAATAATTATTTTCTTAGGATTTGCTCTTTTAGCACGCTTAAAAACAAGTTACACTTGGTCACCACCACAATGAACAACAAAAATATTTCACTAATTTATTAAACAAAATACTTTATCTTTTTACTTTAATCTTCATTGATATTTTTATCTAGTAATAAAATTTATTTTAAACTATATTTGATAAGAAAAGTATTTCAATTGAGAATTCTAACAAAGAAACTAATTAAAAACAACCAATTTTTTGAGTGGAATAAGTTAAAACATAAATTATATTTTAATTTCAATAAATCAAATATAAAGTATTTATTTCTAAATTTGTTAAAAATAATATAAAAGTTTTGATACATTTTAAAACAAAAAATAAGATTAAGTTGATTAAATTTTTTATTTATTTTAAACACTTTTAATATAAGAAAGGACAGGTTTTATATTTTTATAATTTAGATATCAAATATTCTTGATTTTTTATGGAATAAAAATTTACTTTTTTAGATATTAAGAAGTCATAATGATCTTTGATTTTTATAATTTTCTGATCATTTGTTTTATATTTACTAATATTTTATCGATAGTATTTTAGAATAAATAATTAATTAAGAAAATAAATTTTTGATATCTTAACAAACTAACATAAATTAAAAGAAGATAAAGGCAATAATAGAATTATAAACTAAAATTATAAATTAAAATTTAAACTTTCTTGTTAGAGCTATCGTTGAGTTTTTTACATTTATTGTCTTTCTTTATAAATTAGATTGGAATTATCAACAGTTTTACTCAATTTAGGGCATAAAAATAGTAGAAGAAAAGAATTTATTTTCTGATCTTAAATACGACAATATTATTATAAGAAAATTTAGCTTCATTTAACTAATTACCTTCATTAAAATGATTGCAAACAAAGATAAAAGTATGTTTTAGTAAAAGAATAACGTATTTAATAAAAAATAAATAATTATCATGTAAACTTTAAACAAATAAATTATTTTTGAATATGATCAACATTTTAATTGCTCATTATATCAAAAAAGCAGAAGTAAAATACAAGAAATAGCTTTGTCAAATAAGTAGAAAAATATATTAAG
This sequence comes from Tetrahymena thermophila SB210, assembly GCF_000189635.1. Lineage (NCBI taxonomy): Eukaryota > Ciliophora > Oligohymenophorea > Hymenostomatida > Tetrahymenidae > Tetrahymena > Tetrahymena thermophila. The sequence goes on from NW_002476377.1 coordinate 154,215, forward strand.
CTAAATAGCAAAGCAATACATTAGAAATTTATAGATTAAATTACTGAAGAGTAAAATAATGCAATTTATAGATGATATTTTCTAAACTATGGGTCATAGGTTATTAGGAGGAGGTTGTGGTGCATCAAAATAATAAGATATCGTAGAAAAAAAAACATAAGAAGTGCAAAATGATTATATTGGTTTTGAGAGTTTGGATCAAAATTTTATTGAAAATTTTAATTAAAGTTAAGATTAAAAGGAAATTGTGAAAAATATTATAGAAAATAAATAGCTAGAATCATAATATAAGTTATTCAAATAAAGTATATTTGATTTCAGTTCTATTATAGTATCAAATATAAATCTTTACAAACCATACGTTTTTGAATTACTTGAGACTTATTTAGCTTACTTTATTACATAGTGTAAGTAGAATGATGATGATGATTCAAAGAATATATGTGCAGAATTAAGCAAAATGATTTCAGAGTTCAAGAATTAGTTAGAAAAAAAGACAAGTGATTCTCCATGCTAAGATGTTCTTTATATGATAGAAATCTTAGAATAATACAATAACTAATCTGATTCAACTAAAAGCAATCCAGATTTGGATTTCTATGAAGATGTTAAAAAATTTGTAGTTATAATAATTAGTCTTAAACCTAATGATAAATAGTAGTAATTAGATTACAATCAAAGCTAAATAAATTAGATTATTTTATAAATCAACAATAAAATTCATAAATTTGAAGACTCACCTTAAGGCTGCATTATTAAGTATCTACTGTAGGTTTGGATATTAAAAATTGAAAAATTTAAAGAAAAAATGTGGGAAATTTCGAATACTGAAGAGTTTCTTTTGTATGTAGAATTATTCAATTAAATGATTTCTTCAGTTAGCAACAAAATAATTATCAATTTAATAAAAATTAACTAAATTTTGCATAAATTGAAATGTGATTTTCAATTCATCTAAAATTAAAAACAATTTATCAATGAATTTTTTACTTAGATATAACCCTTTTAGAACCAGTTCAATACTTTCTTGAAGAACTTAAATTTGAATTAACAGGATAAAGTTATTTTTAATAAGGAATACATTTTACTAAATTTATAAAATATCTGCTTTAAACAGTTAAGTACTAATATACAGTTAAGATTGAAGTACATGCTAGATCAAACTAATATGTTAATAACCGATAATAATCAACTTTTCTTGGGTTTAATATGTTAATATTTGTTTGAAAATACTCCTTAGGCAGAGTAAACATACTCAAAGTAAGTTAGTAATGTAGTGGTAAAGCAGGTGTTTGAATGTAATTCCTATTTCATGAGCTGTTACTAATAAATTATAAAAGACTAGTAATTTATGAATAAAATTATTTAGTTTGATGGTGAAAGAAAAAAATATGTTTCTTTTATAATAGAAAACTTAGACTAATACGAAATAAAAATAAGTAACATTGAAGAAATACAAAAATTAATTTTTTAAAATTCTATTAGTAAATGGTAAACAGACCTAAAAATAAAGCTCAAGCAGACTTAAAGTTAAATATCTAAAAAGTAATTGCAGATTAAATAAATGTATGCAAATTAATAGTTTTAAATTTTGGAAGGAAACAACTTCTTTAATGATATATAGTCAATAGATGTGATTAATGAAAATAGGATTTAATAAATTCTAATTGGATTATTAAATTAATCAAAAGATAGATCTGTTTTAGTTGTTAGCGGAGAGACAGGATATGGTAAAACTAGATTGCTTCATGAAATTAAGAGTATTCTAACTAATAATTTAAATATTTTTGCTTCTTACTAAAGCTATCCAAATTACATTCCTATTTTTATCTAATGTGAACTACTAAAAAAATACAACAACAGCTTAGATTTGTATTTACTTGATGAAGGCCTCAATAAAAATTAGATTTCTTACTTAAAAGAATCAGAAAATTTAAAATTATTCATTTTTGATAATTTTGAAGATTGTATCAGAGCATATTAAAATATTAATTAAATTTTAAGCATATCTTAGTGGAAGAATACCAAATGGCTTCTATCTATTAGAAAAGATAAATTAAAAGAATATAACATCACTAATTTAATACAAACTAAATGTTAACCATCGAACATAAGTTTAATCGAATTAAAAAAACTCAAAAGTTAAACTACTATGGATTACTTAAATTAAGTCATTAAAATTTCAACTTTGGATTCAAACGAATTTAAAATAAATCTTTAAAATAAAATTTAGTAAATTTAACAAAATTTAAATTTAAGAAAATTGATTAAAATCCCAATAAACTTGTTTTATATCTCAAAGCTAATCAAAAATTAAAATATTTCACTGGAGAATATCCGCTTTCAATCTGATATTTTTGAATTATTCTACTAAAAATTGTTTGAAAAGTAGTCTGTTAAATTTATTAACCAAGAAATACACCAATAAACATCGAAAAAAGATGCAAATATTAAATTATAGATAATCAATTCTTATTTTGAATATTATTAACACATTGCTTTGTTAGCTTTTCTTAGTAGAGATCAGTAATCACTTGAAGTAGAGAAGTAGAAAGTGAAATTTACATTTAGTGAATAAATAAAAAAGCTTTTAAATTCTAATATTAGAGACAAATTGCTTTAAACAATAGAAAAATAAAATAATTAAATCCTTTTAAATAACTAGGAATAACACTTGTCAATTAAAAATCTATGCTTATATCACTATTTTGTTGCAAGAGCAATTAAATTTGATTTTTAAAGCCATGAATCAATTTATAAATTATCAATTTCACAGCTCAAAGAATTCAGCATAAATAAAAAACTTTTTGTATATCATAAACTAAGCAATAATTAAGATTATGGTATAATGTAAACATTTTTCCATTTAATCTAACCAGAGATTATGTCAAAAAATTTTATGAGCAGCTATGAAAGTGACAATGTTTCAGAAATGAATAAATATTTACAGTACATCAAAATGTCAAAGATTAAAAAAAGTACAGATTTTAGTGAGATAGATATCGGTGCTTCTAATTTACTATCTGCATTATTTATGAGCAACTTTTTTTATTTCAATCTCAATCTCAGCTTTTGTTCATTTTCAAGTTCGTATATCTCTTAGGCAAAACATCATTCAGTTAATCTTGATAGATCAAATTTATCACAAGCATTTATAAAAGACTCAAATTTAAATTTAGCATCTTCAAATACATAGTATGCATACCATGACAACTTACCAAAAATATTTGATACCAACAATTACTTTAATTTTAATTAAATTTGTTTTTCAGAATCCAATTTAATTTATTCTACAACAAATGATGGGTTTTTAAATATCTTTGAATATAATAACCTCTAATTTTAATTGAAGTAATCTAAGTATATTACTTCATCTCCTTTGACTAAACTATTAATGAGAAAAAATTATCTAATAATGTCTTCATTGAATGTGCTTTTCGTAATCGATAAATAAAATTTAGAAATTTAAAATATTTTAAAATTTTCTGAATCTATCAAAGATTTTAGTTTTTCAAATAGCAAATCAAACAACTGCATTATAAGTTTAGTAAATAATCAATCATTTTCAGGTGATATCACCACCTCTAAAGTTTCTTTGTTGAACATACAAACTCAATACCTTGCTATATCTAATAATAATAAATACTTAGCTACATCTATGCAAGAATCTATTCTAATATATAACTTAGAAAATTAATTAAATATGATTACTACAATAAAAGATTAACATTTTGATCCTATATCTAGCATTGCTTTTTCGAATGATTCCAAATATTTAGCAACAGGTTCACTTGATTTAAGCTGTAAGGTTTGGGATGTAGAAAAAAATTTCCAATTTATTACTTCAATAGAAGACTGCAAATCAAAAATTATCTAAGTAATATTTTCAAATGACAATAAATATCTTTTTATATTATCATTTGATAAATATTGCAGGATTTATACTGTTAAAGATAATTTTAAGTTGGTATCAACTATTTAAGTTAACATGAAATTAAATGCTTTCATTTCTTTTAGCTCTGATGATAAATAAATAGGAATATGTAATGATGATAACATATGCCACATTTACAATAATGATGAAAACTTTTCTCTTTTAACTACAATTAAATGTCATAGAAATCAGATAAATTCAATAAAATTTTCAAGCAACAATAAATTCATGATAAGTAACTCTAGCGATTCTTCCAAACTTTGGAATGTAGAAAACAATTTTAAAGGTTAATTTAAAATTCCTGAAATTCAACAAGCAATCTTATATCAAATTTCTTATGATAGTGCATATCTAGCAGCAGTTTTTCATAATAAATCAGTAAAAATTTGGAATATGGAAAAAGGATTTAGCTTAAGTAAAACGCTATCATAATTAAATGATGAAATAGTTGACATATAATTTTCTTTTAATAATAAATATCTTTGCATTTAGTTAAAATAAGACAAAATATCATTGTATAGCATTTAGAAGAACTTTGAATTACTATATCAATTCTAGGAACCATTTGAATAACTTTCAAATGTTTATTTTTCACATAACAGCCAAAATTTAATTTTACTAAACAATAAATCTAAATTTTTATTGTACAATTCAGATGAAGGATTCAAAAAAAAGATATAATTTGAATTTGAATAAGCTGATAATGTGGCTAATTCATTCGATTGCTAATACTTTGCTTTTAGTTATAATAACATCTGCAAAATTTTCAGTATTGATAAAGAAGTTTAGCAAATATGCAGTTTGTAAAAGCATACTAAAAATATTTCTTTCATGACTTTTTCTAAAGATAATTTGTACTTTGCAACTGCTTCATTAGAATCACTCGAAAATCAAATATATTTTTGGAGTGTAAAACAAAACTTTTCTCTAATATTTTAATTAACACCTCAAAGCAAAAGTTTAAGTATGATGTAATTTTCAAGTGATTCTCAATATTTTATTACAGTAGGTAGAGACTAGATTTGTGTTATTTGGGATATTTATAAAGGCTACTCAACACCACTAATATTAAATCTAAATAGCAATTAAATATGTTCTGCTATTGATATTACATGTGATCAAAGATATTTGGCTTTAGCAAGTAGTAGTAATATAGTTTGCTATAATTTACAGGGAATACAGCTTCCGATAAATGATTAATAAGTTGTTAATAACAAAGGACATACTCATTCAATAAATTTTGTAAGCTACTCTCATGATGGTAATTATCTTGCGACTGGTTCTTGGGATAAATCTTTTAAAATTTGGGAAGCTAAATAAGGATTTGAGTTAGTTAAAACTATTAAATAACACACTGATCCTATAAGCTGTTTAGATTTTTCAAAAGATGGAAAATTTTTAATATCTGCCTCAGTTGATAAGACTTGCAAGATCTGGGATCCAAAAGACAACTTTAAGTTAAAAGCAACAATAAAGAATCCTGATTCAATACAATCTGTAGTTTTTTCTTGTGATAGTAAATATTTAGCTTTGTCTTCTTGGGATGACACCGTAAGAGTATATGATGTTTTAAATGAATTTTAATTATTAAAAGAGTTATAAAACCATTCAAAGTAAGTAAATTCAGTTTAATTTTCAAGTGACGGAAAATATTTAGTAAGCACTTCAGATGATAAAACTATTAAAATTTATGATTTACAAAAAGATTTCTAGTTATTGCAAAATATAAATGCTCATACAAGAGCAGTAACTGCTGCCAAATTTTCATAGAATAATACAGATTTAGCTAGTGTTTCTAAAGATTAAACTTGCAAAATCTGGGATGTTTAAAATAAATTTTAATTAAAAGCCACATTAAAAGGACATACAGAATAAGTGTCTTAGTGTGTTTATAGTCCAGATGATTGCTTTCTTTTAACTTGTTCTTGGGATAATACTTGTAGAATCTGGTCAAAGTCATAAAATTATTAGTTAATTAATTTAATAAAAGCTCATTCTTCCCCCATTACTTCTATTACCTTTTCTCCTGATTAGTAATATTTAATTACTAGCTCTGTTGACAATAAAGCAAAGGTTTGGTCAACAAATAAAGCTTTTAAAATAATCAAGTAGATCTGTTCCTTAGGTGATTTTAATAATGCAATTGGCTAAGTTTCATAAAATAAAAAATACTTTTTGATTAAATAAGTAAATCAAGATTGGTATGTTATCTCTTTTACAGAAGGAAATGTTGTTGCATAAGGAAAGTAATATTTAGATGAAGTAACTCTATCAAAATATCAATTAGACTAAATTTAATTAGAAGATATTACAAACCTGCAATTATTTGACTACTCTTTTGAATTATGATTAAAACTTTTAAATAACCTCAAAAGAACAAAAGAACGAATTAGAGTTCATTTTATTTTACAAATTGTATTCTTACAAAAACTTATTTGGAATCCCGAAAAATATGTTTTACTAAAAAAATTTTAATGTATTTATTTAAAAATTGTTGAAAATTTGCTCATATTTTTTTATTGAAAAAACATATTTTAATTTTTTGTTGCTTTGAAATCACTTGTTTTTAATAATAAATTATTTAAACTGGATTCCTAATGAAATAAAATTCGTTTACTATTTATTTTAATTTCTTTTTATAAACATAAACTATCAAAAAATTTGATTAAATATTCCATCCTAACCCTTTATATCTAACCATTCATAAAAAGACTAAGCTTTTCATTCAAAATTTTGAAAATATATGTATATATATTATCAAACCTCATTTATTAATGTACCCCACACCTCCTTCTTTTTCCCAAAAATATTTACCTTACTAACTCAAAATTAAAAATTTTTCTTTATTTAAATTTCTATTTCCATTTGAATATCAATGGAAATGAAAAAATAGTCATAAAAAAATACATAACTCATATGCAAATAGATGTAGCCAATTATATATTTATGAAAAAAACCTAAATAGAAAATTAATAAATATAATATTAAAAAAGTGAGAAAATTGTAAAAGAACTCTGAGTTGAAATAATAAAAAAATAAAATAAATGAGCTTATCAACTATCTTTGAATAGATCTTATGTAAAGGGAAGCTAAAAAATTTTAATATTGGAAAATAAAGTGTTTCTAATCATAAAAAAAATTTGAATATATAATTGTATGATAGATTTTGATTTTAATTTACTTTTTAATGAAAAAGGTAAAATCAATATTTATATCAAAATAATTATTTTTAAAAGTGCATATTTTATGTTTATATAGTTTTTATTTAAACAAGAAATAAAAATTATATCAATAGCATGATTAATCAAATAGAATTACTGCTCTATTTATTTTCAACCATTAAAATTGAGACTTAACTATTTTTTACTAAATATACCTTTAGATTAAGTAATAAAAACTTCAATTTATTTTTTTATATTTTATCAAATGAATTATAAAATTTGTATTTTCTTCAAGGAAAATAATAATTTAAAAATAATTCGTATAAAGTCTTCTAAATGATGAGTTTAACAAATAAAATAGAATTTTATCATACTTCACCCTACAAGGATATCTTTGTATCTAATATTAGTAATAGTTGATTGATGTTGAATATAATTTTTCGAAGTAATTAAAATTTAGTTCTAATTAAAATCTAATTCATTAAATAAAATTTAAATTTTTGTAAATATAATGAATGGACTAAATTTTTTAAATCAAGATTTAAAAAGGTTTATAAAATATTTTTTAAAATGAAGAAAAACTTTAGACAATTCAACAATAAATTTTAAACATATATAAATAATTTAGTCATTTTTATTTTAAAGGCTGTATACTTTATCTATTAATAATATTTATAGTGTAATTTTGGCTGTGTAAGATAAATTATTATATATCTATGAATCGTTTATAATATTTTTAACCATTAAAATTTGATTACTCAAAACTAAGAAAATAATTGTGAAATTAATTAGAAATATTTGAAAAGTAATATTATAAGTTATTCTATTGGTGACTAAAGTATATCGCTATCATACATTACATGTATTATTGCTAAAATTCTAAAAAATTCCTACTATTACAGTTTAAAATGAGCAAAAAAGAAAAAATAATGTCTATAGACGTAAAGACATATAATAAAACAAAGGGTTTGCGTTTGAATTTATTTAACAAATACATGAAAAATTAAATATTACAGAATAACAGTACTTGTAACTAAACCTAGTGTTTTTATAATATGAAGCAATATGGTGAATATAAAGTTAAATAAGTAAAAAAAGGCAAAATCACATAAAAAAGAAGCATGATACTTAGCAATCTGAGAAAGAATCATTTTATTTATTTAATATTTTGAATATAAAAAGTATGAATATTCAAATAGAGTTTTATAAGCTAAGTATATTTGCTTACTTACTTTTCAACTATACTTATTGTCTTAAAATAAATTAATAAGTTTCAAAAAGTAAATAGAACTAGTTTATGTTTTCTGCAAGTTGAATTTTTAAAATAAATTAGGGTTATACTCGCAACTAGAATATAATAGAATATTGCTTTTATTTTTTATTTAATTAAATCATATAATTTAATTTTTCTTAACCACTTTCTGAATTCCATATTAACATTTTCATTTATTTTAAATATTAATCAAGTAGATTTATTATCAAAAGAAAATTAATAAATTAATTCATTAGAAAATTCAGATTCAATCTGTCTGATTAAGTATGAAGAACTCTACTTTAAATGATATTCAAACACATCATCAATTAAATAAAATACTTACTAGAACGGTAAGCTTTAAATCTTGGATACTTTAATCATAAAATTTATAAAAATTATAAAACAAATAAACCAATAAATAAAAAATGAAAAAGCTACTTATCTCTGCTTTAATTTGCTTAATGATTACTACTCCTAGTGTGTTTTGCTAGGATGTTGAAAATAACATTTACATTTATTTTAGATATTAATCAAGTAGATTTATTATCAAATGAACTTAATAAATTAATTTATTAGAAAATTCAGTATTCAATCTGTCTGATTAAGTATGATGGTTTCTACTTTAAATGATACTCAAACATATCATCAATTAAATAAAATATTTACTAGAACGAACGGTAAGCTTTAAATCTTGGATATTTTAGTCATAAAATTTATAAAAATTATAAAACAAAAAAACTAATAAATAAAAAATGAATAAGCTACTTATCTCTGCTTTAATTTGCTTAATGATTGCTACTCCTAGTGTGTTTTGCTAGGATGTTGAAAATAACATTTCTGAAGACATTAAAGTCTAAGACTTATTAGCATACAATAAATGGAGATTCAACTATAAGAGAGTCTATCTTAATGAAGAAGAGCAGATCTACAGATAGATTGTTTTCTTTGAAAATCTTGCTAGTGTTAACAAACACCCTTCTCATAAATCCTACAGTAAGGGTTTGAACCAGTTCTCTGATATGACTAAAGAAGAATTCAAACAAAGAGTTTTGAATAAGAAGATTTCTAAAAAGGCTAGCAGTAATAAGGGTGGTAGAAATTTAGCTGCTGATCCAGCTGTTTCCAACTTAGTCTTTCCCACCAATAATCTTCCTCTATCTGTTGATTGGAGAAAAAGAGGTGTCCTCAATCCTGTAAAAAATTAAGGTACTTGTGGTTCATGCTGGACTTTTGCAACTGCTGGCATCCTTGAGTCATTCAACTAAATTAAAAATAAATAGCTTCTTAAGTTCTCTGAGCAACAACTTGTTGATTGTGTCAGCCTAGCTGGATATGATTCTGATGGTTGTGATGGTGGTTTTTAAGAAGATGGTGTTAGATATGCAATTGAGTATGGTATTGTTTAATCTTACAAATACCCTTATGTTGGATATCAAGGTAGATGCAAAGTCACATCTCCCACTTCTCGTTCTGTAGGTTTTTACCCTTAAAAGTTCCAACTTGTCAATAAAACTGAAGCTGACTTGAAAGCTGCTTTAGTTTTCTCCCCTGTTTCAATCTCCGTCAATGCTGATACCTGGAAAGAATACTATGGTGGTGTTTTTGATGAATGTGGATATACTACCGAAGAAGATCTCAATCATGCTGTCATCGCTGTAGGTTATGACCAAGAAGGTAACTGGATTGTTAGAAACAGTTGGTCTGCAGCTTGGGGTGAAGATGGTTACATAAGATTAGCTCCTGGTAACACTTGTGGTATTTTGCTTGATGGATTAATAGTTACTTAATGAAAATAAAAATAAATATAAATTAGTACATTTACAATAATATTAATTATATACATTATGTTTTTTTCTTTTTGCTTAAAGCTTAAAATATTTTTAAAATTAAAATAAATCACTTTTTATCAATTACTTAACAAAAAATTATTTACTCTTCCTTCATCAAATTTATTTCTTATCAATGAAATATTACTTATTAATTGAATAAATGGCTGACTGACAAAATTATATTGATATTATTTTACTAATTTTAATTAAATATTTTATTTCACATTTAATTAGTGGGATAGATTAATTTTTTTAAAAATTTCATAATTAATTTATTTTAATTAGATTATTTAGGAAAGATATTCAAATTACTAAAATAAATTAAAATATATTAAAAAAGAACGAATATATGTAGCAATAAAATGATACATTAAACTTAATTATATGAGTAAATATATTAACTTATTTTTTATGAAACACATTGATCTCTTAGTAAATAAATACTAATTGATGAAGTAAAGGTTTAAGTTATAAAGTTTCTTTATAAAATATATATTCAACTAATATGATATGCTTGAAATAAAAAAAGTAAAAATAGATTTATTTATTATTTTTAGATAAAAGTAAGACAAAAGCTAACTAAACTTTAAATTTATCCAAAAACAGTTTGACTCTTAAAAAATATTAACGTAGGTACACTTCTATAAGGAGGGTACAAAAATAAATTATTTTCAAACTTTACTTTCGTTATTGAAAAATAACTTCAAAGTTTTTCCTCCTTATTCAAAAATCATCCTTATAATAGATGAACACCTACAGTAGATCACAAATAGTATATAATAAAATGAAATTTAATATAGAGTTAAGAATTTTAAAAATTATTAATTTATAAATTTTAAATTAATTTATATTATTATTAATGAATATCTTCAAAAAATTAAAAAAAACCTCCATAAAAATAAAATTTTAAGTAATTTCATAATATAAAATAGAATAGAAATTTATATGTATTACTATTTATTACTTTATGTAATACTTCAATAATTGTTTTTTAAGGCAAGCTTTTTTCTTTTTACCTTAGCTATTATTAATTTTTTGAATGGTATTTCAGATTAACTTGAATCGTTTTAAAATTAAATACTGAATGGTAGAATCCATACTAAGTTTGTTAAAAATTTTCAAAATGTAAATAAATAAATATCAATAAATACAAAAACTCCACTAATATTCACAAAGTACAAATACGTCAGAAATAAAAATTAAACTAATATTTACCATTTAATTATATTAGAAAATGGTTGAATAGTCCATTCATTTTTTGTCATTTTATCTAAAGATAATTTAAAACTAAAATTGTATTAAAAAATATAATTGGTTAATCTTTCAAATAAAATCAAGATTATCAATTTAATATGTTTTACTTCTTTATAAGAACCAAAATTATTTGTGCCTTGTAATAAATATTATTAGTATGAATTAATATTGTGTGCATTAATTTGTATTTTACCTTTAAATTAAATTTTTATTTTTAAGTAAACTTTTAATTAATAGACTTTGAACTAAAAAATTAAGTTTTGTAATTAATACATTAAAAAATTTAATATTTTAAAACTTTTAAAATGTTAATCACATTCATTCATACATATGATTTTTTAGTTAGTTAGGATCAATCAATTCATCATAATATGAATAAATATTTTGAAGAGAGGATTTGATATGAATTTATGATTTTAACATTTTTCAGATAATATTATTATGGTTGATTGTTAATAAATATTTATTGAATGGAAAATAGATATGTATTTTTAAAAGTGGTGTATATTAAGACTTCTAAAAGATACGTATGTGTATGTTAATTAAATATAGATTATTACAAATAAAGCATATTATTACGCCAACGATGATTTTATTATATATTTAATGGTAATAGTTATTTTATGTTGAATTAAATTGATCCATTAAATATGATTTAGTTCTATTAATAAATCAATATAGATAAAATAAAAATATAAACTATCTTTCTTTTTAATTCAAGCAATAAAAATACTATAAAATCATTTTATTGTTTAAGCAGGAGTATAATCAATCATAAAAATGAACGTTTAAAAATCAGAAAATTCTAGCTTTCTTTATTTTTGATATTGCTTACTTGTGCTTGAAAAAATTTTATATTTTATATTAAGTGCGTAATATGTATGAGATATTTAACCATTCAATTTTATTGATTTTAAACTCATGAAATCAAAATACTTTATTTAAATTTTGATGGTAATTTAATTAAATGTATTTATTGGCTATTAATATTAATTATTATCTTGCAATATATTTTTGTGATTAATCTTCAACTTAATAAAATTCTTACCAATTGAATTTAAAATTAAAGAAAAGGCAAATTTTTAATCTAGACCACATAAAAATTAATTAATTGGAGGATTTATATGTAAGTTTACCAATCATTAATTAAGTAAAATCATCAAACTAAGCAACTAAAACCTATTTCTTAGAGTAAAATTAAAATAATTCATACAGAAATAAATCTATAAAATATTTTAAGGCTAAGAATCATTAAAAAATGTTAACATAGTGAATAATTTGATAAATTATTTGAAGAAAAAGTTTTGTTTTGTAAATCTAAAAAACATAAATGAATAAAAGGGTATATAGAATTTTATCGATAAAAGATATTTATTTACTTTTGAATTATATTTATTATCATAAATTAATTTAATTGATTTTAAGAGTAACTTTCTAATGATATCATACTTTTAATAAATCAATCAATTACTTCTTTAATAAATGAATAAAAAAAATTATTTTTTGAATATGTAAAGAGCCTCTTTTTTGCTTTGAAGTAACAATGAGGATGAAAATATTCAGCATTAAAACCATTTTTTTTATTTTCTTAATTATTTGAAAATTTGTTTGTTTTCTCATAATACCAAGTAGATTTTTTATCAAATAAGTTTAATAAAATAATCTTATTTACTATTTACAATTCAATCTGATTAAGTAGGTTCATATCAATTTTAAATACTATCCAAACGCGTCATTTTAAAACTAATCTATATACAGCTCTTTGCACTCTTTAAAACCGAGATCCTTCATGGATTAAAATTTTTAAATCAATTCAAACAAATAAACAAGAAAAAAAAAAAAAAATGAACAAAATATTAGTTTCTGCTTTAATCTGCTTGATGATTGCTACTCCTAGCGTCTTTTGTTAGGATCTTGATGATAACATTTCTGAAAATGTTAAAGTCTAGGATTTATTGGCTTACAATAAATGGAGATTCAACTACAAGAGAATCTACTTAAATGAAGAAGAATAGATCTACAGATAGATTGTTTTCTTTGAAAATCTTGCTAGAATTAGCCAACACTCCTCTGAAAAATCCTACAGCAAAGGTTTGAATTAATTCTCTGACATGACTAAAGAAGAGTTCAGACATAGAATTTTGAATAAGAAACTTTCTTAAAAATCCAACAATGCTGATAACGGTAGAAATTTAGCTGCTGATCCCGCTGTTTCAAACTTAGTTTTCCCTACCAACAATCTTCCTCTTTCTGTTGATTGGAGAAAAAAAGGTGTCCTTAATCCAGTAAAAGATTAAGGTCAATGTGGTTCTTGTTGGACTTTTGCTACTGCTGGTATCCTTGAATCCTTCAACTAAATCAAAAACAAAAAGCTTGTTAAGTTTTCTGAGTAACAACTTGTTGATTGTGTTCATTTAGCTGGATATCACTCTGATGGTTGTGATGGTGGTTTTTAAGAAGAAGGTGTCAGATATGCCATCAAGTATGGTATTGTTTAGTCCTCTAAATATCCTTATGTTGGATACTAAGGTAGATGCAGAGTTACTGCTCCCCTTTCTCATTCTCTTGGTTTTTACCCTTAAAAGTTCTAGCCCATCAACAAAACTGAAGCTGATTTGAAGGCTGCTTTAGTATTCTCTCCTGTTTCTGTCTCAGTTGATGCTACCAATTGGAATGACTATATTGGTGGTGTTTTTGATGAATGTGGTGATACTACCGAAAGAGATCTCAACCATGCTGTTATTGCTGTTGGTTACGATTAATAAGGTAACTGGATTATTAGAAATAGTTGGTCTGCAGCTTGGGGTGAAAATGGTTATATTAGATTAGCTCCTGGTAATACTTGCGGTGTCTTATTAGATAATTTAGTTGTTACTTAATGATTAATAAATCATTTATATAAAATTAATTTACATTAAAAGTTTATATTAATATATATAACAGTATTTGGTTATCATTTTCTTTTTTTAATTAAATTTTTAAAGTTCATAGTTCATTTTTCTAAAATTAGCTCAACCGAAGGACATTAAAAAAAAATTTAATATAGCAATAAATTACAAAAAAAAGCTAAGTACCCTGTTCTTACTTGAATTTTTTAAATACATTATTTACTACCCATCTCTAAATTTTATTACATTTTTAAGTATACTTTTTAAATTAAAATGTTATTCTTTTTATTTGATTTGAAATAAAAAAGTAAATTATTTTTTTAATAAATAAAATTCCATAAATTTTTGTTCAATATTTTAGAAAAAATAAATCAATGATATTATAGAAAAAATACTATCAAGATCTATAAAAAGTAGTATTTATTATTTTATGAAAATTATAAAAATATATTATTATTTATAAAAAAGTTTTTGAATTCTTCACTTTAATCTCATTAAGTTCTCCATATTGCTCAAAGGTATATTTAAGTTATTAATATTATTATTATTAATCTTTTTTTTATATTTAACTTTCAAGCTACTTACAATATTATATTTCTTATAGAATATCATATTTATTCATTTTTATTAATTCAAATATTTTTTTAAATTATTTTTCACTATCAACTTTTATTTTGATATCAATTTCTAGTTATTTCATTTTTTTTTTTTCTTCTTCTAACTAACTAATTAATTATACATTTTATTCAATATTTAAAAAGTGGAAAATTATTTGGTACAATTGGTGCATCAGGCTTAAGTTTTGCTTTAGAAAAATGCACAAATGTCTCAAATTTGACACTTGATCTTGGGTAAAAACAGTTTATTGTTTTATATTGTGATATTAATTAATAAAAAAATGAACAATAAAGCTCTGTTAATATAGTTATCTTTCTTTTTATTTTGATTATTTTTTTTCTTCCTATGTTTCTTTGTAAATTTAAATCATTTTTTCTTTTTTAACTTATTCTTTCATTATTATTTAATTCGTTTCTACTTATTTCATATTTCCAATATTTAAAAAGGTGTAATAAAATTGGTGATGAAGATGCCTCGGGCTTAAGTTAAGCTTTAGAAAAGTGCACTAATCTCTCAAATTTGACACTTCTTCTCTAGTAAAAATAATTTATTTGTTTTAGATTGTGATATATTTTGTAATAAAAATGAATTTTAACTTTTAAACTCTTTTAATTTAACTAATTTATAATTTGATTTGTTTTTCTTTTAAATTCTGCTTGTTTTTTCCTCTGTTTTTTAATTTAACTCATTATTAATTTCAACTTTTGATTTTATTTATTATAACAAATTCATTATTTCATATTTTTTCCTTCTAACTAACTAATTGACTATATATTTTTTCATCATATTTACAAAGTGGAAATTAAATTGGTGCAATCGGTGTATAATGCTTAGGTTCTGCTTTAGAAAAATGCACTAATCTCTCAAATTTGAAACTTAATCTTTAGTAAAAACAGTTTATTTGTTTAGGATTGTGATATTTTTTATTTTAAAAAATTTATTTATTAGCTTTTTATTTTATTTTTCTTTTTATTTTGTTTATGTTAATTTTTCTTTTGTTTGTTAATTTAACTGATTTTTGCTTTGATTATTATTAATTCATTCATTTCTTATTATTTCATATTTTCTTTATTTTTTCTTATTAGCTAACTAATTAATTATTTTTTTTCTTCTCAATATTAAAAAAGTGGAAACTAAATTGATGACGAAGGTGCATCAGGTTTAGGTTAATCTTTAGGTAAGTGCATTAATCTCTAAAATTTGGCAATTCATCTTAAGTAAAAATAGTTTATTTATTTTGGATTGTGATATTTAAAAAAAAAAAGTTATTTAAAATGATAAAATTCTTATAATTTTTGTATATTCGATTTCTATTTCTTTTATTTTTCACTTTTATTAATCTCTGTTTTTTTTATTTTAATTGAACTCATTTTTTTATTTCTAACTTAATTTTTTTTTATTTCATTTTTTTCTTTCTAAATAACTAATTAATTACCTATTTTTTTTTCTATATTTAAAAAGATCCAATCAAATTGGTGCAACTGGTGCTTCAGGCTTAATTTCTGCTTTAGAAAAGTGTAATCATCTCTCAAATTTGATACTTGATCTTTAGTAAAAGCATTTTATTTGTTATTCATTTTATAAAATTGAGGATGCCTTTGGATTTTATTTATAAGAAAATATTTTAATGTAGAAAGTAATTACAAAATTTAATTTAAATTTATATACTAAAATCCCACTCATTTTTTACAAACCCAGCTATTTAATGCTCAATAAATGATAAATACAAATATAAAAATATTTAATTGATTAAAAAATATTCTTGAATTGTTCTATTTACCAAAAAAATAAAAAAGGCTTTTTTTTTTTTTGATTAATCAAAAATTAAAATTATGAGATTAAATTAATAGGAAGGTATTTATTTATTTTCAAATTTTGCAAAATATTAAAATTCTTTGATATTACTTACATTCATTTTTTTATTTTCTACATTTGCTTTTATAATCAATAGATTCATTTCTTACTTTTTCTTCATTTTTTTCTTCTAACTAACTTATTAATTATTTATATTTTTCTTTAATATTTAAATAGTAGAAATAAAATTGGTTAATTAGGTGCATCAAGCTTAGGCTTAGCTTTAGCAAAGTGCACTAATATCTCAAAGTTGGAACTTGATCTTTGGTAAAAATAGTTTATTTGTTTTGGATTTTGATATTTTTAAAAATTATAGTGAATTTAAAACAATAAAGCTCTTTTAATTTATTTATTAGCTTTTATTTAAATAATTTTTTTATTCTGCTTGTGTTATTTCTTCTTTGTTAATTAATTTAATTCATTTTTTATTTTCGACTTTTATTATTAATAGACTAATTTCGTATTATTTCGTATTTTTTTACTTCTAACTAACAGACTAATTAATCATACACTTTTTATTTAACATTTGAAAAGTGGAAATTAAATTGGTATAATTGGTGCATTAGATTTAGGTTATTCTTTAGGAAATTGCACTAATCTCTAACATTTAAAACTTGATCTCTAGTAAAAATAGTTTGTTTGTTTTCGATAAACGATAAAATTCTTTTTTTTATTTATTAGCTTTAATATTTGATTTTTTTTGTTTAGCTTTTTTTTTCTTCTTTATTTCTTTGTTTACTTAAAACCTTAAAACATTTTTTCATTTCCAACTTTTGCTTTAATTATTGATAAATTAATTTCTTATTATTATTTTATACTTTTCTACATTTTTCCTTCTAACTGCAAATTAATTATTTACTTTTTCTTCAATATTTAAAAAGTGAAAATGAAATTAATGAATAAGTTGTACCAGGCTTAGGTTATGCTTTAGAAAAGTGCATTAATCTCTAAAATTTTATGCTTAATCTTTG
Organism: Tetrahymena thermophila SB210; assembly: GCF_000189635.1. Lineage (NCBI taxonomy): Eukaryota > Ciliophora > Oligohymenophorea > Hymenostomatida > Tetrahymenidae > Tetrahymena > Tetrahymena thermophila. The sequence goes on from NW_002476377.1 coordinate 171,979, forward strand.
GTAAAATAGCGTATTTCTTTTGAATTGTGATATTTTTTTATATAAAAATGAATTTAAAAATAATTAAATTTTTTAAATAAATTAATTTCTTTTAACAGCTTTTTATTTATTTTATTTCTCTATTTTATTCTGCTTGTGCTATTTTATTTCTTTCTTATTTAATTTAATTTATTTTTTCATTTTTAGTTTTGCTTTTATTATGGATTAAATTTATTATTTCATATTATTCCACCATTTTTTCCTTCTAACTAACTAATGAATTTTTTATTTACTTTTTCTTCAAAATTAAAAGGTCAAATAAAATTGGTGCAATCGGTGCATCAAATTTAGGTTCTGCTTTAGTAAAGTGCACTAATCTCACAAATTTGACACTTGATCTCTAGTAAACAGTTTATTTATTTTGGTTTGTGATATATTTTAATATAAATATGAGTTTAAAACAATAAAACACATTTAATCAATTTATTTATTAGTTTTTTATATGAATAATTTTTGTTTTTTATTTATCTCTTACTATTTATTTATTTGTTAGTTTAACTCATTTTTCATTTTCAACTTTTGATTAAATTATTCTTCAATTTTTTCCTTTTAACTAACTAATTAATTATATATTTTGTATTCAATATTTAAAAAGTAGAAATTTAATAGGTGATGAAGGTACATTAGGCTTATGCTCTGGTTTAGAAAAGAGCACTAATCTCTCAAATTTAAAACTTGATCTTGGGTAAAATCCGCTTATTCGTTTTTAATTATGATAGTTAAAATAAAGGAGGGAATAAAATTGGATATATTTAAAATATTTTTAAATCGAATAGAATTTTAATAAAACTAAAATTTAGAATCGAAAAAAAAAATACTTTAATTTCCACCTAGAGTTATTAATATAAAAATGAATTTTAAATATTAATTTATTTTAATTATTTTTTTCTTTTCTTCTTGTGATTTTAATCTTTTATTGTTAGTTTAACTCATTTTATTATTATTAATTAATTTCTTATTTTTCATATATTTTCTTCATTTTTTTCATCTAACTAGCTATAAATTATTTATTTTTTCTTCAATATTTAAAAAGGTAGAATAAAATTAGTGTAATTGGTGCTTCAGGCTTATATTCGTCTTTAGGAAAGTGCACTAATCTCTCTAATTTGATACTTGATCTTAGGTAAAAAACAATTTATTTATTTGGATTGTGATATTTTTTAATATAAAAATGAAATTAAACAATAAAACTTTTTTTTTATTATTTGTTAATTTAACCCTTTTTTCATTTTCAACTTATGCTTTCATTATTAATAAATTGTTTTTATATAATTTCATATTTTTTCCTTCTTACTAAATAACTAATTATTTAATTTTGCTTCAATATTTAAAAAGTGGAAATTAAATTGGTAAAATTGATGCCTCAGTCTTAGGTGCTGTTTTTGGAAAATGTACTAATCTCTCAAATTTAAAATTATATCTTAGGTAAAAAGTTTATTTGTATTAAATAGCTATTTTTATAAAAAAATAAAATGAATTTAAAACAATAAAACTCTTTTAATCAATTTATTTATAAGCTTTTTATTTGATTCATTTTTCTTTTTTATTCTTCTTGTATTATTTTTTTCTTTTTTTATTAATTTAACTTATTTTTTAATTTCCAACTTTTGCATTAATTATTTATTAGTTAATTTCCAATTATATTTTTTCTTCATTTCCCATCCATCCATCCATCCATCCATCCATCCATCCATCCATCCATCCAACTAACTTAATTAATTGAATATGTTTTCTTCAATATTTAAAAAGAGAAAATTAAATTAGCAATGATGGTATATCATTAGGTTCTGCTTTAGAAAACTGCACTAATCTCTCAAATTTGACACTTGATCTCTAGTATAAACATTTTATTTATCTTTGATTGTGATATTTTTTAAATGAGCTTAAAACTATTAAATTCTTTTAATTTATTTATTAGCCTTTTATTCATTTTTATTTTTTTGTTATTTTAATTAATTTTTTTATTTTTAACTTTTGATTTAATTATTATTTAATTCATTTCTTACTATTTCATATTCAATTTTTCCTTCTAATTAACTAACTAACTAACTAATTATTTATTTATTTTTCTCTAATATTTAAAAAGGTCCAATAAAATTGGTGATCTAGGTATACAAAGGTTTGGTTTTGCTTTAGAATAGTGCACTAATCTCTCAAATTTGACACTTGATTTTTTGTATAAACATTTTATTTGTTTTTGGATTGTGATATTTTATAAAATAAAAATGAGTTTAAAACAATTAAACTCTTTTAATTTATTTATTTATTTATTAGCCTTTTATTGGATTTATTTTTCTTTTTTTTTTCAGCTTTTGTTTTTTCCTTTTTGTTAATTTAGCTCTTTTTTTCATTTTATTTATTTGTTATTATTTCATATTTTTTCCTTCTACAGCATTTATTAAACATTTTTTCTTCGATATTTAAAAAGTGCCAATAAAATTGGTGATGAAGGTTTGTATGAGTTAGGTTTTTCTTTAGGAAAGTGCACTAATCTTTAAAATTTGACGCTTAATCTCAAGTAAAAACAATTTATTTGCTTATGAATTGTTATATTTTTAATATAAAAATGAATCTAAAACAATAAAACTCTTTTAATTTATTAATTTTTTATTATCTTTTTATTTAATTTAATTATCTTTTTTATTCCAATTTTGTTATTTTTTAGATTCTCTTTTAATTTAAATCGTTTTATTTTCATTTTTAGCTTTTGCTTTGATTATTTTAAATTCATTTCTTATTATCTTTTATTTATTCCTTCTAACAAAATATTTAAAAAGATCCAATAAAATTTGCACAATAAGTACATTACGCTTAGGTTCTGCTTTATAATAGTGCACTAATCTCTCAAATTTGGCAATTAATCTCTAGTAAAATAGTTTTTTAGCTTTGGAATATTTTTAATATAATAATGAATTTAAAATAATAAAACAATTTTAATAAATTTATTTATTAGCTTTTTTTATTCGATTTATTTTTCTTTGGTGATATTGTTTTTTATATTTTGATTTAAAATATAATTTTTAATTTAAAATTTTTATTCTCATTCATTTTGATTAATAATTTATGCTAATTTATATTAAAAGTTCAAACAAAATCAATAAATCAGAAGAGTTGTAAGTAGTAAGTAAGTATCTTAAATTAAAAAGATTAGTTGCAATTAAAATAAATTTCAAATGGTGATAAATTAATTTTAAAAAAAGGATGAATAAATATAAAAATATTTGAATAATAAAATTTAATATGTTTTATATTATAATATTTTGTATTAGTATAATTTACCTTAAAATAGTAATAAATTTATGATTATATTTACAATATAAAATTTTTGATAAGTTAAAGAAAAAGTAAAAATCAACCTTTATATAATGAAGTGATAATGTACTAATATATGAACATTTACAGTTATAATAAATTATTAAAATTTTTATTTTTATTTTATTAAAGATTTTTATAATAAAATATTAATTGACTCTATGTAATTCATAAATTTTTTCTTAGCTAATTAATTTTTTATCATAAAATCATTCATTAGAATTTTACTGTCTTGAGATTTTGCTTTAGTTATTTTGAGACATTTTCTTCTAAGAAAGAATCTAAATATGATCTTCTATTGAATATAGTTGATTCTTTTTTTTTATTTATTTATAAAATTAGAAAATTTATTATTATTTTTAAATACTTACAATTCTTATTTTATTTTGTGTATATAATTATTCTTTAGATTCCAAATTTTGCTAATTAATTCAAATAAAATTGTTAGTGTTTTATATTTTGTAAATAATACATATGCTGTATAGAAAAAAAATAAAGTACTTTTAAAGAAAATCTAAATAAAAATTAGTTTATTCATGTTTAAATTAATTTACATTAATCAAGGTTTTAGGAGATTAGACAGTAAAATCATTGCTTAACATATTTTCGTCTGGAATAATTGATAAAATTGAGTGATTAGATGGATTTATTTAGATATCACATGCATTTTTATTTTCTTACTTGTCTTGGTTATTGTAAATATCATTAAATTAAAAATCAACAGAAATTTACTTTTCAATATCTTTTTGATTTAAATGTTTGGTGCTAAAATTCGACTTTAAAATATTTTAAAAAATACTTTTAGTGAATTAAATTTTATTGTCTTTATTTTAATTTTAAGGTGAAATGTCCTAGCCTTAATTCACAGAACCATTAGTACAAGAAATATGTTTTTCTTTTTATTATGTTTCACTTTTTTATCTTCTTTTTTGCAGATCTTTATCTTTAACATATTTTTTATCTCTAAGGTCTCCTCCTTCTTTATCTTTAATTAAAATATTAAAGCTATAAACGGGTAATAAAAATTCATTTATTATCCTTATTTGAATTTCAGGCTCATCTTTTGCTTTAGGAATTCCCCAAATATGAATTATTCCATCAATGATTTCACAGTTAAGCCATTTAGGAAGAGGATTGTTTATGGTTAATTCTATTTTTCTATAATCATCTTTTAACATTTTTTTGAGAGTTAAGCAACAGCCCTAAGATTAAAAATAAAATTTAACTTTTTGTCAAAATGATAAATAAAATTACATTGTATTTTTTATATGCTGTTATGTTATTAATTTGGTGAGGATAGACAATTATCGATTCACCTTTATTAGGAGAAATCTAAAAAAAATTATTTTTAATTCCTAATGCTTCTGAAATAATAAATTCTTATAACAAATAATTGTCATACTATTTTAGATTCTACTTTTTTATATCCTCATTCAAACAATCAATTTTTATAATAATCTATGGGAAAGGATTCAAGTTTTTATATTCTTAGATATCTTCATCTAACTCATTATTTCTTAATTTGTAAATATTATTTTTTGCTTCTTTTTCTTCATATTAAGGGTTATTCAGTGTTTATATATTATCATTTAAACTGAGTTTATTAATTTCACTTTTGTACCTTAGAATTGATTATAAAGGTGTATTTTCTCCATTTTTATTAATAATTCTGAACTAATTCGCTTCATACGAAGGAATAATGTGGATATAATTTTTATACCAATCATTCTTAGAGTATTTTTTTGATCCTTCTTTTTTCAAGAATTTTAATAATTATGTGGTAAACTTGTCTTTATCTAAAAGTATTTTAAGTACATATCCTCTTATTGTTCTGGAGAGTCTGCTATCATCAAAATCGAACTCTCTTGGGTCCAATGTAGAATAAATTTTATGATTTTGATCAAAAATTTAATGCATTTATTACATTATTGTTTGAATATTTATTGAATTTTATTAGGTATATTAGAAAATTATTTCACTTTATAAATTTTTATTTTATTTATTCAAATTTTTCCATAGCTGCCTTGCATGATTTTACACATCATCAAAAAGAACTATTTGCTTCTTATACAATTCACCTACAATAACTATATCGCTTGAATATAAGTAGTAAGACTACATAAAAAGCCTTTTTATAAATAAAAATATAAAATTGATTTTAACCAATAAATTAAATTTAATTTACTAATAAATATTTGATCTGTATTTCCAAATGCCTAGAATCCCAAAAATTGGTCCAACGATTTAAAATATTAATTGCATTGTATACGTAAAAGTCAATTAATTAAAATAAATGGTAAATTAGTCAGAAACTTCAGTAAAACCATCGCTTGCAACCACCTTTATTCTTTCTGTACTTAAAAACGAACTGATAGATTTGAATCCAGTGAATGTCTTTTAAATTAAAAAAAAATTAAACATTTGTAAATAAAAATTTAATAAATACAAGCGTCTGTGGGTTAAATTCTATCCATAAATTAGAAACTTAAACAATTTCCTATGGTAGTGAATTTGAATCAGTTACAATATAAGCTTTGTAAGTGAGTTGCTATTTGTCTAAATCATTGAAAGTATTTATGTCAAAAGTAAACTAAAATTTAGATTCTACACTAGCTTCACCATTAGAGTATGCTTTATTAAATTATTGTTATAATAAAGAACTTTAATTGAGAGTTACAGGATTGTTAAGGTAAATAAAATCCTAAAAAACTGAAAAGCTTTCTTCAAAGTTTATATCATAATTAGATGAATCAGATACACTTCCTTGAAAAATAATTTCATCAAAGTTGGTTGTCAAGTTAGCTATTTGAATTTAACTAGAAACAATTTAATTAACTTTAATAGAGGGACCTTCAATTTTAAGACTGCTTAAGTCATCTGAAAAGGAAGCAAGAACTCCTTCAAATGTTTTTCTAATAAATTTAGCTTTCTAATTGATGCTAAAGTAAACAATTATTTAGTATGAAGGAGTTGAGAATAAATCAATATTTTCCTACTTAAAAGTTTTATAATTGAATTTAAGAGAGCTTTCTATGAAAAATCTTATGGGGTAACTCACTTTTGAGAATGTAAGAATTTATTTTACATAGGCCTAAATTTTATTATCTGTATTTGGATCTTTTACTATATCTGAGTTGTAAAAATCTAAGTAATCAAACTAATTTGGATCAAAGTTGGTGTCTAGGAAATTATAGGTGGAAATCACTCCTTTTACTCTAAGAGTAGATATTATTGCGTTGGCCATTTTTTAATTAATTATTTCATTGATAAAATCAGAAAATAAAACTTCCTAAAAAACTTCTAAAATTAAAACATTTTCACCATTTTTTTCAGTAGAAAATGTATTTAAGGCACCTTCCTTGTCAACCGTAATTTCGATTGTTTTTTAATTACTTAAAAAATTCATCCATGTTGGCAAATTTTTATTTTCATAATTTCTATAATAAAACACTTAAGAAAATTTAATGTCTCTGTTTACTTCTAAAGGAACAAAAACCATTTAAACATTTTAACCAACTTTGAGCTTTTATCCATTAGTTACCAATTAGTAAAAGGATTTTCCACTAGAATTTACAGTTAACACACTAATTTGAGTATGGATTTTTAAGCTAGTTTGAATTGGAATATATCGCAGTCCCATGTCACCTATTTAATTTTTATTGTTTGTTTTGTATTCATTAAAAAGAGAGTGATTAATTTTTAAAGTATTAACAAAAAGTTTTAAAATAAATTTCAAACAAACATTAATAATAAAAATTATTTTTGTATTTTCTAGAAAAATATAAATTGAATTAAATCTTATTTAAGTTTTTAAGGCAAGGATTAAAGTATTTTTGTTAAATTTTTAAGTAAAAAATTTAATTAACATACCAATAAAATAAAGACTGTTGTTATCAGGAGTAATACAAAAGCTTGATGAGCTTTCATGAGGATTACTGACTTTAGAAAATATATATGGATTACTGTAATCTTCAATATTTATTACAGTTAATTAACCTTTTTCCATCTAGGAAACTAAGATATATTTTTAATCAAATTAGGGTAAAAAATGTATGGTCTAGGCTTGCCCATCAACAGTCAAAGTACTTACTATTTTAGGATTAAATTTGTCCTAAATATCAGCAATTACTAAACCTTAAAAACCTGCTGAAGTGAATAGATGAGTTTCATCTGCTGAAAGAATAGGATATTCTGTACCTACTCTTTATATTATTGATACAGGAGTAACTTTTTGGTCTTAGTAACTAAATATAACAACTCCCTGCTCCCTGCATGCACAAAATATATAATCACTTTGCTTACTAACAGCACATTTCTCAAAAGTACATTTATATTAATCTGTGTTAATAAATTCTCCTGCTAATTTGGGATTGAATTTATCATCTTTTATATTATAAACAGATATACCAATACTCCCATTTCCGATTATCAATATGCTATTATCTCTATTCACAAGGACTCTTTATATAAATAAAAATAAAAAATTAATTCATTATTTTGTTCACTTAAATTTAAAATGATTTTAACAAAGTTTAAAAGATAGATTTAAAAATTACCCATCAGAATCATTAATTACGCTGCTTGGAATGATGTGCTTTTTTTAAATAGGATTTTTCAGGTCACTGATATCGTATACATAAAATCCTAATTAGCTTAGTCCTAAATATAGGATGCTTTAAGGCTATTAATCATATAATAGAGTTAATCCATCGTAGGCTGCTCCTTCAATAGAAGGAATTTTTGTAATGAGTTCAGGCTGATATGGATTATCAATAGAAAAAATAAAAGTTGAATCTGTTCCACCTGCAATAATTACATGTTTGTTATCATTAAAGCAAAATATTTCCCATGGCCATGGATCTTTGAACCCACCTACAACATTTGACTGAAAATTATTAAATAAATTAGGAAAATCCTTATTAATTTGAGGCTAATCTGACTAATATATAACAAGAGAAAGACCATTTGATGCAAAGAGATATTTCTCATTAGAAGATAATATTAATTTATAGCACATCTAGCCCCCATCTATGTCTTATATATATTATGGTGAAAAATATTGTTGATCAACAATCTTGAAGAGCTTGAGACCAACGCTTCTGAATCCAAGTATGAAGTAATCTCCGATTTTAGTCATATCAATACTCATAATAAATAGTGGTGACTAATAAATAATCTAAAGATTTAATGGAAACAAATCATCTTTTTCCATAGGAATATCTAATATACCTTATATAGGTGAAGCGTAAAGTCCAAAATAGCTATCGACAGCATATACAACAGAATTACCAGGCATAAAAAGACTATCAAAAACTTTTGAAGCTGTTATTTAAGAAGCTCTAAGTTTAATATTATTTTTATTTCTCACATCAATTATTTAGAGTCCAGCAACATGATTGGAAACTGCTAACAGAGACTCAGTTTCATCTAATTTGATTTTATTAGTAATAGGAGTGCTGACACCTATTTATTTAATAATAATAATAATAATAAAAATAATAAATTTTTTGAAGTTAATTACATTAAATATAAATAAATGTTTTATTAATTTAATTTTTTTAAAAGAAAAGAATGTTAGTAACCTGCCTTTGAAAGTAAAACTGGATTTTTTATGTCTTAAATGTTGTAACAATAAACTATACCGTTCCCAATCAAAAATAGCGTTTTCATATCTTTTGTTACAGTAAGGGAATAAGATTGCATAGGAGTAGGCAAGGTATATATTTTTTAAGGGTTAGAAGGGTCTTTTATATCAAAGATTATCAACCCCTCTTCTAAATCAGATACAAACAAATAGTTTTATCTTATTTTCATATCATATGCTCCTTTAGTTTTTATTATTGTGACTAAAGTAGGTTGCTGTATATCTTCTAAGGATATCACACAAATACCTCCTTATATTCTAGAGAGAAAAGCCCATTTATTGTCCTCTGTAACTTCTTAATAAAATGCAGTAAACTTATCTATACTGCTTACTGAAAAACTAGATATTGGTTAAGGATTAAAAATGATTTCTCTTGCATATAGAAAAGCAATTTAAAAGAATATTAAGGAAATATTTATTATAAGACTTTTCATGTTGAAATTTTGTAAAAAGAGAAAAGTAAGTTTTTGCTTTTTTATTGTTCTTAAAAATATGCTTTAATTAAATTTTTGATACTTATTTATTATTAATTTATGGAAGAAAATATAAGTAAATGTTTATTTTTGTTCACCATACATACATACTCATTCTCTATAGTTTGTTTTGGAAATCAATAATAAATACTTAATAAGCAAATATCTATTTTTGAATGCATTTATATTTGATTTGGTTATAAGTTTTGTTTTTTAATATTTGCATTTTGTGGCATTTATTTTCTAAGTTGATTTATAAAATTGAATTTCTTTCAAATAATTGAGTCAAAAATACAAAATATCCATTCAGCAGAAAAATAAAATTTAACTTAGTACTAAATAAGACCTTACAGTTCTTAAAATCGGAAACCAGCAAGCCTGAATATTTATGTTTGAAATACTAAATCAATTTAATAAAGAAGTTGAACATAGTATTAGGAATTTTCAAAATATATTCACAAGTACTTCTATTAGCTAAAAATAATAAAGATTTTTTAAATTTATTATATTGTATATAAATTGTAAATTCTTTATCCTTTAATAGAAATTAATTAGACATATTTTCTATTAATAGATTCAATTTTTACAGCTTTGTACTTAGCTTTATGTAATTTCAAAATGATTAAATTTTTTTTTAAAGAGTATTTTTGAATTTTATTCAGATACATTTAATATATTTAGAAAAAAATGTGGCTTTTAATTTATGTAAAAAATAGATATTTGCAATTTTTAAAATATGTTAATGTAAGTTCGAAAGAATATTTCTTATCAAAATAATTAAAAAATATATTTATAATTCTAATTACTTTTTATTTTTTAAAATACGTTTGCATTTTATTAAAATATAATCAAGTTAAAAACATTTTCAAAAATAATAAAAATCTTAATAATTTTTGCTTTGAAAATGATTTAAATTGCTCTTTTTTATTCAAGTAAATTAGTAAAAAAAAACTTTAGGTCACTTTTTTCCATTAAATATTTTTTAACTTATATTATTATCATCGACCTATCTTATCTGTTTTTTATCCACGAGTATTCAAAAGTATTAATTTTAATATTGAAAAAATGCAATTAATTGATTGGAAGTGTTTTGATAGATTTTATTGTAATCTCAAAATTTTTGATTTGATTATCTTTTTATTATTTATTAATTAAGAATTCTAATTATTTTTGAAGCTAAGAATAAAAAACCATAAAATCAATAATCGAAAAAACCTATCTTATTTACAATAAATTTCTTAAGTGACTATTGTATTATCATTATTTAATTAAAAAAAATTACTTACAATTAGTTAAAAACTTGACTAATTTAACAGAGATATTAGTAACTTGTAAATAATATCCTCTTTTTTAATAAGATTTTTGTGATTTACAAAAAGATTTGGTAAAAAATTATTTTTTTTTCCCTTAAAGCAGAAAAATGGCTTAAATAAAATAAGTAAAATAAATATTTTTTGTATTTTTCACATTAATTATATAAACAGTAAATTATTTCATTAAAATATTATCAATTTAGAAATTTAGTTTTTAAAATAACAGTTATTTAAATATCAAATCTTACAGTTAAAATATTACCAATAATTCTAAATTTTTTAAATTGATTAAAATTTCATTTGAAAGTGAAGCAATTCTGAAAAAAGATTAATAAGATTGTTACGAAAATTAACTTCAAAATATAAGGATATATTTTTGATAAATAGTATTTTTTATCTATTACTTAAATAAGAAAATTATTTCATTTATTGTATTTAAATACCTATATTTTGCAAAACAGGTATAAAAGAAGAACTTATATAATTTTTTTCTTAATTAATATAATCTTCAACCACAATTTCAATTTTGCATTATTTTTTGGTCATAAATATTTAATCAAATTACTTTGTAGAAAGATCATCATTTGGATATATTTAGATACCTTATAATGTCAAATCTAATATCTTTATTGAATTATCATAGAAAATTATTTTAATTGAGCATAATAAAATTTTTCAAGCTACATAAATTTTAAAATGATGAAAATTATAATTTGATTAATCAGAAAATTCTATCTCAAAAATAGCTAAATTAAACCTACTTGTAAAATTAGCTATCTAAATAATACCTGAAACAATTTAATTACATAGAAAGAAGGAAGCTCTATTTCCAGAATAAATGTTAAAAGTAAATCTTTTTCACATTATAGATAAATGACTCAAAAAAAAAAAATACGTGGTATATCTTTCTCTTGCTCTTTTCGCAAATGGAATTTATCACATAAAAAATAAATTTCACCACCTTTAAAATATTTACAAAGTAAAATTTTTATTCTTTGAATTTGAATTCATTTAATTATCTAGTAATAGATTTATTTATATATCTGGCTTAAATTATAAGATTTTAGTAACACAATTTAAAATAAAATTATTTTAAAAAAAGAGTTTAATAACTTATGATAAACTCAAAATTAAAATTAAATTTTCATAAATAAAAGATATTTTAAGTTCAATTAAAAAGTAAATTATATATTTTTAATGAACTAACAGATAAAATACTAGGGTCTTTCTTTTTTATTAAGTCTCTTAAGAATATTTTTATAATTATGTTGATTTATTAACCATTTTTAAGGCTGTTTATGCATCGATTAACTCACACATGCTTGAATACTTAATCAGCTTTTTCTTTATACTTGTAAAGGTTTTGTATCTTATTAATTACTTTATATTTCTTATTATTATTAAGCTTACTTTTCAGCTTCAGTTCTATTTAATTCAATTTTTATTAGGAATAGAAGGAGAAGTGCTACTCCAAGGCAAATAACTTAAATAATGTATACTAAAATAGCATTTGTTTTTGTCTCATTTATCAGTATTGCAGAATATGTTTCTCCAGAAACAAAACTCATTAATTAACCACTCCCAGCAAGTAATCCTCCAGATATACTTGGATCCACTGGATATGTCATTTCTGAAGATAGCATTAGGAAAAGTGGGCTTGCATGAATTGTTAATATACCAATTACTGCATATGGTAAAAGTAGAAGATTTTTATTACCGATTGGAAGAATAGGTATTGCTATTCCATATCCAATCGTTGTTACTGCTAAGCTAATAATTAAATGCTTTTTATAATCTGGATTTTATTTAAAGTATTTCATTCCTCTCCTTAAACCTATAATACCTGCTATTGTTATAGTATTATTACAATAAGTTGTAACTTCTGATCCATACCCAAAAGGATTTAATATGTAAGATAAAACTACACTAGCTCCTCCAGAGCAACCTGAAAATAAACCAAAAGAAACAAAGAGCAATAAGTAGTTTTTGTTTGTAAGAATTTCTTTGATTTATGGACCAAAAGGTAACTTTTCTTTTGCAGCTTCAATACTTGGGGGAGTAGGAGGTTTTTCTTAAAAGAGAAGGCATCCAATAATTGCAAGAGGTGTTGCTATATAGGCTTCAATGCACATTACTTAATATGCTTTGTCTTTCCCTTCACTATAATTAGTAAGAGAATCTTTTTCATCATCATATCCATTAAACATTAAACCTGGGAGAATACTAGACAGGATCTAGCCGATAAGCAAACCTAGCATGCAAAACAAAAATATTTTTCTTCTATTTTAGGGTTTAAACCATATAGCGGGGAGACTGTTCATCATATTTTGATTAAGGGGAAGACCGATACCTAAGAGTATTTGAGCACCAAGAACAGTGTAATAGTTATTATTTATGAGTAATCTTATCCATACAGCAACTATCATAATAGTGCAAGAAATCCAAATTGTGAAGCGCAAACCTAACTTTTACATCAGAAAACTTGCAACAAAAGACATAGGTAAGAAAGTAATATTGGATGCCAGAGTATTCATAGATACAATTACAGGATTTATATCGTAGATTTTTGATATTTAAGAATTTATTGGATTAAAAGCCAGTAAAACAGAATTATAAGTAAGTGTTATGATTATGTAGCCTGCAAATGTTGCCCATCTTGAATCATATTCTTAAAACTACTAATCATTTTAATCATTTAAATTAATTGTATTTTATTAATTTTATTTTACCATTTTGCTAATTTTATATAAATTACTTATTTATTATTGATTATTTAATTGTAAGAGCAAATATCATTAATTTAAACAATTAAAAGAAATAGATAAATTTCATCAAAATTAAATTTAGTGTCAGAAATTAATAGAAAATTAGTTATTTACAAATTTTTTTTTGTTAAATAGAGAAATTTTAAAATGAGAATTTAACACAAAATAGGCAGCAAATATTTTTAAAAATTAGATAAAAAGTACTATTTTTTTATAAGTTTACGCAATAAATTCTTTAATATGTTTTATTTTTTCAAATAGAGCTAAAAATTTTATCATATTTTTGAAGCAAAACACTTTAGTTTATTAATCTTAATATATTTTTATAAAATCAGCATTAATTAAAAATAAAATAAATAGTAAAAATTGTTTAATAAATTAAAACAGAAATTATAAGTGTTTTACTTTAATGTAATATTCTTTTAAAGAAAAAAAAAATTTAAATGGCAGTATAATTATTATTAAAAAGATATTTAATAAAAAATATATTTTTATACGTTCTAAAATTTCAAGTATAAAAATAATAGGAAATCTTTAGATTATAAATATTGTTTTCAATTTTAATTTGAAAAAACAATATTAGCTCAAAATTAATAAGAAATAAAAATCTATATAATAAATCCTATAAAAAAAGAATTTAAAACAAAACAAAAATAAAATAGATAAAGTAATCATTCAAAATTTTTATAAATCATTAAATTATGAGATAATAAATCATAATTGTTTCATAAGTCATTTTTAGAGGCAAATTTTTTAAAAGAACTTATCTAGTTGTTGAAGTTTTTATATTCTATTTTACAATTATCTTGATTGATAACTTATTTACAGATATAATAAAAAAATCATCAAATAAACATAAATAATTAGAAAAAATATTTCATTTGTTTCAAATTCTTACTAAAAAAGAAAAAAATTAGGTATTGCAAAAAAAATCTTACTATAAAGATATTAAATAAAAATGAGTTTTTTATTCCAAGTTAAATTCAAAATATTAAAAATGATAAATTATCTTAAATTATGAAAATAAATTTTTTTATAAGTTTTCAAATAGTTAAATAATATTTTACAAATATCAAAAGAATAATAAATCAATTTTTATAAATCAACCATTTAAATGAATTTATTTTGTAGTTGAAGGTTTTATTCTTTTTTTAATTATCTTTTATTTAAAAACATATTTATTTGAATAATAAAAAATTAAAAAAGAAATTATTAGAAAAATTAATGCTTATAATATAAAATTCAATAACTAAATATAAAAAACATTTTTAATAACAATATAATACTTATTATAAAGATATTTAAATAAAACTAACTTTTCTACTGATATTTGAATAATAAAAATGATAAATAAACTTTAATTTTAAAAAAATTAATAACTTTGTAATTTATTTTCAAATTAAAATAAAAAGAATTTCATATTATTAAAAACCTAGATTATCATCCAATTATATTAATATTAAAAATATTTAAATTTAATTTAGTTGATAGATAATTAGAAAAGCTAATATTTAAATTAGAGATAGGAGTTGAAAGAAATCTATTTAAGAAATTTCATTTTTATCCATTTTGTCAAACTGATACTTTAGATTTTTACTTCTAATCAATATAATTTAAAAATAATATTATATTGGCTTTTAATAAATAGAAATAAATTTAAATATCTTCTTCCTTTTATATGAAATTTCTAGTAAAAATTAATTTAGAAGTTTAAAATTTAAATATTTTTTAATTAAATTTTTCTCTTTTTAAAAATTTATGATCATAAACATTAAAAAAAATGTTTTTTGGCATTCAATAAATAGAAATAATAATTTATAAATTCATTTTAAATTAAAAACTTTTGTTAATATTCAGATTTTGAAAATAAACAGTTTAAAATCATATATTAAAATATATCAAAGAGTAGTATGTATGTTAGAATGGGATATTATTTATTTTATATGATAATAAATATGATTTTATTTAATTAATTTTTAATAAAAAATGATTTATTTTATATAATATTTAATATGTTATTATAAATAATATGTAAAGAGAGTGAGTGATACTTACTTAAAATACTATGAAATTAGTTCTTTATTCTATTTTTGATTTTTTGATTTTATAATTCATCAAAAACGTTTGTTTTCTCTTTTTTTTTATTAATTTTATTCTTCTACTTAATTTTATAATGGTTATTAATCAGGTCCTTATGCTTCAGTCCTTTTTAATTGCACAGTTAGAGGGAATAAAAGTAGAAAAGCAACTCCAAGACAAATAATTTAAATTATGTAAATTACTATTGCACGTTCTTCTGTTTCATTTATCATAATAGCAGAATAGACTTCACCAGAAATAAAACTCATTAATTATGCACTGCCTTATAATAAACCCCCTGATATGCTTGGGTCTGCTGGATAAGCTACTTCTGATGACAGATTAATGAAAAGAGGCATTGGGTGAAATGATAAAATTCCTATTAGAGCATATGGTAAAATAAGAAGAGTTTGGTTATTTACTGGCAAAACAGGAATTGCAACTCCAAATCCGATCATGCAAACAATACAACTAACCATTAAGTGCTTTTTATAATTAGGATTATTTCTAAACATCCTGCCTCCTCTCATCATACCAATAACACCTGCAATTATCACTATGTTATTACAATAAGTTGTAACTTCGGAGCCATAACCATAAGGAGTTAAAATATAAGATAAAACTACATTAGCTCCTTAATTACATCCTTAAAACAAACCAAAAGACATAAATAGCAACAAGTAGTCCTTATTACTTAAAACTGATTTTACTTAAGGTAGAAAAGGTTATTTTTCCTTGGCTGCTTCTTTGCTAGGAGGAGTTGGAGGTTTATTTTAGAAAAGAATGCATCCAATTAAAGCTAAAGGAGTCCCAATATATGCTTCAATAGACATTATTTAATACAATTTATTTCTACCTTCTCTATAGCTATTTAATGCATCTTTATCTATGTCATATCCATTCAACCATAATCCAGGGAGAATATTGGAGAGAATTAAACCCAAGAAGGAACCAAGCAGGCATAATAAAAATATTTTTTATCTTACTTCAACTCTAAACCAAATAGAGGGAATACTGTTTATCATATTTTAGTTCATAGGTAGACCTATACCTAAAAGGATATGAGCTGCTAGGACACTGTAATAATTATTGTTAATTAATAATCTTATCCATAAAGCTGCTATCATAATAGCGCATGATACCCAAATAGTAATGCGCATACCAATTTTTTGCATCATAAAGCTTGCAATGAAAGCCATAGGTAAGTATAGTAAATTTGAAGCTAGAGTATTCATAGAAACTACTACGGGATTTATATCATATATCTTTGATACTTATGAATTAATAGGATTAAATGCACCTATAACTGTATTATATACTATGTTAATAATAAGAAAACCTCCAACCGTTGCCCATCTTGAGCCATATTCTTTATACTGCTAATCTTCGTTTTAATTCAAGTCAGCGCTCTAAGTTGAGCTATCATTTTTAACTTAATTATTTTTCATGTTTGTATTTTTAACAATTTTTGTCTCTTTTTTAATTACGATTAATTGTAATAAACTAAATAACACAAATTTAAGCAACAAATTTTGAAATAGATTGATATCAATTCATCTTATAATTCAGAAATAAATAGAAAATTTTTTATTTACAAATTTTTTTCTGTTTGTGTAAAGCCATTATTGAATGTATTTTCCAATAAATTTAGATCATTAACCATGAATGATGTAAATATTATTTTTATTTTTAAAATTAAATCAAAATATAAAAATAGAAACAAAATATTTTATCTAAAATTTTTTAAAAAAATTTCAGTAAAGTAAATGCGAAAAATAAAATTATATCATCCCTAATATTATTTTCTTATTTATCAATTTTATAAATTTGTTATTTTACTTTACGTTTATGTAAATTTGATAATTTGAAATAGAAAGTGATTTATAATTAAAGCAGAAATAATCAGAAAAATAAGTGATTTACAAATTTTCATAAGAAGGTGTAAAGTCAAAAAATATATGAAAGCAAGCAATAATCTCCTAGAAATTAATGTGAATAGAAATATCTTAATTAATTTAATTTTAAAATAAGCATTAAATTAAGTAAACTACATGTTCAGAAGATTTAGAAATAGTAGATCAGATGTAATCATTTTAAAATAGATATAATTTAATTATTTGTCTTTAAATTAAATATATGTAAGTAGTATTTCTACTTTATAAATATTAAATAGCTGAGTAAAAAAAAAAATAAGGGCACTAATCATTTCTTTGTATAATATCAATCTAATTTAAAAAATTTTTAAATTAAATTAAATAAATTGTTGTTGTTGTTTTTAATTAATTTTTTTCCATTTTTATAGGAAGGCAACCAATGTTGCATTCAAGGATCAAAATATTTCTTAATTTATAAAGATTAAAAGAAAATTTAAGATAAAGTAAATTTAATTTTTAAAATTTAGAAATAGTGGATAGTTAATATTTCAAATAAGTTTTACTTAACTATCCGTCTCTGCATATAATAAATTTAAATGATGCTTGTATTTAAAAAATATTAATGAATTAATTAAAACAACTATTGCTAAATAATTTTTTTTATAGAAAAGTTATATAACTATTATAATTAGATCTTAATTAATAGTTTTAACTAAATATTAATTCAAGTGTAAATATTTCAAAATAGGTTTTATCTAACAAAATCGTCTTAAAAAAAATAAAAGTAAGTAATGTTTATATTTTAAAAATATTAAATAGTTGACTAAAAAAACAAAATCCTTTTAAAAGTAAATTAAATAGTAGGAGATAATGAAGAACAAATAATTAGATTAATATATATAAATATTATGTTCCAATTTTATTCAATAGTTTAATTTTCTACTTGTAATTTCAACCTAATTTTTTAGCTATTTTAATTAAATTAATTATCGTTAACTAATTTTTTTTACTAGGTAATCATATATTTAACTATGTTATTTCTATATTATTCTTTCTTAAAGTTAAAAATTATGAAGTAAAAAAATAATTTTAAGCTCAAAAATATATTTTGAAAAGATCTTCAAAATGGATGATACAATAAATAAAATATCAAATTATTTAAAACATATTTAATAAAATATACCATCACATATAAATAACACTTTCTTATTTTTTTTTATCATTACTATTTAAATCAACTTATTTTTTACAGAGTTTCCTTAAAATATTCTTATTTTCTTATTATTAATGTATCCAATGGTTTTCGTTCTTTTTAATAGGAAATAAAGAATAAATAGCAATATTAACAAAAATTATCTAAATTATCCATACTATTTTTGCATACATGCTCCTTTGTTTAATTTTCAGAAAACATAAATAAATAACACCAGATACAAAAATAACCAGTTTGAGATGTAATTGGAATCAAAGCTCCTCTTATACTAAATTATAAGCTAAATTTATAATAAGGAAAAATATTAATAATTCCATCTAAAGCTAGCTATATTATTTTAATTATGAATCAATTTATTACTTATAATCAGGAATTTATTAACAAAATTGATTTTTTAATTTTAAATAAATTAATATTATCATTGAACTTTATATTTGAATTATCGTTACTTCAAATAGAGTTATGTAAATAAAAAATATTCATTTATTTCTTCATTAAATTCTATATAAAATAAATTTTTGGCATAAATAATTTACAAATTTTTGTTTTATTTAAGAAAAAGAAGTTAATTTATAAATAATATTGTTTTATGCAATAATTTTTAAATATTTTTTAGTGAAAAAACTAAATATGCAAAAATAATAATAAAAAGACTCTTAGGCTATTGAAAAAATTTATTTTTATCTTATTTAAAACTCATTAATCAAATTTAATAAATAATTTGAAAATAAAATTAATTTCCTTTTATTATTTTCATGATAACTTGTATAACATACCTTATCGATAATACTTATGCCAAAGTAATAATGAAAGAGATAAAATGAAAATTGATTAGAACTGAAGAATTTATAATATATTAAATTTATTGACTAGTATAAACACACACTTTTGTATTTTATAAATTATAATATAGGTGGAAATAAATATAGTAATTTATAAATAAAATAGTTCTATAAAATTAATAATACTTACCTAATAATTATTAATGGATTACTATTTTTTTACATTAAACATAAAAAAAAAAATAATAATAATATTAAAAACTAAATAAGAGTGGCAATCATATTTGAAAAATACACTTAGAAGGTTTGAAAATGTTTATTTAAATAAGGTTAAGTATCTACTTAATTAATTTGTTTTTATTTTGAGCTAAAAAATATAATATCAAAAAAAAAAATAATGGAATAATGGTGATAATTTAAATTCCTGTTATCTTTTATTAATTTGGAATTTTATAAGAAAAATGAATTAATATTTTCTATTATTATTTTTCTTAAAATTTTAATGAATTAGAACATAAATTATGTTTAAAAAATATTTAGCGTCTCCATTTATATTTAGTATGAATTTTGAGCATTTAGTAATATAAGAATATTTATTTATTATAATTAATTAATTATTTAATTTAATGATATTTTTGTAATAGTTAATTAATTATTTTAATCTTGATATGTAAGAATTTTATTTAATATTAAATATTTAAATTAATTTTATTTTTAATCATTTTTACACTAATTTAATTCCTAAATATCATTTTTTTTAAATGATTTTTATATAAATTCACTATTGTTGTTTGGGTTGATATATCAGTCCTTTTAATTTAAAGTCGAATGTAAATTAAATTAATATAATTAAAGTATACAAGTTTGCAAATAGAATATTATTAGATAAAATTTTTAATGAAATATTATTTATTTCTATCTGTAAATTGATTTCATTGATTAATTTTTATATGAATTAAAATATCTAAATTTTGTTAAATTTAAAATAATTTCATTTTTCATCATTTTTGCTTTATGTTATTTAAAAAATTTTTTGGCTTTAAAAAATCTTAAAATTGTTTTTTTTTCTAATTTGATGAAGGATATTACTCAAAGTTAAAATTTTTATTCAGTAGAAAGAAAGGTAAGCTTTATTTTAGTAGAACTATAAAATATTACTAGATTTAGATTGTAGAAATAATAAGCTAAGAATTTGATCAAGACTAAAATTAGATTTAATTATCATTCTATTAATAAACCAATTTAAATATTAATTTTAATATCAAATACTAGCTAAAATAATTAAAATTAAATTGATGCAGCTTAATAAAAATTAAAAAAATTTTATGCAATTTTATCTTTTAATTTAAAATTTTTTTAAAAAACTAAAAATATAAAAACATTTCATTTTTTATGTAGAGATTTTAAAAATTTCATTCAATTTTGATTACAGAAATTATATTTAGTTATTAAATCATTATAAATTGTATTTTATGAAGAAATACTATTTTTTTGAATTTTCAAAATCATTAATTACTTATTACAGAGTAAAGCTTATAGCTCTTAAATTGAATTAAGTAGATTAATTTTATTTTATAATAAATTAGTAATCTAATAAAATTTATTGAATCACTATTATTACCTTATAAAATTAGATTCTTAATTAAATAAATCAATTTTTGATAATAGGAAATGTTGTAAATAAAATCTCTATTTATATCTTTATATAAAAATAGTATTTAAGTAACCTTTGTAATTAAAATATATTTTAAAATTATACCATTTTAAAATATTGCTAAAGAAATAAATAAACAAATCTCAATTCATTAAAATTCATTCTAACTCTATTATTAAATAAAAATATTTTGTAATTAATTGTTGGGATTAAGGCAAATTTAAAAAAGTAATGCATTGATGATATTGATGTTTAATAGCACCAAAGTATAAACGGATACTATTTGTTCATTATGAAAAAATCTTGATTAACCACATTCGTTTGAAGTCTATTAGACTTCATTTTTATATATAAAAATAATCTTTTAATTTACATAAGTTGAAAATGTTAATGCTTGTTAAATACATTTATATGTTGATTTGATTTACCTTAGTTACTTATGGTTATCAATTAATTGCATATATTATTATTATTCTTGACAATAATTAATTGGTATATTTCTAACTTTAGCTATTGCCTTATTAAAAACTTGCTCAGTAATAATAAAATTCCTCTTAAATTTATGAATTAAATTCAAGCTGTTGTTAAAATTAAATAGCTAGGCGATCAAGAAATTCTACTGCCAAAACGCGATTAAATAATTGCTTCTGTTAGGAGCCAGCGGTGTTAGTAAATTCCTTGAATAAAATAAAATGAATATTTCGCAATAAAATACTCATCCAATCTTTGGAAATATGAAAAAATAGGAGAAACAAATATGAAGGCGTTTTAATAAAGTGACCTGAAATGATAGTTATTAAAGTTATTAATATTTTTGCCTAACGATGAAGGCTTTTAAATATGAATAATTAAGTACAATTAATAAAACATCAAATCGTTTTAAAGAGAGAATTCAAAAAGATAGTTAAAGTGATGGTAAAACGATATAAAGATAAAAGCTATAATCGTTGACTGAATTATATTATAATTAAAAAATTGATTATAATAAATAGATGATTCTTATAAACACCGAATTAATTTTTATTAAATTTTCTTTTTTTTTTGTTATTTGTAAACCAATGTATTTTTTTTTTCTTGTTATTTAGCTGTCACTAAATATTTAAAGGTTTTTATTGATTTTTATTTTAATGCTTATAATAATTTCATCTCTTGTGACTTTTCCATTTATTTTCATTCTTTTATTATATATTGAATGATTTATTTATTTATTGATTAATTGCAGTTTAAAGTAAAACACACTTTGATTTCTTTTAATGTTTGTTTGTGATTTCGAAAGGAAAACAATCAGTTTTATGTTCAAAGTTTTATAAAAAAAATGCATTAAAAATAGCATTTACTAAGAGGAAAATTTTATTTATTAAACTGGTCTATGTATGATACTGAATTAAAAGTTTGCATTAACAGTTTATATATTTCCTTCTTGTTAATATAAATTTTTCTATCTGATTAGTAAGTAAAAATTTCAAATAAAGGTATTGCTGATACTATAACCAACAAAATAGAAATAGAAAAAATATATTTAATATGTTAGAGGTATGAAATAATAAGAACTTTAAGAATAAACAATTATTAAAGGGTGTTAAATTCTACCTTTCATATGTTAAAAAAATATGTTTTTTCCATTTTTATCATGTTGCTCCAACAAAATAATTCTCATTTTTAAGAAATGTCTTTAAGCCAAAAAATAAGGCTGAACCTCAATTCAATTCAAATATTATTAAATAACTATTTTAGTGAATAATGATGATGAGGTGATAAGATTAATCTTTTAAGTGAAATTACAAAGAATTATAGAATGCTTGCTTTTTGTTAAATAAGATAACAAAAATATTAAAAAAAAGCTTGTCATTTTACGCAGGCAAGCCATTTCAAATAACTAAATAAAACTAATTTTTTAAAATATAAATTTAAAATTCTTGATGGAGAGGGATGATTTTTTTCAATATCAAAGTGATTTTTTTTTTGAATAGTACAATCAAAAATATTTCGCAAGTTAAGTTAATTTTAATTTTGACAATGAATGTTACCATTAGCAAGCAGCTAATTCCTAAGCATTTGATAATAGAAGTTAGGAAAATAACAGGAATAATAATATTAAAAGTTATTAATTGCAAAAACTTTTTAGAGGCTTGTTTTTTTTTTGTTTGTTTTTATTTGATTTTTCAAAGAGGGAGGACTCATCTATCATAAAGCAAATAAATAAATTAATTAATTTTTGATTACTTAGTAAAGAGGAAAAAATCAACCTTGCGAGTTTTTGAGTGGGGAGAAAAAATAAATTAAAAAATATCAATGTTATGTTATTTATATACATGAAAAAGAAACAAAAACTATTGGGAACAAAAAATTGTATAGCAAGAAATTAAAATACCTCAAGCTAAGCTAAGCGAAGGAAAGAAGAAAAATTGAATGAAATGAATGTATTTTTTTTACTTCAAATATTACTATTTATATTTTTATTAATAATACAAAGGGCAAATCATTTAAGTAATAAATAAAATTGAATATAATCCCATTTAATTAAATTCCAACTGGGCAATCAAAAAGTTAGCCTATAATATAAAAGTTTAATAATCCTATCAAGCTAAATAAATGTTATAAAGGCTGATTGAAAATATTCTATAAGTAATTTTTAGGATCTAAACTGTCTATAATGGTATTTAAGTGCAGGGTTAAGACTGTTCTGAAATTATCTATTCCATTTACGCAAATATATTTTTCACTATATGTATCAATAATAGTTATGATCAGAAAAAAATAAAAGAAATTATTATAATTATTTAGGATAGAGATCGATTATTTATTAATTAATTTGTTTCTTTCTTTGTTTGTCAAGTGATATAGTGCAAAGAAACTAACATATAATTAATTAAAAAGAGATTCTATTTAGAATCTCCCTGAACATGTGTGTTGCTGCAATTTTTACAAATTCTTCTTGTCTATTGCTTTTGATTAAAATCTTGCATTTTAATTCCTTTTTTGATTTTAATTACAATATCTGATAAAAGCTGGGGTAGGTGGTGGGGGCGATTTGCTTTGTCGCAAGTAATTAATTATTGTTTTTATTGTTGCTTTTATTTAAATTATAATAATTTAAAATTAACATTGAAAAAGCAAAGGCAGAGTCAAAAAATAGATTAGCTTAGCCTAATCCCCACCCCTAACATCCTATCTAATTAAGGGCAATTTAAAAATGTGGGAAGATAAAAAATCAAAAAAATATAATTAATTAAAAAAAAAAAGAAAAGTAAAGCAATAAAGAAAGAGCTTCATCTAAAATTAACTTGAAGAATTTCTATTACTTTATAAACTAAGTAAGTTTTTGTTTTGTGACAATTCTCTTTGCAATATATAAAGCATCTTTCGATTCAATCTTGATGAGAAACTATCTTGAACCTCCTTGATTCAATTCGAAGAAAGTTCACACACACAAAACGATCAATGAAGAAAAATTTTAAAAATACTTATTTAAGAAAGAAAGAAATAAGAAAAAATGCTAAGAAAAAAAGACAAAGTAGCAAAATCATATCTAAAATTTGAAAAAATGTCAATAAATTAATAATAATTAAAAGTTCGCTCTTTTGAAGATGAAGAATAAAGATTTTCTCATACTTTTACCTTTGAACTATTTTCGTCCGTATCAGTTTCTACTTATATGAAGAAAAAAGTTTAATTAGAATATCAATCAATCAATCAATCTATCTATCTCTGGACGTCATTCAATTTTTGAGACTCTATACTTTTGATTCGGCTGAATGAAATAGATGACTTAACTCTAACAAATTAAATAAGATGAAAGTAAAATTATAAATTTGTCTGCCCCTTGTTCTGTTTAAGATTAAAAGCGGCTTCTCATATTATCGTGCATGAAGTAACTGACTGCTAAATGACGACTCACTCGCTAACTGACAAGATTTCTTTGACCTAACGAATGACAGTGACGTGAATCTAAGAGCATGAATCAATCTTACTCAGGTTGCTTGGCTTACTTAGATGAATGGCATTTGATCACTTTAGGAAGAAATTTTCAGGAGAACTCAAAAAGAAAATAAAGAAAAGAGAACAAATAACAAGAACGAAACAGCAAGTGAAGATAAAATATGACAATGAGTAAAATTTTTTGCTTCTTTAGCTCACCTATAAAAAAGAAAAAAAAACCGAAATCAATCATGCGCCGCCATCACACTTTTGAAAGACAAAGGTTCAGCTTAAAATAGAGATAAGTCAAAGGAAATTCTAGTTCTATTCAAGCCAGAAGATGAAGAAAAGAAGAGTCATTCATTGTAGTCCAATTTCTCGCAAATACACTTCAAAAAATGAAGATACAACAACAACAAGACAATCAGTGTAAGATTTATTCTTCGGATTGATCTGTAAATAAATAAAAAGGAAAAAAAATTCACACACTCAAGAGACCGAGAGAAGAAGTTGAAGATTTTTATTTTTTTTAATTTTTTTCATCTCATTTCTTTCCGGCTCATTATTGGTTCTGTAGCACAATTTTCCATTCACAATTTGCCCATCATCCACCGCATTCATAGGAAAATGCGCGTTTGTTGCTCCGAAATATTGTAAATTTCTCTCTCTCTTGCATATTTGTTGCGTAAAAGAGATAGAAGAAGAATGAAACAAAGAGTCCATCATCATCGGTCACATCACATGATAAAAGAAGGATCTCTAAAGCTTTGCATGTTTGTCCATGATTTTATGTAACACTTAGAGAGTAGAAAGAGTAGTGGTTGCTAGCGAAGAAAGAAGGCATGAGAAAATTCGATGAGAGATGACGTATATGTTTTACTTTGTAATAAAATAGAATTCCTTTGTTAGTTAAGTAAACAGGTCAGTTTCTGGGATATTTTAAGTCCTCTGTTGTCTGTGTCTATCTGTCTATGTGTCTTTATGAAGTATATGCTTTTTCTGAAGGGAGGGATATGTCTTTATTCCTTTACTTTGTTTTTGAGGTCGTAATATTGTAAGATGAACACAAGCAAGCAAGCAAACAATGAAACAAATTTAACATAGAACTTTAAATAAATGAATCACTAACTAAATTTAAATAACAATGTAAGTTTGATAAAAAATAATTATTGCCTCTATTATTTCATAGGCTCATTAAATTTTGAAGAAAAATGATTCGAAACAATAAGCAAACATACAAATTAAAAAACTACACGCCTACACTTTTGAAGATTTTTAGATAGCTTTTCGATTGTATTTTAGTCCCTCATAAACAATTTGTAAAAGAATCTAAATAAATAAATAAGTAAATTTTGCCTAATTTAAAAACAATAATTTTGTTACTTTAAAAGCTGCCTTGATTATTTTGAGACTTTTCTATGTTGACATTAATTAATTAATTAATTCTTTCTTTGCATGTCTCGATATGTCTGGGTTCTATTTATTAAAAAAAACTATAGATTTTTTGCAGCAATTTTACAAAACATGAATGACGATTTTTGGCATTGAAGATTTCTATGAATTTATTAAGATAATTAAGAAGAATTTTATACCTAAACGCTATGATTTTTAGAAGTAAATTTGTAAATTTCATAAATGAGGGTTTAATTTAACAATAGGCGCTTGAAAATACATACAAAAAACACAATCAATTAAACAAATAAACAAATTATATGACTTTCACACTTTTTAAATACGACACTCTGCACTAGAATCAATAGATAGCTTTTTCTTGTACAAATAAACAAATAAACATACCATGCCAATCAACCATTTTAGTAGTTAAGTTTTGATTTTTCTTTACATGATTACTTTATATCTCTTTATCTATCTTTACAATTACTTGCTTGATCTTTTTGAATCAAATATTGGATCTCTCTCTTTCGCAATTTTCTCATCCTTGCTTTACTTGCCTTAGCTCACCTCTTCTTCGGCAGCACAAGTTCTGATTAAAAGAATTCCTCAATAAGCATGCTAACTTGGAAGGTGAATATATATAAAATATAATTTATATATATAAAAATATCTTTCTTTTCCCACTCTTTTTCCTATTCTCTCATAATAAATCAGAAGCTCTTTCTGATCATTGTGCAAAATGTTTCTGTTCTTTAACAAAAACGAAGCACAATCAATAAAAATATTTTCTACTGCTGCAGAAATATAATAGTAGCCCTGAATCATATATCTTATCTTGATATTATCAGAGTGAAAAAAATATTGAGCAGATTCTTCTTCCCTAATATTAAGAGCAAAATGGCTCAATAATTAATTAATGAATTTTACCCAAAATTTCCTTTTACAATAAAAAGCGCATGGAAGTCCATAATAATTTTATGAGTCTTTGCATCATGCGTGTAATAAGGAGAGAAAATGAGGGTAATAATAACATTATTAATTAATTTATTAAAAATTGCAGCCTGATTTTTGAGAGAAATCGATGAATTTACATTACGTTGAAGACTTGAATGATCTCAACCATATTATAAAGGGCTATATTAAAATATATTAATTATATAATATATATAATATATAAAGAAATAGATTTTTCAAATTAATCCTAATAATACTTAATAAATAAAATAGCTCACCACCAACTACGCACATCATCATCATCATGTCTTGCCCACGCAAGCTCATAAGCCCTGTATTCAAATTTAGTTGAATAAGCGACTCTTCAATCAAAATGCATCGATTCTTCAAACAAACACAAAACAATCACAGTTAAGATTTTTCCTTAATTTAACTATAAATTTAAAAGAGTATATAATATTATAATATAATATATATATATTTATATAAAAAACAATCCCCACCACCTGAGAAAAGAAAGCATATATTTTCTTTCTTTTTCTCAATTCTTCTTCCTCAATGGCCCCCGGAAGTTCATTCCAAGCCTTCTACTCCTCCTCTCTCCATGTGGATAGAGAGAGTTTAAGTGGTTTCTCCATTCTTTTCTTTTCCTTTATGTAGAACCACTTTAGTTAGTTAGTTAATATAAAAAACCCCCCTCAAAATAAGCAAAAATATGATGGATTTAATATTGGTGTAGCTGTATATAAAAGCTTATTGAACCAACACCATCATTTATTTATTCATTTATATATTAATTAATTAATTCTCTCTCTTTTTATATTCTTCTCTTTCCTCTTTCTTTTTCCCTTTTCTTAATAAACTTTGATGCTCGCTTATGCATCTTAATAGTAACCATTTATTACTTGATTCATTCATTTATGAGCCTTTCATTAAAAAATCCCCCGTAATCTTTGCAAGGAGATGTGTTCCACTTCTCTCTCTCATCCACATTGCACAAATAATTCTTAATTCTTACTTAAATACTTTCATTTTAGTTTCATCACAATCTTTGACTTTCCGTCTAAATTTGTTGATGTGTTTTATCAAAAAAAATCTTATACATAAACAGAACGAACACGTAAACATAAACGAACTTTTCAATGTGTAGTCGTATTGCATACTGTTTTCATGTGTTTCATGTGGATTCTTAATAGTATCTCTTAGTGTGGTAGAAAATCTATTATTCGATTATGTATCGTAATGAAGTAGTAATAATAAGTGAAGTATTGTGTTTATTCTACTAAAACATTAATAATATATAAATGGATCACATGGGTGCGAAGATATCAGACAGATAAGATCAGATCAGATGCAGCAGAAAGGAAGAAAGAAAGAAAGAAAGAAAGAAAGAAACAGGAGAAAGACCAAGGAGGTTCACTCTTAGATTTTTTTTTAAGTAGCAAACTGAGACTGATGAAGAAGAAGATGAAGTAGAAGAAGAAGACGACAGAAGTATGGACTCAATCTGTAGCATTTTTCTCTGGATTCAAGTTTAACTTAGAAGAGATTGCCTGTTCTAAGAAGAAGTTGAAGAGATGAAGAAGAATAGCATAGATCAAGAGGACCACTCAGTTAGTCAGTCATTCATTCATTCGTTCAGATTCATTGCTGCCCCATTGTGATCCTTATAATATTTATTGACTCAGCCAGTTAGAAGACGAGAAGATTCAAGATAATTTTTTCAGATACTCATTGATTGGTACGAACAACGACACACATATGATGGCAAGACAATGACAGAAGAAGTTGACAGTTATTTGATCAGTGAGACAAAATGAATGCTAAC
Organism: Tetrahymena thermophila SB210; assembly: GCF_000189635.1. NCBI lineage: Eukaryota > Ciliophora > Oligohymenophorea > Hymenostomatida > Tetrahymenidae > Tetrahymena > Tetrahymena thermophila. Next base: position 201,222 of record NW_002476377.1, read on the forward strand.
AGCAAATTAAGAACAAAACAAATAAGAAATATTAATTATTAATAAAATAATTAATCTAATAATTTAGTATGATTTAATTGATTTTGATTAATATTAATTGGCTAAATTTTCTTGGCTAGAGCCCCCTTTACCTTTTCTGAGCAGATCTCTGAAAAAAAAAAAACAACTCATCATTAGAATTAATTAACTAATAAACCCAACACTTTCAATTATTAAAAATTTAAGAGATTTCCTAATTTACTTTTAAGCTCAAAATTATTGCAAACAAACAAACAAATAACTAAATAAACAGACATTAAAGCAAAGCAAATCAAAATTTAAAGAAGAAGTTTTACCTACAAAATTTCCAATTTATTAATTTAAATTAATTAATTAATGCCCCATCCATATTTGAAAGACCTTTGACCCTGATAAGAATTTTAGACTGATTTTAAATGGTTAATTTGTCCAACATAAAACGCAAATTTTCATTCATTTGAATATCTATTCAATTAAAACTTAAAAAGACCCCACGCAACAAAACAATTCATTACCAAAAAAATTGCTAGTAAAGTTTACATGACCCTTTTCAATTTTCTTTATTTTGATTTAAATGGACTTTTTGAAAAATTCATTGGTACTTTTGAAGAGATTTGCTGCTTCTTTTAGTTTAGTTTAGATTGATTTCTTTTAGTTACCATTTACCAAAAACATACCTACTTACAAACCTACTTGTATGCTGTGCTATACTCGTTGTTGTTGTAAATGTATGTTTGTAGATTGCTCGCTTTTTCTAGTAGGAAGGCAAGCGTATATGTTTCGGTGTCCTGTATGAAAATACGCTCCCTCTTTTCCCTCTTTTTTCCACCCCACAAGTAATAGCAAGTCTATCTTACGGCTTTGCTACTTTATTTTAATTTAATTTAATTTTAATTTATTAATTATTTAATATATGTCTATTATATAATTAATATAATTAATAATAATATTAATAATAATAATAATAATATTTATTCTGTATTTTTATGTTTATATTTTTTTTTTCTTATGTGTTGCAAAACACATTTCTTTTTTTTTTGAAAAAAAATCAATCAACTCATTCATTCATTTTTATTTAATATTATTTCTTTTTATTATTATAATTTCTTCTTCTTATATAATTCTTAAAATTATTCATAGTTTTTTATTTAATTTTTCTTAGTTTTATTTACTAATTTCTTTTTAGTAATCTAAACTGACAAAAACTACTTAATAATTATACACAAAATCATTATGAAAAATTTTTACTTTTTTTAATTTGAGTATTTTTTATAAAAATTTATTTATAATAATGGGATACATTCAATCATAACATTAAAAATTTTGCAGAATCGCTAAAATTTTTTTTTTAATATGCATAAAAAATTGGGTAATATCTGCTTGATCTAACCCTATTATAAACTACATGATGAAATATATTGTAGAATAAATATAAAAATAGATAAAGTTATTAATTCATATTTATATTATTTAGATTAAATTTTCAAAATCAAAATAATTAATTTATTTATAAAAATAAATTTGGCTCAAAATAAATAAATGAAATTTATAAAAGTATTTAAAACTCAACTTGAATGAATGATTTTTAAAAATAATTATAAAATGAGTTTTTAGTAAAATACTTAATTAAATAAATCCTACATGTCAATATTGCGTATTATGTATTATCATACGTGACAGTAAATAAATTTATACTTTTAGTATAAAAATTAACACCGTATATTTATTTCTAAAATAGATGAATTTAAAATCAAAATTTTCTGCTATCTACTATATCTTCCAGAAAGAGAGATATTTAATATGTCTATTTTATATTTAAAACTTATCTGATTCATGCTTACTTTTAAAACCAAGTTGATGTTTCATTTTAAAACTTGAAACAAAAAAATATTTTTTTGCTATGTGTGTGTACACACTTTTATTTATTCATGCTTAAAACTGCTGTCTGTATGAATCTATCTGAAATAATTTATTCATTTTTGCTTATTTCATAACTTTATATTTTAATGGATTTATAGAATCAAAAGTTAAAAATAAATATATTTAATTTTTGCAAATATGGAACATAAAACAAACAAACAAATAAAATATTTCATTTAATATATTTTTGAGAATTTCTAATACTTTCATTTATTTTTTGTTAGATTTGTGGTGACTTAGGCATATTAGAATACAATTTAGGTTATCTTACTAAAATTTTTAATAGAATATGCTTAATATAAAATTTAAATAAAATTGAATTGTACTTGTTGTAGGCACGAAGAATCCTTTAGCATCTTCTTATTGAATTCCTGTTATTGCGTCTGATTTGAGCTTACATATTAGAGCTAAATCTTTATTCCCTAACCTTTAATAAATTTATGACTATATTAATAAGGCTCTCTTTTTGAGGGATTAGCTTAATGTAAATCTGGTTGGTTAATCTATTTTAGAAATTTTTGTTATTCAAATAATATCTCATTTTTAAAATTTTACCTTTATCTTATGTGAATATACTTAACTCTTTAGAATCAAGCTTATCTCCCTTGTAAAAGGAGCAATTTTTATCTTCACGTCTCCTAAATTAATATCTAACTATATACCTTGAAAGTCTTCTCCAAAGTCTATTTATTTTATCATGGTCAGCATAACTAACCTATTTTTATAAAATATTATTTCTTAATGGAGATCTTTAAAAAAGTCTTTAATTACTTTGATGATGGATTTTAAGTATGGGAAATTTTCTTTTAAGTAAAAGAGGAATTTTTTGATATAATGATTCAAGGTAATAAAAATATTTGATAGTAAATATAAAACGATGAAAGAATTCACTAAGGCTAACACTATATAGGATAAAATTCTTATTGCTCTGTATTCATCATTATTTAGTAGCACACCTAAAATGAGACTAAAGCCTATTACATTATTGACCTTTATTTCAGCCTATAATTAAAATATAATATTATAAAACGCTAAACATAAAAAATTCTTATTATAGAATAAATAGTAACTCAGATGATTGATTAATATTTTGAAAATTGCGTGCAAAAGTAGTTTAAAATATACTTTAAAAAACAAACAAATTCAAGCAATTAATTATTTTTTCTCTAAAAGGAAATAAGAAATTATCTAAAGACTAAATAAATTAAATGATGAAGGGGTGAGTTAAAATGACAAAATAACAATACTTAAAAATAAATATATTTCTTTGTTTGAAAGAATTATTATAAAATTTCCAAATTCAACAGAATTTAAGATTCTATTATAATTTTCAAGGTGTGAACTTAAAATAGCATTTGTGATAGATAAGTTGATAATGATGTAGAAGAAATAAAAAAGAAATTTCTTCGGTAGCATTAGAAGTAGAAAAAATCTTAGAATTCCATTTTTAAAAGTTTTAATTTTACAACTTGTAATCGAGTCACGTAGAAGAGAAAGAGTAAGTAAAAAAAAATATTAAATAAAAGTAGAAAAATTAAATTTTAGCAGTAGAGATAAATTTTTTTTTTACTGTTAAATTTTTAATTAATTTATTTTAGGTGAAAAAAAATTTACTTAATTCAATTGACCTCTTATATAAGGATTTATCTTGCTAACAACATAACTATATATGATGTTTATGAGTAAGACCAATATTCCTTTAATAGCTATATTAGAGTAGAAAATATTCATAATTAGAATCATTATAACCCTTGTTTCTAATTTTAAAAGTTCCCAGTAGTAGAACTTTTCAGTGTAACCCAAGCTAAACAAACTATAATCAAATCTTACAGATATTTTTTTCAGTCTTTTCTGTTTATTTTTCCAAATTAATATTTTTAAAAATGGCTTCAAAAAAATTACCCTGTTTTTATTCATTAGAGCAAATACTCCTAATGGAATAATTACAGACACTATTACTAGAGTTGGAACGATAAGATTACTGATATAGTATAAATGCTCACTTGTGTAGCATTCCATAGATAAGTTGCTTAGAATATATTTATTCTATCCAAATTTCCTACAGAAAGTCTTGTATTTTAAAAATGTAAATTGTAACTAAAGTGAAAGATTAATTAATCAACTAAGTTACTAATCCGCTTGCAGAACTGACAACAGGAGAATGGAAGAAAATAAAACTAAAGGCTAATCCCTAAAAAATATTTTTTTTAAAAAATGTAAAAATAATTTTTATAATCAATAATTTACTATTGATGTCAAGAATTTCATGGGTATTCTATGCAACCTTAATACTTTCAAGATAAAGCAAAAGGAAATATAAAGAATGAATAAAATAAAAGGTATTATAATCATCCAACTAAATTTATAATAAACTAAAGGCATGTTTTAGTTTCTCTTTGAGAGTTAGCAATCTAAGCTAAATATTATTCCTTATAAAGGATTAGCAACATAGTTCGATGCAGTTTACAAATCACCTTGCACATCCAAATTAAATTACAGTAAAAATACAATTAAGGAAAAGTAATGAATGAACAGTTTAACATAAATAGCTGCGAAATCTAAAGAATAACTTTAATTAATTGAAAATTAATTTTAAATATTTCAAATAAATATATAAATAATTTTTACCTTCCTTTACTACTAACAATAGCGTTACATTCCACTAGCATATCAAAGTAAACAGATGTTGTTATAAGTTTAAGCGTTCTGAATTTTTATACATAAATGTTAAATAAATAAACAAGTAAGTAATTCAAATAATTTTTACTTTGAAACAGTGAATGCGATTATTATGATTATAAGGAATGACAATAAAATGGAAGACGATGTACTTGACTTAGTGTCTGAACAAAGAGTGCAAATGAAATTTGATTTTTAGCCATATCTTTATCCCCACTATATTACACGAAATAAACTTTAATTTTTAGATAAAAAATGTTTAATTTACCACTGAACCATCTGTATCGCATACTTCACATAATGCTCCTATGTATCCTTAATCGCAATAAAAATCTAATTTGTTTTGATCGAAATCTCCGAGTCTGTTTCCAACACAGTTTTCTGGTTTACTCTCACAATAGAATATATCATAGCTACTTTAATCTGATCTCCAATATCCTGGTGGAAGTCTCACTTAAGAGCCACCTTTTGAATATATTTGAAAGAAAATATTAAAATATTTTAAAGGAGTTAAATAATTTTATATTTAAAGTAATAAAATAATCTCAAATATGAAAGAATGAATACTATTTATATAAATTAAATAAAGCTAAAAATAATTATTACCATCACAAACAGCTGCTGAACCGTCACTAAAGTAAGGGCATTCTCTGCATGATTCTCCTGCAACCAAAGAGAAACTACCTGATCGACAAGTTTAGCAGGTTTAAAAACCATCTTAGTCTGGTTTTTATTCTTCTCCTAAAATACAAGGGCGGAATTCGACATTTAAATTATATTCATAATTTGTTATGTTTTTAACTTGTTACATTAGGCTTGAATAAATAGTTAGACTGACATTTTTATTTAATTATTTCACTGTTAATTTCGATTCTGAAAAATTAATCAAACCTCCATATCCATTTTACATTTATGCTGTTATTTTGTCTATTTTTATCTCTTTACTTGTTGAATTAGCTTTTTTGAATTGAAATTATAATTAAAATATTTAAGTTGATTGTCATATTCATAAATTTAAAATTCTTTATTGCCAATTCAAGTTTAAAAAATAAGTGAATTTTTATGTAATTTTCATTTAATATATTGAATATTTATTTAAAAAATTGTTTTATTGTCTTACTGATATTTATTGAAACTAAGTAAGGATCTGTTATTTAAGGACTAACTGTGTATATTTGCTTTATAACAACATTATCTTAATCTAGAAAAGCCAAATAAAAGCTTTCTGCCATATTTCCACTTGATACTGTTATTGAATCTGTGTCATTAATTTAGTAAGTGCCTATATTCAATTGATAATAACTGATTAAGAGTATTATTGAAAATTATGATTTTACTTGGATTTATGAGTTTTAATTTTTAGGGAAATGCATAATAATCTTTTCCATATTATTAAGCTTAATTATTTGATATTATATTTTAATATTTTATTGATTGAAATCTTGGTAGGATATTGTTGCCATATATACCACCTCCTACTTAAGCATAATTGTTGTATAGTTAAGAATATTATAAAGTAAATGCATAGTTGTCCACATATATTCCTCCTCCTAAAAAGGCTTAATTAGATGAAATTAAAGTGTTGTTAATAACTAAATTCTGCACACTATTTAAATACATAGAGCCTCCGCTCTTAAGTGCCTTTAATATAATATTTAATATAAATATTGAAAATTATAATAGTGAAAAATATTACTTTATTTGAAAAAAATTAGCAGTTTTAAATTACTGGCATTGACTGCATACCTATTTACTGTAAATATAATGAACCTCCATTCTGAGATGTGTTGTTTTAAAACAAGGAATTATTGATTGTTAAAGAATCTGAAAATATATAAACGTTCCCACTTACACAATTTACACATTAAATATTGCTAAATTAACTTGATATTATTTGTAAATTAGAAATCTAGAACAAGCAGATAGAGCTATTTATTTTAAGTTAAAATTAAAACAAAATAAAAGAAAAAAAATTTACCAATAAATTTATTAGCTAAGCTAAGCCCTTTGCACATTCATGTTTTCATATTATATTGATTATAATTTTGTGTAGTTAAACAAAGAGTTAGAACTTAAATCTTGGTTCATAGATATTGTGGTATTTTAAATGAAATGACTGATGGCATTATTTATAAAAATAATTTAGCTATTCTAAATCTAAAAGGTACACTAAGTTATATTAAAAACCGAGAGATATATCAAATAGAATAAATTATACTGCTAATTTATTTATGAGTTTGCCTATATATATATATATTTTCATACTTTACTATTAAAAAAACTTAAATTTTAAAAATAATTTTACTCTTTTGCTTAATTGATTCATTACATTTTAGTCTTCAGTAAATTAAGACTAACTCAGTAAAATTTTAGTCTACTAGTTACCTTGGATATTAGTTATCTGATAGAGAATTATTTTCCCGTTGTGTGCATAATTATTGCTGAAAGTGCAGGAAAGTATCTGCATTTAAAGATTATTTACGGGCCTTTAGAATAAAATTATTAATTATTATTTAATTTAGTTATAAAATATTACAAAATGAAAAAGATGGCAGAGTCTTGATAAGCGTAGTTTTAGATAAATTAGGTGTTAATTGCCTAAATCGTAATACTTTGTTGAATGATTGAATTTACATACATAAAACCACCAGAGCTTTACTCTGAGTAACAACCTTAGATAACTGAGTTTTAAATTTACATGGTAGCTAAGTTGTTTGGAAATACGCTAAAACAACCTCCTTAAAAGGCCTATGTGTTTTGTATATAAGAGTTGTTGATGAGTAGAGAATTCACCACGATTAAATAACCAATTCCACCATAGGTTTAAAATGCATTCACTTTTGAACTAGGGTTGAAGTTATTATTTGTAAAGTTAGAATTTTAAATAATTAATGAATACACTTCAGAATAAATTAAACCAATTTAAGAAGTAGGGTATTGGTTATTTATAAATGAACTATTATTAATTGTAACTGTAGAAAACAAGGATTGAATCATCAAACCTAAGTTACTGCTTAAGCTTTATTGATTGTTCGGATTGACATATATGTTATTCTATAAAATTATCTGTGAAAAAGTAAGTTATAGCTAAGAAGACTAAGCATTGACACAAATTAAAGAAATTTATGAAAATTATCTTGATAAATTTAACTAACTAAGACTGATATTTAAATTACTCACTAATACAGTTATTTGTTAAAGAGAAATTTAATTAGCTGAATTATAAAAGTAATTCTCATTATTAGTAATCAATTAAATAGCACTTTAGACATAATTGCAATTTATAGAAGTTATATTATTTATCTATAAATACTACCTAGGATTGATAATCTACATTATTGAAAAGCTCATTTAACTCAAGATGTCATTTTGAATAGCTATATTGTTTATTAGAGTGGTCATAGTATTTTTTATTTAAATAATTGGTATGTTGTCATTATTAATTACTTAGACACCAGATAAGTTGACATTATAGAAGGATTAGATCTATTTTGTAAATATTATTTGTTAATTAAAATCCTCAATAATAAATTAAAAATAGAATTATCAAATGTATTTTAACATCTATTTAAAAAAATTTTTCTCATAATTATTTGCTTTAATTATAAATTAGTATATTCTGAATATTGGAAACTATAAAAAGTGCATAAGTTTTAATTAAATATTCTAAAAAATATAGCCAAAAATCTTAAATATAATAATTTATTTTTGAGCAATAATCAAGTTTAAAAACAAAAAATATTTATTTTTTATTGAGTAACCTTAAAGATTTTAATTGTATTCCAAAAAGATTAATTAAAGTAATTGTTAAAAAAAATATTACCAAAATGTATGAACCTTCTTACAAATAAGGATTTAAAAACAGATTTTTGGAAATAAGCACTCCAGAAACTGCTACCTGAGTTTATGAATATATCATAGTGAATAGCCCAATATTAATAAGGATACCATAACTATTTGTATTGGTTGTTACTGGCATAGTAATGTTATTACTTTGAAAATTTATATTTTAAATGTTGAAGGCTAATGAGTTTGAGCTCAATGTTTAAATTTGTGCTACATTAATTGTTATAGTGTTGATAAAATAAGTCATATTAAGAAGATTTTAAAAGATATTCAAGTTGGTTAAGGACATTTTGCTTGACTAGAAAACAGAAGTATTATTAAGGGTACAATTTTAAATAACAACTCCTTAAATATTTAGTTATTAAATTAAAAAGAAACCAATCAAACCTTAAACATCAGACAAAATAGAATTTTATAATAAAATCTAAGAAAAAGATGCTTGAGTCAAGCTTGGTAATTAAAAAATCTATGATTCTAATGAAATTGAAGAAGATTGGCTCATAAATGTTGCGCCCGAAAGAAATTAGCTTTGTGAAATAGTGATATTTTGTACTGCTATGCTAAATTAAGTTGCTAATGGTATTGAGATCAATGAAGCTTGCTATGAAAGCATGCAGTTGCTAATGACTAAATTTTAGATATTAATGTTGAAGAAAGAATCAATATACCCATTATAGATTTGTCCTATTTGTATAAAATCATTTAATTGCTAGATTTTGTTTTAAAATATCACATTTATCAAATTTAAATTTTATGGAATCTAAGCTAAATATATCAATGAGTTAGTATTATTGATGTTGTTGGATTAAATAAACTAAACATTTTGCAATTCAAGAGAAAGATCTTGTTGAGTATTATCTAACTTTGTGTTTAGCATAACTTTAATACCATTATTCTAAAATTAAATGTTTAATATATTCACTTAATTGAACCCTTATATGACCATATTTTACCCTAAGTTAAAAATAGCATTGCCATTTTGTAATTTCAACTTTCCATTTTAAATGATGTAGGAATTTAATTATAAATTGTAGTTTTTTAAGCTGTTAACATTTTAGTATAAATTGCTAATCAAATTCATACTATTCATCTTGCAAACTCCATTTTAATTGAAATAAATATTAATTGAAATATTTATAACACCTTTTTTTTTAAGATTAAAATTTTTCAGTGTGAAATAATTATTTCAATAATTTAAGGTAAATAAATATAATAAGTTAAATAATTTCAATGAATAATTTAATACCTATTTCATTTAAGATGTATTAGTGCATAAGAATATCACTTTAATTAGTATTGAATGGGAGAAATAAATCTTAAGACTATGCTATTAAGTTTTCAAAAATGAATGGATCTTATGGAGTACCACTTCCTACATAATTAAGGTCGAATTAAGTACCACAAATTACGAAATAATCTTTTGTAATTTGGCTTGCAAAGCCCATTTAAGAATCAGCAATTACACATTTTTAAATAGCTTAATTATACATGATAATTGGTTTTTTTATTAAATATTCAGATAAAATAGAACTAGATTGCACTATTACATTTTATCTGCAATTTAAGCATTAGCTTTAATAAATGTTAAAATCTATTTACTGACTCATACTTGAACTTTGATTTCCAGTGTATATGCATGTTTAACAAGTAAGGGGACATAATTAGCAATCCTATTGGTTGGAACTTGGGTTTATTAAGAAATTAACATCAACTGTGATTTAATTTGTTGATGTTAGATAGAATTGAGAGTTTAAGAAATTCAAATAATCTTATGTAAGAATGTAACCATTAGAATTGGTGCAACTCAAACACTTGGCGTATGTAACTGTAGGGGAAATTTATTAAGAAACACATTAATTGCAAGAGTTACCACAAATAGGCTCACAAATTTATAGAGACTAATTTAAAATATAACCTTGCATGCATTAAGTACATATAACAGATGCTGAGAACATTTTTAGATAATCTATTCTCTAACTATCGGTCAAAACCGTACTAAACTAAGTTAAATAACTAAAAATAAAATAAATAAATGATTTAATTAATTAGATTTTTAATATCAATAAGAATTACTTATAAAAATAAATTTTTACCTTGTAAAGCTGAAATATTTATTTCCTTCGTAGCAGCTTTGACAGAATTATGGGCAGCTTTTACAGCCAGAAATGCTTGGTATATTTACTGTTAAAAGAGTAGGCTAAACTTTGTTAAGGTAATCTATATTTCCACTTTAACTATTGACACATATATTGCTATCATTTAAATAATATCCTTGCTTGCACATCAGGCATTTCTTTGTGTAAACATTACATAAAGCACACTCATTCATACAATTTTAAGAGTTTTAGTAATCATAAAATCCTTATGAACACTACAGGCACTAGTTGTAAGATGTTGTTGTTGCAGAGTTTCCTGTTTTTTTATTACAAAGTTAACAGTTAAATAAGTTATTTAAGCAGCTCCCTGTACATAAATTCTATGTATTATCATAATACATTCCATTTTGACATATTTAGCAGTAGACTTTACCTTATTAGTTTTAAGCACAACTTTAGCAATTAGTAATTGAACAACCCTAAACACAAGATTTTTAATCACTAGAAAGAGTATATCCTTAAACACATTAATAGCAAAGGTGAGAAGTAGTAGCTTGACTAACTAAAGTTAAATTGAAGTATTGTTAATAAGTCATAGGCATCGCTTAGGTTCCAAATGCATCGAATTAACAATTTTAAATTTTGCTCACACAGTTTTACCCATCTGCAGATACTATGCTGTTTATGTCTATGCAACTCAAACATCTTTGTATAAATGAGCTTTTATCAAATAAGATGTTAAAAAATTAATTAAATTAGTTCATCGTGTATTCTATTAAGTTAATTCCTAGTAAATCAGAATATGTATCACAACTTGCACATGTTAATGAGCATTTCAAACATTAGGAAGAATTCTAAATGTCGATCGAGCTACCTTACATGCACTAAGTACATATCAAAACTTATTGATTTCCAGAATATAACTGTTAACATTATAAGCAATTGTTTCCACACTTTACACATGTTCCATTACTTTATAGTGAATATCCAGACTAGCATTAGATGCACTATTTAGTTTTTTAATAGTAAAAAATAATAATTTTTAATATTAAAGTAAAATTACTGTTCCATCTTTGTTGCAAGCTGCACAACCTTAAGAGCAGGGACTTTAAGGGTTAATTTAAAGAGAGTTTCCAACAATTTAGAAATACTAAACACCTAACTGATTTAAGTTATTTGACTAATCCACAAATTAAGTACATTACATATTGCCAACCCTAAATTATCAAATAAATGTTAAATAAAGCTAAATTTTTGTTTAAAAAGTATGTACCAAAGTTAATCCTAAAGAAGACAATTCAAACAAGTATACTTGCAATTATTAGAACATATCTAAGAATTTTAGTCAAACATCGGGCAAGCAACACAATTTAACATGTTTGGAAGTAAGTAGAATCCATATCTACATACCGTGCAGATAAACTAGCTGGGGTTCTAGAAAGAGGGGATGCAAGAAGTGCAATTTATATCACATTCTAAAAAATTTTTATTCTAAAAATTAATCTATGTGTAATCTTTATAACTATAGCCTAAAGCAGTGCTTTGTACTATTAAAAATAAAAATTTAGAAGCTATTCAATTTAATTATATTACCTTATTAACAGTTTCCTGAACTTAGCATTATGTAATTTAAAGGGCAAATTTAGCACTTACCACTTGTTACGGATTAGCATAATCCATAAATATCACTACAATATACTTAATTTTACTAATTATTTTAGAGATCTTATCCTTTACAAGTACTTAAGTCTAAAGTACACTATTTTAGTAATTAATTAATTTTAATATAAATTCAATTATCAAAAATATGGAAGTAAAACTTAAGTTAAGGATGGAATATATACTTGCTTCATTTAATTTAAGTAAACAAATCAATAGAAAAATATTTTAATCTAAAATAAAAATATTTACTTAGTTAATTGGCATATTACATTAGACACATTTATAGGGATCATCTGGCTAACATATTTGGCAGTAATTAGGGCATAATATAGAATTAAAAATGGCTGAAGCTACTAACCCTTGTTAATTGACTGAGGTTTAAGAATTTATTTATATGTTTTAAGATAAAATCTACATTACAGGATTATATTACTCAGATAGCCCGAATGAAATAACTCCATTATACACAAAGCTGTTGATTCCACCGAACCAATTCAAATTATTAGGAATATATTTAACAGCACCCAAATTTAATTACTGCTATAGATTTTTTTGACCTGTCATATTGTCAAAATAAATGTTTGAATTACTGTTTATTTATGTGCTATAAATTGTTGATGGCATTTACAAATTATTCCCTATTCCTATCCATCCAATAGCCAATTAAGAATAGTAATCATTTGTAATTTAGCATTCTATATCTAATTATTATAAAAGTAAAAGTTCATTCAATGAAATAAATAAATTAATTAATTAATTATTTTACTATTTGTAGATGAGTTGAACTGGCAAGAAATCAAATTGAATGGTTATTGTTAAGAATTCATAGATTTAGTATAACCCTAAATGAATAGTATAATGCTCTATGTACTTAACTAAGGGGTTATGCTGAAAACATACTTATTCTTAATTTAATAAAAATAAATTTATTTTTATTAAATAACCTATTAAAACTCTAAAACAATTTTTAGAATATTTAAATCTATCAAATAAATTAATTTATTTATTAAAAATTTTTATTAATTTATATTATTAGATGAAAGTCTTACTTAGTTTAAATATTCTTAAATTGTGTAAGTTTAATAAATTAATTTTACAATTTATGAAATAACGTTTTAAAAATAATTAAATATTTACTCTAGAAACAGGAATACTTGTAGATGAATTCCAAATAACTTATCCGCCATCTTGAATATTGGGATCACAGCTAGCAATATACCTGTTAAATTATTGACATCATTAATTTGCAAATTGTTCAAACAAAAACTAAAAAATATTCTTACTTAATAGCTAGACTTTAAAGTTTGCCTTAAAATAAAACATTTAATAAAAATGAATTTGATGTAGGCTCATCTGCATACATCATTACAGATTGGGTCTAAGAGGAGGCATGATAGTTTTCTTAGACGTTAACAATGCTTAGTTATATCATTGGGGTACAATTCAAAGGATATCTAAATATCACTCTCTAGCTATAGGTTAAAGAACTGCTTTAAGTAACTTAAATCTCTCCAATATTTAATCTCTTATTGGCTACAAATGCTTTTTTTACAATTTTTAATTAGTATCTTTACAGTAAAAAATTATTTCTTACATGGACAATATGAAGTTTCTGGTAAATCAAAAGTGTGAGAAGGGCATTAACATCTTGGAGGGTTGTTTATTCTATCCGTTGAACAAGTATAGCATTGTGATGGTTATAAAGGATTACAGGTTTGGCACTTCTTATCGCATAGTTTAACGAACTATAAATAAAACAACTTTGTTTATAAGAATAAATAGTATTTTTTAAAGTAAGTTACACTTAAGATTATTGAATTTTATTAAAGTTAGTTATTATTTAAATCTGTAGTTGAAGATGAAGGTAAACAATTTCCTTCATACCTATAATAAGCACCCTAACATGTAAAGCAAATTGGTTACTCAGACCCTATTACTATTGCGCAATTGCTAACTAGTTGATTGACTTTATTAACATAAACTCCACTTGATACAGAGAAAAATCCTAAATCAAAACTTCCTTAAGTTGTACTGAAAATAATTTAATCTGAACTATCTTCTTAATATACAGTAGAAGTGAATGATAGATTCTCAAAAGAATTATCATCTAAATAGAAATCAATTTACTGTGAGCTTGTTACTAAGTTAGGGTTTTACTTGAACACCATAATCTATTAAAAAATTGATTTAGAGAAAAATAAAAGAGAAATTTTTTATTTACTAATCTATGGAATTAACCTAAATTTAGTAGAGTTAAGGAGGTTTTTACACAATCAGAGTTATTAGATAAACAAACTTAAATTTAAAATTAATTGTTGCTTCCTGTTGTTAACAGCTGAACTGTTAATAGCTGTTATTGATTAAATTTGCTTAATCTTTGAAAGAACGCCATATTATTTAAATATGTATTAACTCTTAATTGCATAGATATTGTGAAGCTACTTGGGTATTAACTGTTTGCAAACTTGAAAGGCGATACTTAAAGTTAGCTATAACCTTAAAAAGAGAGTATTCCTCTAGAGCTTAATTGCACCTAAGGAGTTGAAAACTCACTCAGCATTCCATTATTCCTGTAGCCGCTTAGATCAGTAACAATATTCCCTTAATATTAAATTTGTTTATTTTTTTAGTTATTAAAAATGAAAATTCAAAAAAAAAATGGAGCATTTTTTTTGAATATTAAAAAATAAATATACCTGAATACAACTAAAAATCATAGTGGAGAAGGAGCCTAGCTTAGCCTTAATACTTTACTAAATCTTTTAGGTCATAAGAGTCATTTGAATTCTATGTTCCAGCTACAAAAACTACATTTTGTATTGATCCACACATATTATATATAGAATTTCCATCAGAAATATTAAGTAGAATTAAGTTAATAATTGTTATATCGTACGTTGGAGGA
This sequence comes from Tetrahymena thermophila SB210, assembly GCF_000189635.1. Taxonomy (NCBI): domain Eukaryota; phylum Ciliophora; class Oligohymenophorea; order Hymenostomatida; family Tetrahymenidae; genus Tetrahymena; species Tetrahymena thermophila. The sequence continues at coordinate 216,348 of NW_002476377.1, forward strand.
TTATTAACATTTAAAGTGAGAGCATTAGAAAAAGAAGAGTCATAAATATTCAAGACTATCGCGCTTTGCTAAAAAGATAAATCAAACATACTATTTTTACCATTTAGATTTAGATTAGAAACATCAAGGCTGTTTGAATCTACTTAATTTAGTCTCATTTTGACATTACTTAGATCATTTTGTATCAATAATTCATATATCATATTTCCATTACCATCTTTCAATGCTAATATTCTCTACCAGCTGCTAGTTGCTGAATTACTTTGTAAGTTAGCCAGGAATTTTATTGAAAAGTTTTAATCTCCAGCTACTTAGGATTTTGGAATTTAATTTCCTGCTTAGTTAAATAATAAAACATCTGAATTAGTCAAAACATCAGTGCTACATAGGCCTGCTATAGGTTAATCAATTAATTACCTAATATTTTAAGAATTGGCTCTTTTTAGATACACAGTTAAGCAGATTGCAGCTATTATATTACAAAAAAGGCTATTTTTGAATTTTAAGCCCATAATTAATTTAATTGTATACTAAAACCTAAATAAAAGTAAAATGTTTTCTCTAAATTTAAAAAAATCTGAAGACTATTCTTAATTTTGCAATTTTTAAAGCTAATTTGTTTGTTTGATTGTTTTATTGTTTTTTTTAATATATTACTTATTATTAGCAAAGAGAAATTAAGTTAAGTAAATAAATAAATTTTTACTGTATATAAATAATATAAAATGAAATTTGACTTAAATAACTCTTTTTATAATTGTTGTTTCACTGATTCAAGTAAAAGTTAATAAACCTTAAAAATTTAAAAATAGTAACAGACATTTAAATCAAATATCAAATAACAATTTTCCAAATACCAAAAACAAAAAAACATTTAAAGTAAAAATTTCTCATTGAAATATTAAAAATAAAATCATTTGTAAAACTTTTATTTTAAAAATCCTTTTCATATAATTGAATATTTTAAATCAGTTTGTCATTTTATCAAAAAAATATTTCCGTTATAAACAAGCAAGAAAAATTAATTCTAAAATTTAATTAAATTCCACAAAATTAATTACAATTAAAAGCATTTAACTTAATTATATTTTACACTTAAGACACAAAATTTAATTACTCATTAAGTTAATCATTTAAATACTCTTTTTATTTTTTCAAAATTATTTCGCTTAAAAAACAATTTCTTCTAGTTTAAAAAACCTATTTCAAATTTAAAAAGTTATTTTCAAAGAAATTTTTTTAATTTAGTAAAATTATTAATAAAAACATCATCACAATGAAAATATATTTTTGTTATTTATTTATACCTTTAAAATTAGATGACTCACATTTTAGGTAAAACTTTTGACATTAACGTAGATTAATTTAATTGAAAAATGCAAACTTAAATAATCATACAAATCTTTTATTATTAAAAGCAAGTTAGTTATTTAATTAATTTATTAAATAAAGTTTTAATGCATTTCTTTCTATTTGTAATTTATTATTTTTAATGGAATGAAATTTACAAATTTATAAAATATAAATAATTTAAAATATTTTTAAGAATATTTTTGAAATAAAATCTTTTTATTTAAATTTATGAAGTAGTTTATGTTAATGTTATTATTATCGATATTTGATTCAGTGAAATACTTAATCAATAGGAGATATTTTATAATCTGGCTAATTTTTTTATTTAAACTGCCAAGGAAAATAAAATAATATTAAAAATAATTTTGAGTTACTTTTACAAATAATTCAAAAATTCAGTTTGATTTTAATGAAAAAGAGTTAGTTAGATTGAGTTTTATTTAAAAATAACTTTATTATTTTTTAAGATAATTTAGTTTTTTAAGTTAATTTAAAACATTATTTAAGTAAATGAATATTTGTCACTGTTAAATGAATTCATTTTGTTGTTCTTAATTATTAATACAGTTGTTGAAATTTAAATTTTATTTGTTCTAACTATTAAGCCTTTTTGCTTTTTATACATTTGGAGTGAATATTTCTCTAGGAAACCTGTTGTTGCTTGATCTTGCTCTTTGCTATTTATCTAATATATCATTTCCAGTTCCATCAAATTAGCTGTAGAAATCTTCATTTCTCTTACATGAAATAGCAGAAGAGACTTTCTTTTAAGCATAGTTAATGTAATTATTTTAAATATCAGATATTTATTTTTATTAGTGTTTTTAATATTTAGATCTATACTGCATAACCTCAGCTAAAGGAAAGTTATAATGAATTAACAATGTTCCTTAGTTCAAAGTATCTGCATTAGGTTTAGTTATTCCTTAAGAATTATTCAATCCGAAGTTCGTAGTTATAACTGGTATGTTAATTATAGAATTAGGGTTTTAACTTGATAACATATCAGGCCCATCAGTTGATAGTAATCCTGAGTTGTTGTATAATTGTATATTATTTATTTATTTTTATTAATTTTAGTCAATTTAAACGCCTTCCAAAGAATTTCTTAATGGACGTTGATTATTATTTTTATTTGGAAATTGTGACATTAAGTCGTTCTTTTAATATTTTAATTAGGTACATACATTAATATTGTTAATATTGTCATTTAAACTTATCATCAATTGCTTTTAATTATTTTTCTTTTAATTTTCAGTTATTTGTTCTTAACCAAATCTACCTGTCTCTTCAAGAATTTAGTTATTTGCTTAATCAGCTTAATCTGATTCATTGTTTGAAGGCTTTTCTTGAGCGTTTGTTTCATTGTTTTTGCTTAAAAGACTCTTTTTAAGAATTTGTGAGGATGGCTCATTTTGTTAGATGTTATTTTCTAAGATTGTTTGTCTTATTTAATTTGCATTTAAAGTGTATCCAAACTAACCAGCTTTGTTTTCAGTAAAGTTGAGATTTTAGTTTTAATAATTTTTATTGCTTGGTTTTATGACATTCTTTTAGGTATTAAAAGTGAATTTATCGATACATAGTTAAATAGGTTGTGAATTCTGATTTAATTAGCTGTTGGGTTGTATTTTTAATGAACTTAATGTTATTTTTTTAGATTAATTATTATTCAAGCTTTCGTTTCTTGATTTATTTTGTTAATCAAGAGAAGGAAGACAAATGTCACTAAGTTTTTTTACTTAGTTTATACTAGAAAGCTAGTTATTATTCTAAGTTAAACTAGCTGCGAATGTTTATTATATCTAATTAATCTATTAATTTAACATTTATTTATCACTTTTAAGAGCAGTTGTGCATTGAATTGATGCAATATTTTTAGAGTTTTAGTTATTTTTAATTTAAGTAAAGCGAAACCTATCTGCATTATTAACACCATTATTTTATGTACTAGTCTCTAAAATATCAAGAGATTCATTTCTCTTGCCTTTTTACTTTAATACTAATAAGTCATTCTAATTTGTGCTTAAATTTCTCTGTTTATTATCAGAGTAATATTAATTAGAGATAAAATCATCATTTCTCTAATCAAAGCTTAAATTGCATCTATCATTATTTCCTTTGATGCTCTTTAATTCCTTTTACAAGCAATCTTTAAATTAACCTTCAAATTAATTTGTCATCAAAAAAGAATTAGGTTTAGCAATTCTAGTATCTAAGTGATGGCTATTACTTCTATGATGACCTTAAGGTATAGGATAAGGAACATCGATTTGTTACTAACACTGCTAGTTTAGCTATCTTTTAATTTAGCCTACATAGTTCGAAGCTCTTTATTATGATAATTATGAGTTTTTAAGTTGATTTTGGCGATTATAATTCTTTTAACTTTATTAATTATTACTTGATTACTCTAGAAAGTGTATTCCTGTACCTAAATTATTAACTCCAGTATTGGGTAAACCTTAAGATAAGGAGTTATTCTTAGAGTGAGATATATTCTTTTGGTATAAGTTATGAAATTTCATTTAGTTTTTAGGAATTTGTTCAATTTATTCAAATTACTATCCTTCACTTAGAATATACTACTTGCTATTATTGTATTGATTGCTAAAAGAAAAATCAGGTTAAGTTTGAATAGCATTTGGTTCTGTTTGCTATTGGTAAACTTCTACTTAATTAGTATAAATCATTTGATTTTTTTATTAATATTAGGATTGTGGATTTTTTAGATTTATTTACTGATTTTAGCAGCTAGCTCTTCTAGATATATCCTCTACCTTTTAGGAGGTTATTGTATTTTTTTGATTAGATTAGCTAATATTGTATTAACCTACACAGTCGTTTAATCTAATCTTAGCATCATTCTAACTTTCATTATTATTGTCAGAAGAGCTCTTTTTCTTTATTAATTGTTGCTGCATTTAATATTGTGCTTCTTATTAGATTTCGTTTTGGTCATTTGTGGATATTTTATTAACATTTTTTTTAGAGGATTATTTTGGATAAAATGTGATATTTGCTCCATCATAATCTTTATTCTAATTCTAGTTGTGTTGCAAGGGCTTCTCAGTTTGATTAGAATTTTAATTTTATTTTTTTAAATGGTTAAGGATTAATTTTTAATCCTGTATTAATCCAACATTTATATTTGGTGCAGTTTCTAGACCTAATTTTCCAAAATAAAAAGAGATTTATAAATTGAATTGTTGGATGATTGAATTAAAAATATATGAATCAAACTAAATTAAATAATTTCACACTTTCTACATCAATAGTTTAGGAGTCTCTTTTTATTCCCTTATCAGTAAATTAATTTTCCTATGCTGTTTGTGCTCTACTGTAAATATTTTTTGTTTTCTATTTTAAATTCAAATTTAATTATTGTTTATATTCTCAATTAAAAACTATTGCTATTACCTACTACTAAGTAAGTGTGTTTAGAGAAACATCAATATTAACGAACTTATCTTCATTAATTAAGTCTTTTTTTATATTAAAAGAATTTGGCTAGCTCAACTTTTCTTTTAATAAAATAATATTTTAAATTGACTTAATTTTAAAAATAATTATTTAAAAATTTAGTAAAATTTCTTCATCAAAATATTAACGGATTTGTTGTAATTATTTTTAAATAATGTCTTTAAAAAAATAGTACTGTTAGATTGGTTGAAAATTTGAGTCTAATTTCTTCCTTCTTCAATATTATCCTAATAATTTTATGTAAATAATTATGTTTTTGTAAAAATAAAAATGATATGATTAACAAAAATTAAAAAAAGCCCTTCTAAAAAATTATTGGAAATTCATAAATTTTTATTGATTTTAAATTGAGAAACTATTCAGATAGATATGTTATTAAAAGAATTAGAAGTAGTTAGTTATTAGAGAGCTAAATTAGTTACTGATAAAAAAAATTTAATGATTAGTTAGTTTATTAGTTACTAGGATAATTTTATTATTTTCCAAATAAAATTAAAGTAGCATATTATTAAAGATAATAACTGACCCTTTTAATTAATTTGCAGTAATTAATATCTTTAGAGATAGTATGTATATTATATTCTTTGTTCTAATATTAAAGAGCTTTAATATCAAATGAAAATGGTTTGTTTTAAATTGCTTAAAATACTTTGAAATCGTTTAGGCTCTGGAATTGACTATTTAACTGATTTACTGCTTTATCAGAAGGACTAGTTTGTATTTTTTAAAGTTTTTTTTAACTTGATAGGTAGTTGACAAGACTATCCTTTGTGGTAGCACTGTTCTCTTCTCTACTTCTAGGTGTTTACAAATTGTTGTTGTTAAATTATTGGCCACTCTCCATATGCTTTGCTTGCATTTGTTAAATAGATGATTATCTTCTTTATTCATTTTAAAACTAATTTAAGTCTTTGTTTATCATGATATTTCTAACTTGGTGCTATTTTAACTAACTTTCTTTTTCCTAACTAGCAGATTTTCTTTCTTTTTAACTTATTGCTCTATCTTTAAGTTAAGGTAAAACTTAGCTATTCTTTAAGTCAATGCTTTATCTATAAATATTTTCCCTTGCTTAGGTGTTTGATTTATACTAATTCCTATTTTTTTAATTATTTATAATTACTCAAATTTTCTACCAAATTGAACTAATAATAAATGATAGTTTAGAAACTCATGCAACCAATGTTCACAAATCTATATAGGATAATATTTTACTGAGATTGTTAATTTGGCTATAAAATATTGGGAGCATTCACAGATGATTAAGAAAGGATAGATCTGGGATTATCCTACTGACTCATGAAACCGCTTCGATTTCCAAATTTATAATTAGAATTAATATTTTCCTTCTTAGTTTTAAAAATATTTAAATGTAAATAAGTAAACTTTGACTGCATTTTTTTTTCAGTTGGTAGTAAATAATGCTAACATAAAGTATTAAGCAAAAGTAAATAAGAGATATGATTTTCACTTTTACTAATAATAGAATTAGCATAAATAGCATAAATATATTAAATAAATTTGTAAACTCAGACATCTCAATTAAACAAATTTACTTGATGTTCGTCCTACAGCAATCCCAATGTGTCCTTGGGTTTGTCCATACCTTCTGAAAGTAAGTAAGTAAAATTCTCTAACTATTTAAATTAATTAATTAATTCTATCAGTATCTCTTAGTTTTTGTTTTTATAATTGTTTCTAATATTTTTAATGATTACTTATTATTTTTTTTGTTCTTCTCTGCTTTGTTTAATTGATTTCTTAATGATCACTTTCACTAATTTTTAATTATCTGATACATTTTCTAATTTTATCAATAATTTATTTTATGATGAAAGCTACCAAAGCCACAGACCAAAAAGTATAATTACAATAATAAATAAACTCGATTAACAAGGCTAACTAATCACCTTGACTAACTTATTGCTTTTTCCTATTTTTAATTAAAATACAGCTATATTGATTGATTGTGTTTTTAGTATTTTAACTACTCTCACATAGCAAATCATAAAAAATTACTGCATCATAATGAAAAGCTAACTATAAACTAATTTTGTGGTTGCTAATTAATAAAGTCGAATCTCATTGAAATAGTAAATACTTTATTATTGGGATGCTAAAACTCAAAAAAATAAAAAATAAAAATAATAAATTTCTTGTAATAATGGCCAATTATGAATTAATAGAAATATATATATTAACAGAATATAAATAGTACTTAACTGAATTATTATTTTTTTACTGATTCCCCTCGACGAATGCCTCAAATGTTTTTATTAATTTTAAATTATTCTACATAAATAAATATAAAAACAAATGTTATTTTTAAATTATTTTTTCATATAAACAAAAAAATTAAATCTTTAGTTTAACCTTATTTTATTGCTATTTTAACAAAAAATTATAACAAAAAATACAGTGTTATTTAATAAATCTATAGAGTATTAAGTAATATAAATATTTCATTTTTTAGCACTTTCTGGTCTTAGCATCCTTTTTGGATTCTATGAATTATTTACTTAAAGTGTATTTTTATTTTATGTTCCTCCGACAAAAAGTTATTATTATTATTGTTATTATTAGTTTTAAGTATTGTTTCGAACTATTTTGTTTGTAAATATTTTTAAAAAAGTAAAATTAATTTTTTTAAACGTTTAAAAACATATTTTTAAAATTATTTAAAAAACAAACACTGAAAATAAATATTGAAATTCATTAATTTTTATTGCTAAATTAAAATTTTAAAAAATCTAAATTTATTAATTTGATTGTTTACCTGAAGCAGTTTATGGTCTTTAAAGTTTTGTTGACTGAGGCATATTTGGCGTAGATGTATAATGAGCTATATTCCTAGTTTCAACAAACGATGTATTATCATTTGTTATAGTTAAATCTACTTTATAATTTTTTCCATCTGTTCCTCTTCCCTATTTATCAATTTTAAGAAAGAAATTGAGAATATAAACAAAAGCATTTAAACGAATTAAGTGTTTTGTCTATTCCAAAGAATTAAAATACTTAAAATATAACTTATTTCAATTAAATATATTCAAAATAAATATTTATGAATGTTACAGGGTATGTAGCTTGAAGATTTTTGGGTACTCCGCATGAGAGACATGCATTTAATTGATTGAAAGGAGTAAGTTTTTTAGTTGTGATAATGGAATTGATATCCCCGTGAGAGTTATTTTATTATAGAGCTTAAAGGAGCTTTTTGTATAAAATAATTAGATTGTCTATATCTTTTCTGCAATATCCAATTTGTTCACTATTTGTATTAACTTTTGTATCAACTATGGCAAAATCTTTAAGAACATCGTCTTAATCAGCCTTTTACTTCAGTTATTTAGCCATAGTTCCTATATCGAATTCTTTAAATATTCTCTATAACCTTTTTTCCAAATCTTTAATTGATTCCATTTTCTTATTGATATCTTTAACATCGGAAATTAATTTTCTAATTTTATCTTCATCATCACCTCCATTTCTATCTCTCATATTTTACATTTCATTCATTTATTATCTGAACTGATCCAAAAGCTCTTACATTCCATGGACTATTTATTTTAATTTTTTGATATTTTAACATTATTTTAGCATCTAAATGTATTGTATAACATACCTGAACCAGCATTTTAAATAGCAGAAGGTCTGTTGCCATTATTCATACCTGCTTCATAGACGCTTAAGTCGATATTTTGTAATTTTATTAATACATTCTTTTGTATAAAAAGTTAATTCATTTTTAACATTAAATTTGATTAAATACATTTTTGATATCATCTATGTCTATTTACTACTTTTTTAAGTCTTCTAATGCTCTATTTAGATCACCTTCTATTTGGCAAAGTTTATGTGGATCAACATTGTTTGTTAAAACTTAAATCTCTCCACCTTTCTTATTAGAACCTTAATTGTTTAGCAGCTGATTAGTCATATCTTAAATTCTTTAAGACTTAAATATATTTATTATATATTATAAATTTAATAGAGAATAATAAATAAATTACGAGATTTTCCTATAAATCATTTAACCTATCATCTATTGCTTTTATTCTTATATTCTATCTTTCGACTAATGGCATTAAATCTTAGGATTTTTCTAATTCTTTTTGTTTCTTTTAAAGCTCTTAGAGAGCAGCATTAACAACCTTTTTATAATCTTCAAATACAGGCTACTTAGTGCATGTGCTATTAACTCTAATTTGTATAATAAAAATAAAGCAACTATTTATGTCAAGAATCTAAATTACAAATCTTCTAAATCTTTTATTTGCTTTTTAACTTATTTTAATTTATCTGCTTGGCTATCTTCCATAATTTTCATTTTAGAAATAATTTCAGCTGAAAGTCTCTCAATCTTTTCAGTATCGCTTTGAGCTAATGTAATAACCTAATTTTTAATAATTCAAAAATAAATTAAGTTACATAACACACCAAATCAAATATAAGATTTAAATCTCCTTGTAACAATTTTTTTAAAACAATTAATAGAATTCTTAAATAAATGCTCATATAGTATTAATCAACACTCATAAATAATCTCTCTCACCTCTCTTCTGATTTTATCTTCGAGTGCTTTTATTGAATCATCAACATAATCTTCAGTTATTCTTTTCTTCATCATTTCTTCGCAATCCTATATTTTCCAAAGAGTCTTTTTTTCAATGGCTTAAACTTTGTCTTCAAATTAATTGATTTTAGACGCATATTTAGTGTCTAAATCAACAACTTTTTTTTCGAAATACTTTTTTATTTCTTCTATTTCAGTTGTTACCTTTACTTTCAGCTTTTTGTGCTTCTCCTTTACTTCTTCCTTGACAGCTTTTTTTTATATTTCTTTTTCAATCTACAAAAACCTAGCTGGAAATTCTAAGTTTGAATTATAGTTGTAAGCTACTGCGTATCCGAGTCCAGTTAATTTATTAAATATTTTATTTGTTTAGTTTGCTAAATTATCTCCAGTGTTTTCTGGTCTTACACTTTTAGCTATTTAATTCTTAACGATATTCGCTAAATTATTATCCATTATTTTTCCTCCCTCACTTATAATACTCAACTATTCTGGTAACACCTTCCTAGTCTCTCTAGTCTATATTTCAAGTTACAAAGCATTAATTAATTCTGCATGCTAATTTATTGTATTGCTAATCTTATCTAGAAACGACTTTAAGCTATCAAAGTTCAAATCGAAAGAAAAAAGTGGGTTTGTATTCACCTATAAATTTGCAGGCAATCTTGCTTTAAGATATAAATGATAAAATTAACTAAATTTAATTCTGACCAATAGCTTATCTTTATTAAAAGATAGAGTAAATGAAAAATATTTTACAGATTCCATCTTTATCTGACATAGTTTTTGGCTTTTTTTGACTTATTATATGATTTTTTTATGCAAATTATTATTTTATAGGATGGCTATATTAGCTAGCTAGCTTCAGCTAAATTAAATATAGATTTTAATTAGGATAATATTTATGTATACAAAATATATATTTGATTAATAGATAAATAACTCAATCAAAAAACCTTATTTTTACTTAATATTCTTATCTTTATTAATCTCTGCTATTCACTCATGAAATTTGCATAACTTTTTTTATCATTTAAAAAATACTCAGTAAAAAGAAATATCTTCATTTATTCCGTTTAAAATTTTATTCATCACTACCTTAAAATATATAAAATTTAACATGCACTATTTGCATTCAAAATTACATTTAATCTACAAATTTTCTGGTTTTTAAAATCTTCAAAAAAGTTCAGTAAAAATATAAATTATCATTGAATTTGCCTTTGTAAATCATAAAAATTCTTAAAAACGTAGCATGAATTTATTAAATTAATGGTTTCAAATATGCTTCTTGATTCAATTTAAATAAATACAACAATCATTTTTATTTATTAAAAATTATAATTTTCATTTTTAATATTTTTTTTAAAGAACTCTTATAAAATCATTTCTTAATTTCTACTTTTAAAGGATTTTAAAGAATATAAAGAAAGAAAACTTCAAATTATATATTTAAAAATAAAAAAGTTGCTAAGATTAATAGTAAATGATACTTTGATATACTATAATATGGAATAAATGACTAAAAAAAATAATTTTTACATTTTGCTTAATGGATATTTATTGTAAAACTATGAATTATTTTTTTTAAATTTAAGTAATTATTTTCAATTATATTTTTGTTAATTATTTTTTAAGGAATTAATATTTCATATTATTTCTTTCAAAATAAAAAGAACATTTGGACAAGAAAAGGAAGACTTTTGTTATTTAAAGAGTATTTCATTGAATATTTTTTTGTTAGATAAGTTTTATACAATTAGTAATAATATTTGAATTAATTTTTTTAAATCAATTTAAAATTTATAATAATTAAAATTTGCTTCTAAAAGAAAAATTGGCTTTGAAAATAATTAATATTTTAAACATACCTTTAAGACGAACATTTTTAATTTAATAAAAAAAAAAGTTAAAAAAAGAAATTTTTTTAGCTGTAGGTTATTTTGTTCAATTTTTATTTTATTGATAAGTTTTTTATTATTGGAAATAATATTCTAATTACTTTTTTAGTCAATATTTTTAATAATGCATATTCGCTTCTTAATATTATATTTTTATTTGTTTTAAAGTGTTATAAAATACTGAAAAAATAAATAAAATGGAAATCTTGATTTAATATAAAAAATATAATTAAAAAATTAGAAAAAATTTTTTTATTTAAAGACTGTTTTCTTGGATTTGCTTTTGTTAGAAAAGTTTTTTATTACTGTGGATAATATTTTATTTACTTTTTTATTCTATAATACAAATCTCTATTGAGAAAATAATTTATTTTGAAAAATATAAATGTGTATGAAAATATAAAAATAAAGAAAAAAATTAATTTATTTAAAAAAGAAGCAATTAAAAAGAGTTTTTTATTTATTTGAAGATTATTTTATTCAGAATTTTTTGGTTAGGTAAATTTTTATTACTGGAAATAATATTTGTATTAATTTTTTAAATCTATATTTTTAAATAATTAAAAGAAGATGCTTTATCTAATAATTAAATTGAAAAATTATAAATTTATCTGAACATATCATATTAATAAAAATTATTAGTTTAATAAAAAACTTTAAAAATAAATGATGTGTTGGGAAGGGTTTATTTAGTAAAAATTATAGTAAAATTATTATACAATAATGTATGTATAACATAAAACAATGAGAAGTAGTATTTTATTAAAGTAGTTTATATAAAGAATATTATTTATTTTTATCATTAATTTTTATTTAAGTCAATCATTTTGGGAAGTTTCCAAATATATTTTAGTATTGCATATAGCCAGCAGGAATGGTAGAAGGCATTCCAGAACTAAATCTTCTTTGAATTGAAGGTTACTAAGTATTCATTCCATATGGTATAGTATTCATAGAATTAGCTGCACTTCCAATAGAAGATGTGGAATTATTTGACATTGCTTTAGGACGAGGAGAGGGAGTTCTGTCTCTAGTGAATCTGTATTAGAAGCCAATATCGTCAAAGTCAGACATTTTTGTTATTTTTGTGATAATATTTTTTTTAAGATGTTTTTTTATTTGTTAATGTTTTTTTTTTATAATTATTATTTTTTTTATAAAACTTTGAGCTATTTTAAAACAAAAATATTGACAAAAATATAAGAGTCTGATCTGATTATTATGACGTACTTATAAAAATAAAAATTTGATTAATAAAGAAAGAACGAGAATAATAGGTTATTGAGAGAAAAAAATTTATTATAAAATAATTAGAAGCTTTTCTGATAGAATTTTAATAATGTTTATACATTATATAAAAATTATACTTAAAGTTGATTTGATTAAATATTAATCACTCGATCAATTAATTACTTATTTATTATATTTTGCTTACTAATTGTCTATTTAATTTTCCAAAATTATAATTCAAATTTTGAAGATCAACAATAATACTAATGTATCACTTTTTGAAAAAACTGCCTACCTTTAAATTTTTTTTAATTTTTAGCTAAAGATTTTAAAACACACTTTAAAGAATTGAAATATTTTGTGATGAAATAGTAAAATACATCTAATGAGTACACTCAAATAATGAGAGATTTCTCAATAAATTCCTTTCTCTAATTGTTGATTGAACAATTATGAACTATTTATAATCTTTTCCCCATATGTAACAAAAATAATTGAAAAATTGATAATTAAATAGTGTAAATTCAAAAAATTATAATAAAAAGTAATTTGATTCTATTAATAGTTGATTTTCTTCTATTTAATCAATATTAGTTTTTTTCTAAAGTAGTATATTTAATTTACCCAAAAACTTTTAAAAATCCACTAATTTTTTTTTGAATTTTTCGTGTAGTTTCATATCTCTTTTCTGAATTACATCTCACATTAATCTAAATAAATTAGAAATAATCATATTAATCTATTTTTTACAGCATACTATAAACAAGGTCTTTTTATATGAACAATTTTTAGTCTAAAAGGGTCCACTATTTTAATGTTCTATCATAACACAATTGAGTGAAGTTTTAATTTCATTCATTCTTGTACTATAGAAAAGAATTTTAAATTACATGAAAATAATACTTTTTATGTTTAAAAATTGTATCTAAAGTAGTCAATGTTTAAATTTTTTTGTTTACTTTAAAAATATGCAGAAAAATGATTAGCTTAATAAAGTTGTGGTAATAATTTTTTTGATAAATATGTAAAAAAATTATTACAAAATATCTTAAAAATGTACAAAAATTTATGGATACAATGATTAGAAGAGAATTAGTTAACTTTTTTGTAATAATTAAGTAAATGAGTGCTTGTTTTTGTTTTTTTCGTTTTTTTGGTATAATCCCAAAATAGCATTTTGATACCAAAAAAAATTAATTACTTATTAGAATAGAAAGAGGTATAGTTTTTACGTCAATTAATTATTATAAAGTTTTATTTATGACGATGCGCACAAATCCTTAATTTAAATTAAATAGCTATTCTAGCTAGAGCATCTTAATCTTTATCAATTCACCTCCAAAGAAACAAAAATTCTTTGCTGAAATTGTTTTTAAAAGTAAAAACACACTAACAGAATAAAATTTGTATTTTTTCTTTAGGAATAGCCATTTTTAGCCAAGTTTTTGATAAGATAATATGTATATTGTTAGTAATGATATCTACAAATATTAATTCATAATTCACTGAATTTTTTAAGTAGAATTAATTTAGATTTTGTATTGATTGCTACTAAAAGATGAAAAATTAACTACACTTATTGATTGAAACACACATTAAAAAAATAGAAATCTTGCAAAAAGAATTAAGTGTGCTTATTGGTTTATATAGAGTTTTACAATAAAGTTAATCACCAATAAATAGTTCATTAATATCTAATAAATTTTTTGTTTTTTTCAATTTACATACTTTCTAATAATTTATGTCTCAAATAGGTATGAAAAAGCTAGGCGTAAAATATAAAAATCAATATTAATGGATAAATATGACATAGAAAATTAAAGTTGACAAATTTAAAATACAAGATTTTGTAAATTATGCTTAAAAGATTTATTAGATTTGCTAATAATAGCTAAAATATTACAAAATTTAATTTTACTCGCTGCTTAATTGTTTTTTTTTTCTTGATTTTACATATCAGTTAAAGTGAACTAAATAAATAGAAATTTTTTTAAAAGGAGTACATTCATTCAAAATTATCTTTGAAAACTTCAGAAATATAATGAAAACAAATCAATCTGTAAATTTGGTATTAATGTAGTGTTGTAATTAAGTTAATTTAAAAGATGAATGGATGAAATAATACATTTAATATTAAAAACATAGACAAGATAGTTATCAAGAAAATAAATATGCTTTTAGAATCAAAATTTTTTCTAAAAAGTTTTGTTTAGAAAAATCCTTGTTATTATAAAAGAATGATTTTGATTTAATAACTGTGTATTTTTCTTTGCTTTTTAATATTGAATTGATTATATATATATATGATATAATGGAGCTATTATTTTTTTAAAATTCAATTTTACTAATTGATTTATTGATTGATCAATAATAAATAAGGTTGGATGATTAATATAAAACTATGTAAGTGTATTATTTATCAATTGTCTATAATAAGAGAGTTATAAATTTAAGATCCATCAATTTTATTAATTAATTAGTTATTAGTTTCTTGAGTCTTTTTATTAAATTACTAATTTATATTTTGTATTTTTCCTATCTTTCTTTTGTTCATTATTGGTTTTTGATGATTAAAAACTATCATAAATTAATAGAGGTAATAAGTATTTTATGATTGATTAGTCTAATAAGGTAAATAGTTATTGTTATTTTTTGATTAATATATTTAAGCTGCTTTTGTTTCATTAGTTTTAAGATATTATCTCTGATATAACGTTTTTAAGTTAAATTAATTGCTCTACATATCTATATTAAAAATAAATATATAATTTAAAATGTTTGTCGTATGATAATATAAATTAATAAATAAATTGTAATAATTAAAGTTACTTAATGTAAAAGATTATAAATTTAATTATTATTATTTATTATAATAATAGCAGAAATCAAAAGAAAAAAAATTATAATTTACTCTATAGGAAGGTTTTTAGTATCACAAATTTTAAAGATATTTGATAAAGTTTTGATTTGTTTAGAGGAAATCTCTTCATTTATTTTAACTTTAGAGAAATCTTCATCATTTATTTACTCCTAATTTTAATTATTTTAATCAATATCTTTGTAGCCTTAGTTTATTTATTCAGCTTCTTATTAGTTTTACTCTAAGCTATTATTAAACACAACTTATTCTTCGATTGAGTTTTATTAGTTATATTCTATTCTATTTTTTGAATAATCTCTTGGGTCATCTGGTTATAGAGCTTAAATATCATTGTAATCTTCTATATAATTATCTGCTTTGAGTTATTTGGGTTCAAAAATCTATCCATCGTTTTAAAAATTAATCTTTTAATAGAGTATATTCCTTATTGAGTCGTCTAATTCTTCACTAGATACCTTTGTGTCTTATTTTGATCCTTAAAAATTGCATGTTATATTATCTAAATTCGATTAGTTAGCTTATAAATAAGAACGTCCACTTTTTCCATTTGAGGGGTTATTGGTATTGTCTTTCTCTCTGTTTGAAGTATAAAAAATTGAAAGATCATTATTTGACTTTTTTATAAGATTGAAATTCGCTATGTAGCTATCATCATTTTCTTTGTTAGAGTAGCTCTTCATAACATTCGAAGAGTTGATGGCAGATGTTTTTAATTTTTATTGAGAATTATTAGTCTTTAAGCAAGAATATAAGTTAACATTTTAATTTAGTTATTCATTATAGGGTTATTAATTTTCATTTTGTTGATCTTATTAGTTGATCTGAGACATATAAGAGTTGATGTTAATATGTCTTAAATCTGCTGATTATTTTTTAGCATAATTATTATATTAACCTAGCATAGATCTGTTTTAATTTAATAAATTTTATTTTTTATTCAATTTTGTTAAATTAATTTTATAAAAATGTTAAAATTTTCTATTACAAATAAAAAAATATTTCAAAACAAATTTTCTAAATATTTAATAAAATTGCATTTATTCAAAAATGAATGGATTTTATGAGTATTTTTATATAGATTTCTATTTTCATTTTAGCAACAAAATGGGATGATTAGCTTAATTTATATATTTACAATCTAGATAAAGGGACAAATTTTTAGTTAAAATATTTAATTTTTTAAATTACCTTTTTTAAGTGGAGTTGCTGGTTGTTTAGGTTTCTGAAAAAGATTCTTTGAGTGGCTTTTTTTAGTCTAATTAGAGTTAAAATTTCTTTTACTTTTAAGTACTGTAGATTTATTACTCAAGCTATACTTCATATTATGGCTTTTATGCTTACATTTATATTTATTATGGCTGTGATACGATTGGTTTCTATTGAAGTGGAGTATTTTAAATTTTATTTTATACTGAAGCAAGAAATGTTTTGTTTTCAGTAAGAGGAGTATTTTAGATATAGCCTTATTATCCATTGTTGAGTAGTTGAGCACTTTGATTTCTTTTATGCTTTCCAATTATACTATATTGATTTTTATCTGAGTATTCGTTTACTTATGATGTTTTGAGTAGGTTTGAAGTGTTATATTAAAATATATCAACCCTATATAATTTTTAAATGTAATTATAAATTAAATTAACAACAAAAAGTGAATATCTTTTTAAATTTTTGTTAGAATAAAGAATCAGATTTAAAAATTTTGAACTTCATATCAGTTTTATCCAATTGTTAAAAATGATTCATTTACAAAATATTTATTTTTTTTACTTTTTTTAAATTGGTGTATGGCTTAAATAGGCATTTTAACTTAAGTAACCTATTGGTGAGTTTTAAATAAGGTTTGGTGTGTTATTAACGAGACTTGGCGATTATTCCCTTGACATATGAGCTGAAGCTAGTGCTTTTTTTTGCAGCTCTCTTTATCTTTGCTCTATAAATTCAATATAATTATTAGATGTTGAAGTTTGAGCAGGATTTTGCAAAAGCTAAAGTAGCCCTGATTTTTCTTTTTATAATTTATCTTATTTAGAAAGATCAAGTTTTTATTAAGTTTAATCATCTTATTTAAGAGTTGAAGCTATGCTTAAATAACTTGGCTTCCTTGACATACTATTATAATTATTTGCTAGTTCTATTTAATTTTTAGTTTGATTCTCCATAAATTTTATTTCACTATTTCTTCTCGAGTTATATTTTGAATGTTCACTTTAGTACTACTAATCTCTATTAACTCTTAAATTGCTATCTAGGTAATTTTCAAACTTCAATAATAAATTGCTCGTAGAACCTTTTCCTTTATCTGTTTCAGTAGGAATACGCTGCATTTTGTTGACTTACAAAATCTATTCTTGTAAATCCTATAAAGTTTACTGTTTATTAAAAATAATAAATATAGAAATCAATTTTTATTATTCTTTTTGGAGTATAGCAATCATTATTTAATATTAAGAAGGAAGATTATTTTATTACACACTTAAATGGAGATGGATTAGTCTATAAATTAGCCTGAAATTTATAATTAAAAATTATTATTCAAACTAACACAGTAAAAAAATAAATAATTTTACTTTAGAGCGCATTACAATATTTACAACTTTCTTAAAAGTGAGCTTTTTGTACTTTAAAAAACTATAATAATGATAATCTATCTATCTATATTTAAACGACAAATTGTTTTTAACTGAATAAATTAACTTTTTAATTATTTTAAGCCCACTAATATTTTTTTGCAAAATCTTTCGAAGTCGTCATAGTGCTATTTTAATCAAAATTAGATTTTCCCATTCATTTTATTTAATATTTAATAGAATGCGACAATAATGTGTTCAAAAATGAAAAATGGAATGGTAACCCTTTTATTCAAACCACAATTTATTGTATTCAACTTATTTATTTTTTTAGAATGTTTGAAAAAGTTTAAAACACAATAAATAAAGTATTTTGTTTGTTTAAATAATGAACTTTTTAATAAACATTAATTAATAATAAAATGGTATCTGTAAAAATGAATGTTTATTAAATTATATATATAAATTAACCATTTATTTTTTATTTGAAATATAAAATTATAAACATTTTATTTTATTCATTTTAATTAATTCATTATCAAAAAATAAAAAATTACTTTTTATTTCGGAAGAAAATTCGAATTTCTTTTTCAATAAAGCAGTAAATATATTATTTTTCAAATAGGTTAATGCAATTAGTAACTATAAAAATTATTTTGTAAATAATTTAAATTTATGATTTTATTTTTGGTTAAATTTTTAAAAAAATGAAACTCAATGGTATTTGATTTTATTTTGTAAGAAAATTTTAATTGTTAAAACAATAATACATTAAATAAATTAATTTTTTAATATTTTAAGGCAATCATTATCTAAAAAAATTTTTAGGAAATAATTTAAATTTATTATTTTATTTTTGATTGAAATAATAAATAAAATTAAACTCAAATAATTTTACTTTTTATTTTTAAAGAAAATTTCAGTTGCTTTAAACAATAATGCAGTAAATAATTATTTTTTAAATACATTAAGGTAATTCTTATCTAATAAAATTATTTTGGAAATAATATAAATATATTTTTTATTTTTGATTGAAGAAATAAAAAAATACATCTCTATAATATTTGCTTTTTATTTTGAAAACAAAAATTGTTCAAGAAAGATGCAGTTTAAATATTATTTTTGAAGTATTTTAAGGCAATTATTATCTAAAAAAAAATTATTTTAGAAAAAATTTCATATTTTTATTTAATTTTTGATTGAAACAATAAAAAAAGATACTAAATAAGATTAAATATAATATTAAAATCAAAACGTTATCAAATTATCATAACAATATATAAAAACATAATAAAAAATAATTAAAATAAGAAATCATTTTACAAAAATTATGATTTTATGTATTACTTTTAAAATAAAATAAAAAATATATTGATTTATACTATATATTATATATAATTTTAAATATCAAAAGTCAATAGCATTAATTACTCTGAAAGCATTATGAGAGAATACATCAAAACAGCGAACTTAAAGGAAATTAGTTAAAAAGTAACCCATAATTACTCCTAAGATAGTATCAAAAGTAAAGTGGCACATAAAATAAACTCTAGCTGTCATAACAAGAATAACAAATGCAATTAATATCATTTCTAATCTATCATAATCAATTGAAATTCCCATGAAGAATTTCATTATGAAATTCACTTAATTATAAGAAAAGATAATGTTACAAGCAAAGTTGACTGCTTAAATAGAATCTCCACTAGGAAGAGAGCAATTTTATTCTTTTTATCTAAAAATGCTTGATTTATTTTTTAGCCATGGAATAAAAATTGGTCTTTTTCTTTTTAAAAGCTTTTTAGTCACTAAAGTCATAATCAGATTGCAAATTATACAAAACAAATAGAAGAGAGCCTAGATGATTGAACTTTCTTAGCTTCGTTTTAAAATACTAAAATTGAAGGCATAAACCAGGCAAATAGGAACTATAATAAACGAAGGATTAAACATCAAAGCAAATGGATACAATATCATAGAAACTAATTTGCTGTCGAGTTTGTGCAATAACTCGCTTATCGCTTTATCAATTCTATCTAAAAATCCTAGCATAATCTAAAAGTAAAATATTAATTTTTTTAATAAAAATAATAATTAAAATCAAAGATCTGTCTTTCTGTGAGATAAAAAAATGCTAATTAATTTCATTAAATAATATCTAAAACAATTTTGAATAAATTTTAAAAAGTGTTTACTTTATCAAAAACTAAACAATTTATTTATGAAGCTTAAAATTATTTTATTGATAAAAACAAATCAAATAAAAACTTCTTTATTTGAGTAAAATAATAACCCAATTAAATGAAGAAAGATAATTCAAATAATTTTTTTTATCATAGTCATTTAAAATTGAATAAGAATTTGTATTATTGATTTTAATATGTATATTTCAAGAGATATAAATTTGTAATTTATTTTATTTTATTTCTAATAAATTCAGGTAAAATGTTACATTTGTAAAAATCTAATAAATATTTATTTATTTTGTTCCTTTCAATTCAATGATGGATATTTGTTTTCATGAATAAAAAATAGTAAAAAAATTAGAAAAGATTTTTTAATTATTTTAAAATGATTGGTTATTTATTTGCGCATTTAGCATTCAAAACAAAAAAATCTTAGCATGCTTATCAATGGATTTAGTTAATATCAAAAAATCAAAATAAATACCATGAATTTATTATTATTATTATTATATTTAAAGGCTTCATTTAAATAAAGGTTATTAAATATATCTAATTTTTTTTAATTAAGTGCTGATAGTGTATAGTCATTTATAATAAAAAGGATTAGCAACAAAAAAGTGAAGCATAAGTACTAAATATTTTGTAGTCAGTAGATAGTTTTTAAAATGAAGTTTTTTAGTTCTCTTTTAGCTGTCCAAATACTTATTTTAACAAGCTTAGTTGAGCTTTCATACCAAACTAAAATATAGTTTATAGTCTAGCCATATTATCCAGCAGTAATTTGGTAGAAAATCAAATAATTTACTCCAAAACTATTCAAACTCACAAATAAAAAATTAATATATTTTTAATTATGCAAATATAGCTAACCAGATACTCAATCATTGCAGATAACAGGGATCGAAATCGAAATAGTTAGAGAAGCTTTAAGTTATTTAAATTATTAAGGTATTTAAAAATATTTAAAGTAATCTATATTTATAAATATATTTCAAAAATGAAATTAGAAAATAAGGACTACTCTTTTACCTGCGAAAGGAATTTTTAAGAACTGACTAGCTCTATTTAAAATCTAAGCTTTCTTAAAAATACAACATTTTAAATAGGTATTGATTAATCAGGAATTTCGTCTAAAAATTTAGCTTAAGGCTTTAAATACTCCTAGCCAATATTTTCAGGTTATTATGTAGTCCTTTAGCATACAAGATATACAGCTAATTATTTTACATTTACTTTCAAGTAAATATTTAAAATTGACATTTCATTTAACAGTTTAGATATAAAATGTTTTTTAATAATTTCTAATTTTGAAATAATTAGAGCTTATATTATGTTCCTAATAGGAGTTAGTTTTATAGCTACTTATTATGCTCTCAAACATGCAGACTCATAACGATTAGGGTGGCTAGAGTATGCATTTATTGTTTCTTCCTCATTTTTCTTAAATAGAGAACCTCTTATTTCACACGCGAAGGCAAAATCGATTCAATATGGTTTTTATTTTTTGAGTGGATTGGTATTCTTGTTTGGAATAGCTGTATTTATTTACTATTTACTTGAAAACCAAGCAAGTGAAATATTTGAATATTCGTAACTGAATGGGAAAGATATTTATACAATTTATGGGGATTCTAAAGCTTCTTTAATAGTAGATAAAATTAATGCAAAAGAATTTGATTATAAAATCTTCAACAATACTTCTTCTGAGTTTTTAAATTATTATGACACATAAAGAACCTAGTTCACTATTCACAAAGAGTACTAAGGATTAACTCTACTATCTTATTTGTAATAATATATTTTTATTCAAAGTTAATCTTTTACTCTTGTTTAAATTAAATTTTCAAATTATAGATTTTTTATTTTAAGCTTTTGAATTCTTTTAATAAAATCTAAATAAAAGATATAAAATTATTTACTATTAACCTATTTTAGATGTAATGGAGATATGCACATGATTGGTCTTCCTTATAATTAATTTGATGGATTGGTTTATAATTTAAGTGTTCCTGATACCTTAATATAGCAAATAGATTCAGCTTTACTCTAAGTTCTAAATAAAAAAAGTGTTTAAGAAAGAGCTAGAAGCTACTAAACTAAATCTGGGTAGATGTGTTAGGCTACACCAGCTGATTATATTAGGTTCTTTCATGGTATAACTTATTATGATCTTTGGGGCCTTTTCTTAATTATTTGGCTTCTGCCTCTAATATGGATTCTGAGGAAGCTTCTTCTTTCTTATTATAAAAAATATCATCCAGTCTATTATAAAGAAGCAAAATAAGAAGGGATTATAGAGTATGTCTCATATAAAAGAGCTCATGATTGTGGAGTATTAGTTGATGATGAGCTATGTAAAGCTCAAAAAAATCTAGGTATTCAAATTACTTTTGCAATTGATTAATTAAAATTAATTAATTATATTTAGAGTAGGATGTTGCTAAAAGAGACGAACACGGTATAGATCCATTAGTAGAACATTTATTAGATGATAGATAAATAAATATGGATTAAATTAAATAAGCCTATGAAAAATCTAAAAAAGTAGATTTTACCAATTTTAAGAAACTGAATTCTTCAATAAATGATAGTTTTAACAGCAGTAGAAGTATGGCATTGAGAAACCCTAATAGATTTAAAGGCTACATTAAAAATCCAGATGATGCTTGTAATTAAGGTAGTGCTTTTGATTCTTTAATGCCAACAAATTAAGATGGAATTGAACTGACTCCTTTACATGATTATTTTAGACTTAAATTTGGATAAAGTTAGAAAGATAATAACTCAATATTCTTTTAAACATTAAATAGAAAACATTAAAATAATTAAGAGGGTGTTGGATTAATAAGAATGCTTTCTTCTATTCAACCTCCTAATGCAGATTTGAGTTCTATCCATGGATAAATACTTGCAAACAATTCTCATGATGGATCTTTGCCACTTGGGATGCTTTATTAAACTGAACAAGAAAAGAAAAATAGATTTAGGTAAAATTTAATTTTATTTGTGTTAAATATTTATTAGTTACTATGAAAAAGATTCAACATCGTTAAGCAGTCTAAAAATTAACAAGGAGAAGGGCAATTATTTAGTTCTTAGATTAAAAAATCCAACTTGGGAAATTAAAATAGTTTACCTTTAATAAATTTAGAAGAAGATGATGATTATGAAGATGATATTTTACATAATGGAACGAATAAATAATATTACGATTAATTTCATCACTTAAAAAAATAGAAATCTAAAGTGTAAGGTGAAAATCAAAATGAGAGTAGGCTAAAGCTAAAGCACAATAATTTCATGGGATTAGATGAGTTACCATCTCCATAAAAATAAAAATCAGAAACTGTTATTGATATCACTAATCAAAATATAGGTAACAATTAAAACGGAATAATATCAAAAGATGGTTTGAATTCATCAGTATAATATGAACACAAAGGTAAAGAACACATGTTTATAAGAAATATCAAGAGGTCATAAACAGGCTTAAATAAGCTTAACTCGTTTATTTTAGAAAATCAAGAAGATATCGAAAAAGACTTTAATTATGAAAATCCTTCATACCGAGTGCAACCATCTGCAAAAAAGCTTTTAGAAGATTTAGAAAGATAAAACTCATCTCAATTAAAGTAAGAAAATAAATAGAAAAGGAAAGTTATCGAACATTAAAAGTAATTAGTTGATTAGTTCTTTAATCAACATTAGACTTTGGTAATAAAAGATAATGATCTAACTGTTGAAGTGCTCACTTTTAGGGATGATGAAAAAAAGGAGTAACCACAAATATATGATTTAGATTCTCATAAGCAATATTCCTCAAATAAATCAACAAAAAGATGAAACTTAAAAACTAAAATTTTATTGAATAAAATACCATTATTTATTTATTTAAATTTTAAAGTAAAAATATAGATTATTTATTAATTATAATAAATAAAACTTTAAATAAAAAAATTTTCAAGATTTCATACATATAATATAAATATAATTTCTGTATATTAAATGTATTTATTATATCTACAGTTTTAAAATATTTTTAAAATGTAACTGGCTAACTAACTTAATATCTTATCTCAAATATTAGAACTAAATTAATGAAGAAAAAGTAATTTTTGATTAAATCAATAGATTTAACTAAAAAATTAATCAATGTCTACTTAAGATAAATAAATACTTAAAAATTACATCAAACGATTTATCATTTTGTTTCAATTAATTTTTATTTTGAAGTAAAATTAATTTAAAAAAGATAAAAATTTTTGAGTGGTGTTTATGAAAAATTAGAAAAATTTCTTTTGAAAAATGATATAAAATTATGTAATAAAATATTTTTGATATTGAAAAATGTTGAAAATAAAATTTAAATGCCAACCATTTACCATGTCTGTGATGGGCAATTTGTAAAAAATAAATGAAAATTTATTTAGTTAATCTCAAATTTTGTGCCATTAATTTTTTAGAGAGAAATTAAATTAAGTAGCAGATAGATTTTGGTTTCTTGGATTATATTTCTCACATATTTTGTAATTTCAAATTGCAAATAAACTATGAAATTAATATTGATCATTAAGAAGGTATATTTAGTTATTTTTATTTCTAGAACTAATTAAAAAAAAATTGTTTGCGTATTTTGCTGATTAATTAAAATGAACCAATTTTTTTTATTTGATAAAAAAATTTAATGAATTCTGATAATTAGATAAAATGAAAAAGTAAGTGGGCAAATTGATAATTTTAAATGATATTAAACAAATTAAAATATTTATATGTTATAAAAATATATATTTAATCTTTTACAATTTTACATTTTCTATGAAAATATTTTATTTATAGTAATTAAAATGTGTTAAATTTATATTTGGATAAATATCTTGAAAGGAAACTTTTAAATTCTGATGCATATTGCATTGATTAAAATAATGTTATTTTTCTAAAAGATCAAATAATTCAGTATGTAATTTCATTAATTTATTTCATTTCATCAAATTATCTTTAGACAAATTACACATCAAAATTTTTTAAGGTTAATTATATATTTAAATTTTACTTTCTTCTTGAATGATCTTAAAAATTTAGTTAAATTATAAGCAATTATCTCTACTTAAGTTAAAAATTAAAAATAAATTGGGAAATATTTATTTTAGAATCCTAAAAATATTTAATGGGTTAAAAAATAATTTTTTGGAGAAAATAAGAGATTGGCAATATAAATTAATGACAAAGAATATTTTATTGGATTAAAAGAGGGAATTATAACTAAAATGATATTGAATTAAATTAAGAGATCATATTTATACAATTTAATATATATTATAAAATAGATAGTTTTTTACATATCATTATATGATCTAATTAATTTTTTTTATATTCTTTTTAATCATTATATTGTAACTACTACAGAACGATATTTTTCATTGCATTATTCAACTTCTCTTATAAGATCTTCAGAAACACCTAATTCTCTTAAACTTTCAGAAAAATACTCACCTACTTTATCGAAATTAGCATTAGATACTCCCATGTACTTATGAACTTCAGTTAATTTTCTGCCATACCACCTATTTATTTATTTAGTAATTTAGTTAATTTGGTAAATTTAAATATTTTAATTTGAATTACTTTTCAGAGCCACCAAAAGCAAAGATATTGAAGTCAGTCTATTTCTTTGTTTGTTTGGCCATATCAACATTTTTGAAGAAAGGCTTCAAAGTCTCATCCTTCAAGACCTTAGCATAAAAACTTTTAGTAGCTTTAGCAACTACTTCATCACCTCCAAGTCTAGCATTTAAAGACTTCTTCATTGGGCAAATCTAAGCTCCAGCACTCTTTTTTGTGTACTTGGTATAAAAGTAATAGGTGAAAAGTCCAGCAGTAATAGCACCAACAGCTATTTTTACAGCATTACCAAGCTCTACAGGGTTAATTACTTCAGCAGTATTTGACATTTTATAGGAAAAATTGAATTCTTTGATTTTATTTTCTTTAAGATAACTTTAATTGGATTATTTATTTATTATTTAATATTTTAGATTTAAAAATCATATATTTAAATAATATTATATAATATTAATACGAAAGAATTTGTAATTTTTTACTTCTTATGTGTGTCATACACCCAATTTAAAAAACTAGAATTAATCCAGAAAAAACTAAATTTGCTATCAACGAAAGTTTAGAGAAAATTATATTCTTTAACTTTCTGATATAAACTTTAACTGAGATAATAAAAAACTTTTGGATTAATTAAAATTAGTTAAGAATATTTGATTACAATGAATTAAAAGATAATTTAATTATGAGTTCATCAAAAAGATTGAATAACAACTAATACTTAAAGGCTTAATTAAATTATAATAAGCTTAATCAGAATTAATTAAAATTAAATATCTCTTAGAAATATTAAAAATAAATAACGCAAGTAAGTGATTAAGTATTCTTAAATTCAAAAATTAATTATTATTTGATCTCTTTATGATACAAATTTTAATGACTCATTCATAACTTTATTAAATAATCTTTGTATTTATTTTCTTCTTTTTTTCTGTTTAAGACTCCATGTTTAAAGTTATGAAGACAGCTTATAAAAAAGTTTGAGTAATATTCCTGCATATTTTATTTAAAAATTTATACAATATACCATATATTCCAAAGCCTAAGAATCTTTGATTTTATATATTTTTGAAATATTTATATTAATTTAAAATAATTACTATTGAAGAATAGTTTGTAATTATTTATAAAATTACCAAAAAATATTTTACAAATACTCTATAAAAAAATAATTCTTTGCTTTTGTACTACTCTCTTAAACATTTTCTAAAATTATAAGTAAAAAAAATTATTAACAAATAAAGAATATCATACAATTTTTTTTATAAATATAAAAATTTTAAAAATAAATATAAATAAATTTATTAATGAAACAATAAATGACAAAAACATTTTTTTTAGAAAATTAATAATTTTTATAATTCGTTAATTTTAAACAACAAAATAAATTATACAAATTTATATTAAATCATAAAATAAATTAAAAAAATGTATTTCTAATAATGATTCTATTTAATTTAGAATAAAGGCTAATATCTCTATACACCTTTTTAATATATGATATCTTATCTATTAGATTAAATATTATACCTACAATTCCTTTATCAATCTAAAACATTTCTATTTCTAATCAAAATTAAAACATATTTAAAAAATAGATTTTAATTTTAATAAATATTCAATATTTTCAAAAACAAACAAAAAATTTTAAGATATTGAGGCTTAAAAATAACAAAAATCTTAATAAATTAATTTCCTTTTCTAACTTATTTATTAATTTTCTATTAAAAAAAAATATATGTTTATAATCATTTACCAATATTAGTTTAAAATTAAACACAAAGAATAATATATATCTGCCTTAGAGGAGCTAAAGGAAAAAACTAAAAGCTTTGAAAATACTAAATTATTTATTCATTATTTATTTGTTAGTTTGGATTTTAAAATAATTTATATAAAATAAACATAATAGTAACTTTAAATTTATACATTAATATAATAAAAGATTTAAAGCATTAATAATACTCTATGAATTAATAACAAAAGGAAAAGACTTTTGAAAAAATTAAATATTTCAAAAAAATTGATTAAAGAAAAGAAAAGAAAACAAAAATTTAGTATTAAGAGAAAAATGAGAATTTAAAACACTTTATTGATAATATTTGCTCTTTCAGGATTGGCTCTTTGTTTTGATTCCTAATACTGCTTAAATGAAGGTCTATCTAATAAGGATTGTGGATGGTACACTAACTGTTTGGAAAATGCTTATAGCTGTGGATCAGATGGCTATCCTGTAGGATATGGCTTTAAATACTGTAGTAGATTTGTTGAAAAGTACAACAACTTCTCAGCTCCTGCTAAGAAATGGATCGATGGTACTTTATCTTGCCTTAAAACCTCTTTGAAGGATACTCTTGTCAACAAAAGCAAGTATACCTGTGACAATGTTAAGAAAATTGCTTTCGATTCTCACCCTAAATGTTATGTTGAAAATGGTTTCTGCGAATTATTCACTAAAGCAGATATCTAAGAAATCTATTCTACCATCTTATCCCTAACTTCTGTTTACTAATTCATGGATTTCTTGTCACTCTAATCTATCAAGTAAGTAACCGTCGTAGCATATGAATGTCTTCAATCTAAACTTTGATTATAAAATTTATTTAAAGTACAAATTTATATTTATCTATTTGAAATATAGAAATTTTATTAATACACTTTAGTGACGTGAATTGAATCTTTTATTAAAATTTATAAATGCATTTTCCTTTAATAATTTTATCCTAAGTAATCCACTACATATTAAACAAGAAGAAAAACTATAAAATTTATTTTTATATATAAAAATAGAATGTGTTGTAAATGTTTTTCATTTTAGAAGGAAATGTAAACTTAATTAAGAAATATTTTAAAATATTTATTTTCCATTCATGAAATCAAAGAATATGTTAACTCAACAAAGTTTTCAACATAGCTAATTCTTACGTTGGTCATTCATTAATTTTCATTTAAACATTATATTTTTTATGACATTCTAAAAACTTATTCAGACATGTTCTTGTATTTCATAATAAATCATACAAATTTAAACTAATTCAAAGCATAGTTTATTTAATTTGGCTATTTGATCAGAATTAAAATCATAATTTTCAATTTTTGATGACGAAATAAAAAAATTATTTTTATTTTTTAAACTAGAATAAATTAGTAATTTAAATTTAAAAGATTATTAAAAAACTGTAGTAAATTTGATAAATTTATTTATTAGATGGTTATCAGAATTTTTTGATTTTGCTAAAAGCTAACAAAGGTTATCTATCAATCTTTAATTTATATATAAACTTTTTAATAAATATTTAACGTTTAGTCTTTGTTAAAGTTACAAAACTTTAAAATTTAATATTAATTACCTGATAAAAGCAAGGAACACAAAGATCAAATATAATAAATAAGTAGCTAGCTAATATGAAAGAATCTCGTTTAGATAAATTATCTAGACCTAAGACGGCAGTTAATAGCCATATGAAGTAAATGCTCAATCAAAATGAAGATGAGAAGAAAAAAGAACTACAAAAAAAAGAAATGATTAGAGTTTAAGATGAGAATGGAGAATTACCTCTCATTTTTTAAAAGAATCCAGTCTTTTTGGTATTTGAAAATAAATTATAAGCAGAATTATTCAATGCTAGGTGCCATGATACAGGCGAAGTAATTATTTAATAAAATTGAGAAAGATAATTTGAAGAAAATGTCATCAATTATTTTATAGTAAATTGTAATTATTTTTTCATAATTTCAAAATTAGCATATTTCACAAGAAAAAGCTAAAGTTTTTAAAGAAGAATTCAACCGCATTAATCTTAAGAAAAGCAAAAATATCTTAAACTTATATTCTATGCGTTTGGGTGTAAATTGTATGATTACCTTAAGCAATTTGCTCTAGGATCCAAAGCTGAAAGAATTTGACTCTTTGAATTTAGCTGATAATGCTATTTCAGATAATGGTATGCACTCAATTAAATCGATTATTGCAAATACTCGCATTAAACACTTAAATTTATCTTCTAATATGATCAGCGAAGCTGGATTAGAAATGATTGTAGATGATCTCAGTAAAAGTGCTGTGCTCAAAAGTTTAGATTTAGGAGTATAAGAAGGAAGTATACGCAAAAATTCCTTTGGAGTAGATGGAGCTAAATGCATTGCAGCAGTTATTCTATAAAATAAAAATATTGAAAGCATTAGATTATAGGACAATGACGTAGGTATCACTGGAGGTGAGATTATAGGAACAGCATTAAAATAAAATAGAACTCTCAAACATTTAACTATAGCTGAAAATGAGCTTAAAACACCTGGCGCTGAGTTCATTTTAAAATCTGCTACAAACATAGAGTCGTTGGATTTAGGTAAAAATTATATAAAATCTGGTATTGGTCCTACTTTAAAATCATACTTAGAAAGTAATGCTAATCTAAAAAAATTAAATCTTGAATATAATGAGCTACTTGTATCAGGTACACGTGATTTGTCTATGGGTTTACTACTTTCTAGAAATTTACTTTCTTTAAATTTAAAAGGAAATGGAATAAGAGATGAGGGATTGTAGCTTATCAGCAGAGTATTTTTTTTATTAAAATGAATAAAATAAATCTTAATTAATACTTTTTATTTTAAATTAATGAAGGTTTTATGTGATAATTATGTTTTAGAAGAGCTGGATGTCAGTCTCAATGAAATTACTCCTATTGGTATAAATTATTTGGCAGAAGCTCTTCCTATGAGTAATATTAAAGTGCTCAATTTAAGTAAAAACCTTTTAGGAGATGAAAGCTTAATGATTATTGCAGATAAAGCAGAAGGAGCTGAGAATCTTAAGCTTTAGAGGATAGAAATTAACAGTTCTCGTGTTGCTGATGCAGGTAAAAATTAAATAAATGTTTCAGTTTTAAAAAATGAAATTAAACTTAAATAGGCATTTTGCATTTCCTCGAAAGAATAGAGTACTTTGAGAATATAAAATCTATTAAGGCTATTGATAATTTTATATCTGAGAAGATTGAAAAAATATTATTAGAAATATTAGAAAAAAACAAAACTCTTGTTGAGTTTTAAGTAAATGGTAACAGATTATCTCTATGTTGTTTAAACAGGATAAAGAAGATTTTATAAAGAAATAACAAAGAGCTCGAAGAACGTGAACCAAATAAAATTAGAACAGAAATATATAGATTAAAATATGAGTAGCAAAAGATTGAGGCTGCAAGAAGAAAATTAGATTAGTAAGAAAAGGCGATAAATGAATTAGAAACTCAAAAAAATCAGCTTGAACATAAGCTCCAAAATTTAAAGAAAACAGAAGAACACAAAAGACAAGAGTTGAATGGAAAAATTTAAGACTAAAGGGCAGCAATACAAAAAAAGAAAGACTTGATAGGTAAAAAAATATTAAAATAAATAATTAAGTATTATTCTAATAAATAAATAAAAATTAATATAGATTAAAACAATGCTAAATTTGAGTTGCGAAAGAATGAATTATTAGCCGAATTGAATAATTTACAGTAAGAATATGATGTAGCTTAGGTCGAAAGAAATAAAGTTTTCAATGACTTAGAATAATTAAATTCAGATATTAACAAAATTGAAGTAGACTTTAAGGATTAATTAGATAACTTAGAAAATGAGCTTTAAAAGCAAAAATAAAAAAAAGAAGAATATGATAAAAAGAATGCTGATCTTAATAGTGAGTACTCATAGCTTCTTAAATAAGAAAAAGAACTATCAGAGTATCTTAATAGTTTAGAAAAATAAAAGGCTGCTTAAAAAAAAAGCAAGAAATAAAATGCCAGTGTCACAAAATTGTGAAAGAACTATCTATATAAAAAAAAATAAAAGTTTAAACTAAAAATTGCAATAGTATAATTTTATTTCATATTATTTCTATGTAATAACGAGCATAGCAATATGTAAAAATATGTTAAAGGGTCATATCTTTTAGTTTAACTTTTACATATTAATAAGCAAAAAAATATTTATTTTTATCAATTAAATTTATTTTTTTAAATATAAATTTGTTTGGCAAAATATAAAATAATCAATTGTTACTTGTTAGTCAAATTTTATTTTTTAATCATTAGTCAAATTTAAATTTAAGGTGGAATTAGTGAACAAAACTCTATAGATTATTTATTAAATTAGTACTTTATAATTAAATAGATATTTGATTGATAGAGTAGTCAAATATATCATTATTGTAAATTCTTACAAATAACACCCATCCCCTTTTACAAACCTTTATTATATTTTGAGTTTAAGACCTTTATGATGAGCTTTAAATAGATTAAGATGTTCCTTAATAAATGAGTCTTTATGGTATATTTATTGTTTAAATTTAATTCACATAGTAGGAAAATTTAAATAAAATATTTACATAAAGCTTTGTAAAATTTATGTAGTATTTTTAGCCGTAATCTTTACACATTTTCTCAATTTATAGTTTAAATAAATAATTAAAAAAATCAAAAAATAAAAGAATATTTATTTAAGTATATTTGTAAATTTTAATTAGTAATAACAATATAGGCCTAGATGGTAGCTTCCAAAATAGCTAAATGTCCTACTCTCCACTTTAACCCTTTACCTATAGTAATTTTTTACACATTTTCTCAATATATAGTTTAAATAAATAATTAAAAAAATCAAAAAATAAAAGAATATTTATTTATACGTCAAGCATTAACTTATTAAATACTTGTTAGAAATTTTTTAACTCTTATTTGTTAATAATGTTGATATCCATCCATATAACATTTTATATAAAATAAGTTAATTTATAATAAAAATTTTTTGTAAAATTATAATTGAAAATATAATTATAAATAATACAGGCAATACAGAGTTTATTTTTTATTGTTCTTTACTTATAAATTTAGATGATCTTAGTTAATGCTCAATAAATATGATATACTTTATTTTTATTTAATTAATTACACCTTTATTGGTTTGTTCTAGTTTTATTGATATTATTTGTGGTAAAATTTAACTTCACTTTATTTAAAAATTTGTATTACAAAATTAGCAAATTTTAGATTCAAAATATTAAGATAAAAATTTAATAACTAACTAACTAACTATTGCACTAAATATTTTAGTGTTTGTTTGTTTGTTCGTTTTTAAAGTCAAACTTTTTTCTTGTTAAAAGCTTCTAGGATATTTGTTTATTATTTTATTTAAGTTTAGACATTCTTTGTTTGGTTTTTCCATGAGGTTATTTTTTATTAAGGTATTTATTGTAAAGGTAATTATGAATGACTATTTGGTGATACAAGTTTTTATTAGTTGAAAGGGGAAGTTAATTATTGTGGTTGTTTGGTAGGGGATATTATCTAATTATATTAATACTATGATTGCTTTGTAAAATTTTTTAAGAAACTCAAGTTGTTTTATTAATGATCAGGATTCTATGATTAAGGAGGTTGTTAAATTTGAATATTAGAATTATTTTAGTTGTTTGATATCACTCTAGGTGTACTCTAACATGATATTATAGAATTATTGGTCACGTCTGATTAATCACCTTCAGTATTCTACCTTTGAGAAAACAGATTACGCTTCATTA
The DNA here is from genome assembly GCF_000189635.1 of Tetrahymena thermophila SB210. Lineage (NCBI taxonomy): Eukaryota > Ciliophora > Oligohymenophorea > Hymenostomatida > Tetrahymenidae > Tetrahymena > Tetrahymena thermophila. The sequence goes on from NW_002476377.1 coordinate 249,699, forward strand.
AAGGTAATTATTGTTATTATTACTATTGTTCTGTTGCTTTTTTAACTAAAATATAAAATTTTGTTATTAAAATAAATAAATAGTCTTAAAAAAATTACATTTATGAGGAATGAAGTTGGATGTTTGATTTTCTTGTTAAGATTCTGTTATGCTATCCATATTTGGTTTAATATATTTTGAGAAAGTTGATGTGTTTTAGGCTTAGAAACCATAGTATGATTATCCATTTTTAGCTACATTTTATATTACTGTTGAAAGTTATTGTTGGGCATTACTAGTAAATTAGTATTAGGGGTTTTATTGATTTTATGTAGGGTTTATTTCAGCATCAAAATTAATCATTTTCTTTGAATAAACACTTCTGAGGTTTTGATTACTTACAAGATTTTCTTTTAGTAAAGGAGATTCATTGTATGCGTACAACATTTGTGTTTGAGGTGTCATATGACTTGGTAATTTACTAATTGATTTACGAACGTCATTTGGTAGAATTGATTTCAAAGGTGAAGTAAATATAGGAGTTGCTATAGCAGGATTCCTTGTAATTATTTCACTCTTACTTTATTTATGATTGCTTTAAGGAGAGGATATTTCAGAAATTTAAAACTCATCCTTTAAACTTTTATAAATTTAAACGGCAGCTTCTTTAACAAAGCCTAGGTAAACATTATTATAGTATGATACTATAGTATCTAGCTTGTTAGGAGCAATAGGCATTGCATAAATTAGCTCTCTCATCATAGCCTTATTATGAGAATTTAATTCCTTTATTTAAAATAATAAATATAATAAGCATAAACATTCGGGCTTTTAAATTTTTCTTGATAAATTACTTCATATTTATTTAAGATCTATTTGAAAATAGTTTCAGATTTAAAAAGCTTGCACATGATATAGATAGAGCAAATCACTAATTGATCAATATGTCTTCCAAGAAGGATATCTGATTAATTGGCTAAAATATGTTTCATAATCCTCCATACAGCTTCACTTATTTTGTCATTTAATTTTAATGCACTACAAACTTGATTAATAGTATAAGCACACTAGTGTAAGACTCTCCTGAAGAATTTCTTTAAAATATATTAAAATTTTAATTAATTTTAATCAAAATAAAATCTTTGATTTGTTTTAATTTTTTTTTTTCTTTAATATAATTATTAAACATCAAAAAGAATTACCTCAATAGCACTGCCTTATTAGCGATCATCAAGTAGCTTTTTAGCTTATTCTGTATCTTAAATATAAGCTTTTACAAACTATAAAAGCTAAGAATCTTATCTCCAAGAATAATAAGATACTATCTTTACCTCTAAGTCTAGAATGTGAGCCTTTAAAGAAACAGGCATAGTTTGATCTAATCTCATGATGAAATCCATAATCTTCCATAACTCAAACCAATTAATATCAATAAAATGAACTAACTTTTAAAAGTCTATATAGGATACATTAAGGATAAAGTAAACAGATTCGCAAGCACAAACTAAAACACCTTTTTAAACATTTAAATTAACAGATTTCTCCTCATTGTAATACTCGTTTAAGATTCTATTTTTTATTTAAAAAAAAAGCTCAAATACGCTAATAAAATATTTTTTTACCTATAAAATAATGATTAAATCTATTCCTTTCTTTACTCTTATTGCTACTTATTTTCGAATTCAATTAATTTGTTTATTTAATCATCTAGCCAAACGTCCAAATTTTCAATTTTCTTTTTCAGTTCTAAAGCAATGCTTCCCTTTGTAAATTAAAAATAATAATTAATAAAAAATATAATGAAAATAAATTAATTTACTGTTGAGCAACTGTTAATATTTTTTCTAGAAAGTAGCCAGTTATACATTTCCATAGCATTACTTGTTGGTGTAGCAGCTGCTCTACTCAGTGATGATTACTATTTAACTATGTAAGGGGAAGTAACATTAAGATTTGAGACTTTGAAATCTTATATTGATTTAGATTCACTTAATGATTCTACCATATCATAATTAAGAAGCCTTTATGAAGCATATTTAGCTTTACTATCTAAATGAGTTTAAGGATTTGTTTACTCTTACTTTTTTGCAACTGAAGAAGATGAGTTGCTTGAAGAAGAAATAGAGCTATTTGATGTATTTAAAAGTCCATATTTTTCTAATGGAAAAGGTGCTGCTTACTTATTATTGACTCCTTATCTACTGAAAGGAGTAAAATTATTTGGATTGCAAGCTCTTTTCTTATCAATAACAAAATATTGCAGATCCAAATCAATCATTATATTACTTGTATAATAACTGCTTAAATTTTCTATATTAGATTCAATTAATTTTGGTCCGAATATTTAGAATATATCACCATCACACTATAATAAATTTGAGTCGCAAATCTTTTTTAATAAATTAAAATTAGCACATTATTTATTTTAATGATCTTAAAATTGAATTAAAATTTTCTTTATCATTTTTTTTATTCCTAATTTAATTAGTTAGTTATTTGGATTTTTTTTTTAATTTACTTGAAATATAAATATTTATTTGCAAAGATATTTAAATATTACTGGTTTTAAAGCATTGACAAATCTGCTAACTGTAGCTTCATATTATTCAATGTCTTAAACTTGGAAAAGCTTCAAAAGTTCTTATTTTTCATTTCCTTTAGTTTATTCTATTTTTTTTTTAGTTTAAAATTTTTTGAAATTATTAATAAAAAATTTTAAGTTTAATTAATTTGAAAAAAATTTTAAATTATGTTGTGTTTTTTCTCAACGAATTGCTAAATTCAAAAAGAGAAATAAATAAATAAAAATAATTACCCAAGAATTAGCCAGTAGTGAAGCGCTAAGCACCTTTCAATAGAAATTGGAATACAGCTGGAATAAGCAAAGTGGTCTCTATTACAGTTTCGTGCTATTCTATTGGATTATTTAAATAAATATTCGTTAAATCATAGATTTATGTTGCATATTAAAATTGTGAATATTTGGCGGTCTTTTTTAAATTCAAAGATTGCATAGAACATCTTTAATTTGAAGGAAATAAATAAATATTTAATTAATTTGCAAATCTTATTACATTTAGTGATTATTAATAAAAGCCAACAAATATGCTTTAGTTATTTATTGTATTTTTTTTATTGCATATTTTGCTCTTCAAATTAGAAGTGGCGAAACACTTTTTCAAATTTATTAAATATAGTAAGCATATATGAGAAAGATTCTACTATTTGCACTATTTCTTATCTTGCTTCTTCGTAAATCTATCCAAAAGTTGTCCATTCCTTTAGTGTTATCATAATTTCATCCATCTTCTCAGTTTGGTCTTAGATAATATAAGACAGAGAAGTAGGGAAGCTATTTTAATTGAATTAATGTTTTAAAGTTTTTATAACAATGAGCAAAGCACATTTCAAAATAGTATTTAGCTTTTCTTCACTTACCTAATTTAAATTATGTAATAATTAATATTCTTTGTACTCTATAATAGTATTGCGGTGTTGTTATAATTATTATCACCATATTTTAAAATAGCTATGAAACAAAATCAAAGGAAATAAATAAATAGTACGAAGTATTTTGTCTTTTTCATGTAATCTTGAAATTAAAAGAATGCTAGATCGCATAGTTGTTGCGGATAATTTAAAGAAGAGACAATTTTTTTAATCTCTTATTAAGCAAGTTCAGTAATTTCCATTTATGTGAATGTGTTGGGTTTTTACTCGATTGAAATAAATATAACCTATATATAGCCTAATTTGTATGCAGCTAGTAGGGGTGAAGCGTTTATTCAATAATAAAACTTTTTAAATTCCTTTTTTTAAGTAAAATGTTTTAGATTCCTTTTAATTTTATAAACTAAGATTAGCTACTAGCTATAGTAATTATGTGTGTGTATTTTATTTATTTATCTCTTTGTTTCTAAATATTTATTAGTTGATGAATAAATTAAACAAATAAATCTTTTCTTTCAAAATTTAATTGCTTTTTAGAGTATTTCAATTATTTCTTACCTTTTATTTGATTTTCCTATCTATTTATTATACTTTATTATTAATTAAAAGATATATATGTAAATAAACTAATAAATAACAAACACTCTTTTGATCAAGTATATATTAATTCATTAGAAATCAAATCAAATCAAATTTACATTTAATATTGAATACCTGCTTCATGATGATTATGATATCTTATATCCTATAACGTTTTCAAATTTCAAAAATTTAATTTTAAAATCTAAAAATACAAACAATATCATTTGGTAGGCTCAATTTTTTATTCATTTACACACAATCACATTTTTAACTCAGATGTATTTTTTGTATTCATTTTTCAGTCTTCAACAAATTATTTCCCGCCTTTTAAATTTTTATATTTATAAAATAAAATAAAATTGATATTTAAAATATTTATTTTATTTAAAATTTAGCATGAAATTTAATAATTTGTTTTTTATGATAATTTATTTTTTATAAAATCAGTTAAAATATTTTTTAATTTAATTAAATAAAAATTAATTGGCTTTAATAATAGTGCAATATTTTATTTATTTAGATAATTATTAAATATTCCTTTTTTTTAACATTCTGAATATATTTTTTTCTATTTGTTATTTAATTGATTATAAATGGTTAAATAATGAATTTATTTAATTCTACTATGTTTTAACAAATAATTATAAAATTATCAAAAATAAATAAAATATTTAATAAAAAATAGATTTCAAGTTAATTATGAAAAATGTTTTATTATGATTAAATAAATAGTATTTTGAACAATTTGTCTTTTTACTGATAGTGATTTAATAGCTCAAAACAATCTAAATAGTAATAAATTAAGCTAAAACAAATAATTTTGAAAAAAATTAATGAGGATTAATTTAAAATTTTTATAAAATAATTTTAAAATTATGATTTATTTTATCAATTTTATTAGTTTAATACAAAATTGTTTAGTAAAATTTTAATAATCTTTAAGATTTTTTAGGCTTAAAATAATTATTATTATTTTTAATTGTGCAATTTACAAAAAAATTATAAAAATCTTTGTATTTTAATTAAAAAAAGATAATATTGGTGATTTTAATTAAATTAGAATATTATATAGAAGTATTTAGGATTATTTAACTGGATTTAAAAGCTAGTTTCATAAAACTATCTTTTTGTAAACCATCAAACCATCAATTCGTTTTTAGCATCAGCAAGTTATTTTTATAATTAGGAGAATTCTATCTAAATATTAGAAGCCTTATTATGTTTAGAGATATAAATAATAATGATTTAAATTACTACTAATCTACGAACTGACTGCCAAGTGTTCTTAAATATTTGAAACTAAATTAATTTTTTTAGGAAGAAATGATGTAGGATATTTATTGAAGTAAGGTAGATAAATGTATAATGAAAACTCATTTAAATTAAATAATAAAGAATTTATTCAATTTTTAAATACTCTACTTAATTTTCTTGCTTTTAAATATATATCAGGTGTAAAAACAATCTCTAAATCCATAATTTTTTTGTAATACTGTCTTACACAATTCATTTTTCACTACTCTTATAATAATTCAAAGATACTATGATAAGAAAGAAGAAAAGATTTTCACGAATTAATTATATTTTCTTTCTAATTTCTGAGATTCAATATCTTATTTGAGACTTTAAGGATAGATATTTTATAACGACAGTAATACATATGGATTATGATACTAAGTTCAAAATTATATCTTTAAATTTTGTTTTATTATTTCATAAAATAATTATTCTTTGTTAATAGCTTTTATTTTTCAAAGCTTTAATCAAATAGCCCTTTTATTTATAAAGCCATTTCTAATCCTGCTAATTGTTCATCATTATAATATATAACCTAAATTATTTTAGATATTAAAATTACTTTGATATTTTACTAAATTTAGGATTAATTATTATAAGTATGTATTGAGTTTATAAGAGATGTTTAAAATTATTTTTATATAAAGGAGCAAGGGCCAAATTACATTTATTTAAGTAAAATAAAATATTTAAATACAATATAAATTTGGTTGCTTGATAAAATATATTTTCTGTTAAATATTGAATGTCAAAGGAAATTCAATACATTCAAAACTATTTTTATATTTGGGATAAGTAAGAAAAGAATTTCTCATCAAATTTTTACAAAAATATTAGTAAAGAAAATATATCTTAATATTAGTAACAAATCCATTAAAGAAAAAGTAATAAGAGATTGCCAAATAACGCATTATACTCTTAAATAAATACTTAAAGCAACCAATTCAATCTTTGTATATTCAATATATACATACAAAATAAAATAATATATAATTCATATCAATGCATTTGGTTATAAATATTACAAAACTAGAGATACGATTAAATAAGAATTAGCATCTATATTAAAAATAATAAAACAAATAATATATTAAAATATTTTTTTTTTTAAATATTTCTTAAGACTACTTACTTACATAGAATTTTTTCCTCAAAAATTGGCCTATCTGAATAATATAAAACTCTATTTGTTTCACTTAAAAAATTACGAATTTTTAGATATTTTATATAAAAAACTACAAATATGAGTTTATTAATAAATTAATCCTACATTAGAATTTTGACAGACTTATATTTTTAAAAAAATATTTTTTAATTTAATATCTTAAATTACAGTAATGTTAATTAATTAAGGTATTTTATTTGAATTAACTTATTAATTGTCTTCTAGCATATACAATTTAAATTTAATCATAATTAGGTATAAAATTTTCGAGTAATACTGGAACATATTATTTACATACTAACAATCAATTGATTGATTAATTGCAAAATAAAAGATTATTTTTTTAAATAAGAATTTTTTAGTTTATAAATAAATAAATATGCAAATATTATTGACAAACTAATTTTATTATATTTTAAAATAGCATCAATCACTATTTATTAAAGTATCTCGTTCTTAGATATTTAGAAAGATTACCAAAAATATAACATAAAATTTCATTTAAATAAATAATTTCTTGCATTAATGAATATCTTTTTTAGTTTTTTTAGAAAAACACTAATTTAAATTTTACTTTTAAAAATAAAAACTCTGTATTTATAATTAATTATTTTAGTGGTAGATTTTGACAAAATTTTAAAGTTATTTTAAAATAGCACATACGTTTATTGTTTTCAATTTACTTAATTATTTATTATATTGCATTTGATTTATTAATCAAATTTCACCTGAATTTATTTTCTTAAGAGTATTAAATAAAGAGTGGCACATAATTAAACAAAAGAATAAATAAAGAAGAAGAAAACTAAAAATTGTTCAATAATAATTCATAGATTTTTTAATTAATCATATTAAATTAAATTTATATCACACATTTTCAATTAAATTTGGAATATATTTCTAACCAATAACTTTTTTTGATGTTTGAAATAGTAAACATGAAGTTTAAATATTTTTCTAAGTAATTTTATGATATTATAAATAATAAAGATGAAATTTTTTGATTAAAACAAATTATAATTTTTTAAGCATTTCTAATAAATAAATTTTGAGAAATACTTGAGCTTGATAATTTTCCTATTACTTGAAATGGAAGTAATGACAATAAAGTTTTATCAATACGTCGCAAAATTAATGAGAAAATTTAATACAATTTATACTTTTTAAATGACTATAAACTAAAGCATGAAAACTGGTCTGTTAAATTAATTCAATTAAGATAATTTATTGTTCATATTTCTTGCATTTTTTACATAAAAATATTTTTAAAAAGTCAGAAATAACTTTTGAGAAGAAGAGAAATTACAACTTTATTATTTTTGTTATTGAAGTTTTTATTTTCTCTCACTTCAGATTTTTTTATATCTTTTTTCTCAAACAATTTTAAAATTTTTTTTTAATTTGATGTTTTTTGCAAATGCAAAAAACTTTTTTCTTAAATTGATGACAAAAATTTAAGATTTTTTAAAGAGATAAAAAAAGAGAAAAGATTAACCATAATTTACTTCACTTTTACTGATATTAATTTTTACCTATTTTTTCCTTAAAAATATTAACTCAGTAAAATGTTTTTGAGCTTGATTGAAGTAATAACTGTGTACAAATAAAATCATTTTAAGTTATTTTAAAGAATCTTTAAAACCTAAAACAGGATTTTGAATAGATATTTGTAGGAATCTAACAGATTTTTAATATTTTACTCTTTTTTATAGACTTATATATAGACTAATTAATCCTCTGATTTAGATAGTCTATATTATTTTTATCATATTCTGATATGCGCATCAATAATAATTACAATTAATTAATCAAAAAAACATATTTATTAAGAATCTGTAAAAATGAGATTAACAATTTTAATTATATTCATTAAGTTAGTGTTCTTTAAGATAAGTTGCGAAAAGGATTAAAATATTAAAAACAATACTTAGTAGCATCCTTAAGGTTCAGTTTAAACAAAATATAATGTAGATTTTACTAAGAGTGAGCCAATTAGAGTGACATTTAACTACGCTTCAATCATCTCAAACACAACTATAACAGAGCAATCCAAAACATTGGTTATGAATGCTATAGACTCCTCAGGTTTGCTTATCTAAAATTTATTGAAGGTTAATCCAAGACCTAACCCTATTCCAATAAGAACAAAATATCACATGTGCTTTACGAAAGAAGAAAACCCTTCACTCCAGGATCAAATTCCTAACACTGATTTATTCGTGTTTATTAGCTGGTTCGAAGATAACTCAACTACAATTGCTAAATCAGGTTTGATTTAACTACTTTTAATTTTATTAATTTCAATACAAACAATATGATGATTAAAATTATCTTTATAAAAAATAGCTGCTTGCTTTGTTGATAGATATCCTATAATAGGAAGAATATTTGTAAACCATGCAAAAATAAATGGTGAAAACAAGAGATATTCAAATGATTAATTAATTAAAATTTTTGTTCATGAATTAACTCATATTCTTGCATTTAGTAGACCTATTTATGTAGACTGGATTAATCCTCAAACAAATGAAGCATATGGATAAATTATCAATAAAAAGCTAGAAGGTTCTATTATCGATGATTAGAAGTTTACAGTACTGACAACTCCAAAGAGCAAAGAATAATTTTAATCACATTATAAATGTGTTAATATCCTTGGACTTCCTTTGGAATAGGTAATTTTTTTTCTCATTCAAGCGAGTTTACCTTTAAAAATAGATAATTATCACCCACTTCTAAATTTTTTGTTAATTAATCATTATTTGATTAATTAAAATAGCTAATGAGTAAATCGCATTTCCCATAACAAGTTATGAGAGATGAATTGATGGATAGCAATATTGTCAAATTAGCAGCAGATATGACGCAATTTACTATGGCTATTTACAAAGATTCTAATTTTTACACAGAAGTCAATGAAAATTTATTCACTTATTCTGGATGGGGGTATCATTAAGGATGCTAATATTTTACCTATGTTAACAATACATAGACAAAGATATACTAGCAATTAAACCTTATGACTCCTAAATTAATGGATTCTAAATGCGATCCAGCTGGATATGGCAAGTATAATACATTGTATTTACTTAATGAGAAAAATGGTTTTCAATAAAGTACTTAAACTTATTGCTCATTGTTTTAAAAACAAGATTTAAATCATTCTGGAGAAGAGTTTTCTAATTAATCAAAGTGTTACTCTTCTTCTCTATAAGTAAATACAGTCTTTTCTCCATTCTTTTCTGAATACAAGTATAATTGATTTTGATAATAATTAATATAAATTGATTAACATTTAAATAAATAAAGAAATACAAGATGCTTTAAAACAACTTGCTTAGATAGTGGTTCTCTTCTCTTAAGAACTTCATTTAATTAAACTTTCTAGTGCGATTTTCCTGGTTAAAAGATAGATGTATAAGATGGATAAATTTAGGGTTACATAGTATGCCCAGATAATTTCTAAATATACTGTGGAAAAAAGCTCTTTTGCAAAGATGGATGCAGTTTGAATGGATTTTGCTTGAAGGTAGGAAAAATAAATTAAAAATATTCAATATTTAATCTATTATAAAATATAAAAGGGAATATGTGTATGCAAATAAGGATTTGGAGGATTGGATTGCAGCACTAAATTATAATAAAATTAAATGATTTTTTAAAAGAATATAATTAATGAGTGTCCTGAAAATACTTACTTAAATCCAAACAATGTAAATAAATAAATTAAATAAATAAAACAACAAAAATAAAAATTAAACTTTATTTAATATTTACAAGGTTTGCATGAGTGATTGTGTAGAAGGCTATTATAAAAGTGGGAAAACATGTTAAAAATGCTCCTCTAAATGCAGTGAATGTAAAGGTCCTCCTGCTAATTAATGTACAAAATGCAATATGCAATATCACTTATAGAATGGTGACTGCATAGAAAAAAAAATATGTTCATAAAAAATATAAGAATAAGAGAATTGCTAGGTATGTGCTGGAACTATTTGCACATCTTGCTTATCTGGTTATTTATTACAAGATAGAGTTTGTAAAAAATGTAGCTCAAATTGCCTTGAATGCTTTAAAGAAACAGACTTTTGTTTGTCATGCAAAAGTGGGTTTGTTCTAAGTCAAAACAAATGTATATAACCAATAAAAGGGTGTAAATAGCAAGATTAAAATAATCCTTCTGCGTGTTTGCAATGCTAGGATGACTATTTTTTAGATTCAAATAACACATGCGTTTTTTGTGGAGAAGGATATTTTTATGATTATTAAAAGTAAGCATGCTAAAAATGCAGTAGTAATTGCAAGAGCTGCATTAATTACCCAGATACTTGTACCTCCTGCTTTAGCAATTATTTTTTTAATTTGAAAAATAATGCTTGCATTATGCTCTAAAATCCTCAAAGTTCAAGAATTCTTAATTCTATAAACTCAAGCCCTTTCATATTAGGGGAGAATGACTTCTTCTATTATTGTAATCATCTTATTTATTTAATAAATATAATAAATAAATTTTTTATTTTTAATAAAAGAGGAATAAGCTTCAGAAAATTGTCATTTTTCATGTTAGGTCTGCTCTTCATCTGAATATGATTCTTGTCTTGTATGCAGTTCAAACAGAATATTTACTTAGTCAATAGTTGACTACAAAAATTTTTGTATCTGCCCTCCAGGATCTTCAGATTACGGTGTTTTTGGTTGCTTTAATGATTATGTTTTGGATTAAGTTAAATTTTTTTTCATTACTATAGCTGTTATTTCAATTGCTTAGTTTGCCTTTAGCGCATTTTTTGAAAGAGGTAGTTTGATCTCCTTATTTACTTTAATTGATTACTTTTAGAGTATCAGCTTTTTAAGATTTATTAACAAAATGTATTACGCTAATTTAGATGATCTTTTTAGAATCTTGCAATTTACAAACATTTTTAATATTCAAGTTCTGTTTGAAAGAAATTAAAAGTATGATGATTTTAGTGTTAATTCTAAATTCCTGTTTGAAAAGAAAACATTTAGATTTTTTTAGGATTCTCTGATTCTAGTAGTTATTATGTCTGCTATTTAATTAACTTATTTGATATTATCAGTTAAAATATTTAAGTAATAAAAAACCATGAAAGACATAGCATAAAAATGTATGATTATCTTAAATATATTTGCTGTTTAAGAGATGGCTTTAAATGTTATATTAAATATACAATTCTCTTCAGTAGATTAGATCTCCATTATTTAGATTGTATTTGGAATCATCTTTATGAATTTAGTTATAATATAAACTGTTCATTTCATAACTTTATTATCAAAGTAGAACAAATATTTAAGTAAAGATAACAAATGCGATGTGAGTATTTAAATTCCAAAAATCCCTGCATCTGTGTTAAGTTTGCACATAGAACCTGAACAAAACAAAGATACACAAATGAAGCAAAACTCTATAAAAGATATTAATTAAAATGGAAGTAATCAGTAAGTTGCTTCATCAGACCAAGAAATTAATGAATAAAATTAATAAAATGTAATAAAATAATAAAATTATCAAAAAAATCCTAAAAAAAGTTTTATAGATAAATTTTAACTATAATATTTGATAAGCTATTTTGCTTTTATTTTATTAAAGATTGCTTATCCTATTCTATTAACTTTACAATCTAAAAGTTCTGATCAAGTATTAATATACATTGGAGGAATTTTTATTTTTAAACTGATTGTTGCTTGTATAATACTTAGGAAATACAATAAAAAGACTTTATGCTATATCATTTTTAAGCAAATATAATTCTTGGCTATAATAGGTCTCTATATAACTTTGATCAAATTGGATAATAAGATAACTTCAACTGTTCTATCAGCTTCTATAGGAGTTTTGACATATATAGATTCTGCCATTTATATAATTTCAAAATTAATTACTACAATATATAAAAGTACTAAACACTTCATAAAGCATAAAAAAATGATGCTTAATTAGAAATGAAATATGATTAATTATTCAATAATTCCAAAATTTTAAATATTATAAATTATTAAATTTTTATTCACTAAATTTAGTTAGATATAATGTGTTTGAAATTCAAAAAACTTATTGTAAAATATTTATTTTGAATCAGGTAAATTTTATTTTAAAATTCATTTAATTTAAAAAATGTTGGAAATTTACACTACATTTATATTTATTTGATATTTAATCACTTTATTGTAATAGTATACAGTAAGTAAATCTTCATTAATTAAGATAGGAAAATTGAGAAAATTTTTAATTAATTTTTATTGTAAGGTTAATTTTTGAGAAAAAATATTTTTTTTCAACTGACCTTAATTAATGAGAATGCATAGCATTTCAAAATTTATCAATCTAATCCTTTCTATAGTAAATAAATATAATAATAATAAACAAATTAATGCTTGATAAATTAGTTAAAAATAAATTTTTATGCTTAAAAAGTATAAAATATTTTTAATAATAGTATTAAATTGAATTATTGATTTATTCATTCAACCAAGTTTGTTTTAGTATTATCTAAATTTAAAAATTTTATTTTAAATTATTTATTTTGAATAAATTTGATTTAAAACATATCAAAATTGAAATATTTCAACTAATCAAATTAATTCTATAAAACATAAAGCATAATAATTAAATGCTTTAAAATAAATTAAAAATTAACAATTTTTATAATAAATAATTATACAAACAAAATTTTTCATCTTATTTATTTCAGAAATTCTATTTATTGCTCGAAAAGCTGCTATTAGCTTAATCGTCTTCGTTAATTCCTTTAATGTTGCTTTAAGATAACTATTAATTATGTCTTTTTGCTTTCATGTCAATTACTTTTTGCATAAACTCCTCTGTAGTTTTTGGTTAATAAGATTTATCTCCTTGCTATGATTAATAATTTATTTAAGAAATACTTTCCAATTCATTGTATTATTAATCTCTTCTTAAAATTCTTTATTTTAATTCATTTATTCCATTATGTAAACTTTTATAGTCCATCTACTTTCCAATACCATAACTTGAATTATTTTTATCCTCACTTCTACTATCATCCTTTATTTTCATCAGATTTTATCAATAAATATACAAATGATAAATAATTTTAATTACATTATAATTAGGCTGTTAATAATTCTTTGCTGTGCTGAAAAGTTATGAATTATTTTACACTAAATTTGATACAAAATATTTTTAATTTACAATTTAATAAATATAATAAAATATTTACTTCCTGCTAAACCAGAAACTTTCTTTTGTTAATCATATTTCTCGAGGTTATTTATTACAAATTTAGTAAAATTTTAAGTGCAATCTTGCAAATATGTTTCGATATTTATGCCTTGAATTATAATAATAAATAATTTAATAAAAATATATTTGATTATTAATTAATATTATTTTTTAATAAAAAAATTTTAAATGCAAAGAAAAGTTTATCTAAACCCTGCTAAAAAATATTTTTTTAATTTCTTTTAATACAAAATCAAATAATTTTTGAACAAGGGGGTTAAATAAAATATTTGTAATTTATCTTATTCTACGTGAAAATATTTCAGAATTCAAAAACGAATATTGAAATAAGTTACTTGGATATTTTGTGAGTATTTCATGAAGCTGTGCTATTCCTTACTCGAAAGTATCAGATTATTTAATATTTTAGATAGTTTTAACAATCAAAGAATCAATTTAATCTGGTGAAATATTAGTTAGTGATTGTTAAGTTGCTGATATTTTTCTCTCAAACCTCAAATCTCTTGGAGACACGATTGAAATAGGGTTTCCTGCAGTATTAGAAGATTAAGCAGGCTTTAATACTAAGCCAATCCACCTTTTATAAATGCAAAATTTAAAATTGAAAAAGAATATATTTAATTTTACTCAAAAATAAATTAGTCTTTTTAAGGGCAGTTTTTAATAGAATTGTTATAAACAACCCAAATAGCTTCTCCTTTTAGTTTACAGAGCTCTTTCAAAATAGTTTTAATTGTTTTTACTCCTATATCATCACTCATTGTTGGATTAGGAACTAGAAATTCGCAAATATATTTATGGAAATATAACAGTAACTCATTAAGATCTATTTGGTTTATGAAATCTTCTAATCCTTTAGTTACTTTAAGGATACATTTTATAATTAATCCGAGGATTTTAGCATAGTTAAATTACTGTCTGTATTTAATTAAGAGTTCAAGAAGAATTTTATATATTTATTCGGGTCTTGAATTTTCTAAGATTCTAAGCATAGTTGAGTTTATTAGCTTTATGATTCCACTTGCATTATTTTAATTTTATTCTTCTTTATTTTGATTTTCATCTTCAGCAAGTAATCTGTAGAGGATTTCTTCTGTAAAATTTTTTAAAGGTTCAAATTAGCAGCCCTTTGCAAAGCTCTTAATTGTGAAGCACTTATACATTACATTTAAAAAATATTAAAGATATTGAGGCGATATTGTTTTTTTATTTTCAAAAACAAATCTTAATTAAGTGTAAATCATATCAAGGAGCAGGTTTGTGTTGCTTTCAATCAAACTTAGATATGCTTGATTTTCATGATCTTAAATTATATTATTAATGTAAACAAGCATTTCGATCTTATCATTTGAGTAGGGATCTTTCTGAAGTGATTTAACTTTACTGATAAACACTTCTTCTAAACTAGGTTACTATATTTGCTGTTAAGGTTATTATGTTTGTTGAAATTATTACTAAGGCTATTAAGGTTTTTGTAAGTTCGAAGAAGGTTGTTAAGTTTAATTTTGCTATTAGTTAGATAGAGAAGGACCTTACTGAGTTTTATTAAAGGAAGGAGTCTCATTTAATTTTACACCATTTGCTTACAAAGCAGTTACCGAATTCTTATTTTTTGGTGTTACATTATCTATTTTTTATAATAAAAATAATGTTTTTTACATTAAAAAATTTGCAAATGATAAATTAATTGATTTTAATTTTTAATTTTTTAGTTTTTTAGTTAAGAAATATTTTTAATTTTGTAGATTTTAAGAATAAAATTACCATTGCCAATCTAAGAAGATGGATTGTTAGAAGTAATTGTTGGAGGACCAATAAGTTTTGACTAATTGCTTAAATTATTGTAAATTGATACATTAAATTATTGAGGATTAGGGAATCCAGGGCTCTACAAGGTATTTGATACTTGTTTACTTTATTCATATTAATCAAGGACTGAACTCGTGAATCCTGCTTACAAAAGTGTATCGCGTCCAAATTAATCTTAAACTGCTAATATGAAATCTATAGCTTTTGGAGTTTTAAACTGGATAGAACTTAAAAATTGTAAACTAGTTTAAGGGTTTATGTTTTTAATTAAAACGTTAATAAATAGGTCATACAATTTATTTTGATATTCATTTTAAACAACTTCTAAATTAAGATTATCTGATTCAAAATATTGAGGATGTAAATCGAACACTGAAACCAAGAGCTGATTGAGCCAAAAGTGTATAACTTTATCTCTTTTATCACCTAGCATTTTTAATTGTAAATTAATGATTAAATAAGCTTATTAGAGGAGATTGCTTGATTCTGGTAAATTAATGAAACATTCTCTAATAGATGCATTTATTGTTCCTATTTCTAAACAACTGAGTGTTTCACTAGTTTTTTATAGGACAATTAAAATCGTTCTTATAGTATCAAGTAAGTGAATACTAACTTCTATGTTAAAATTACCATATAATCTCATAAAACACCATTAAAATAATAAGTCACTAAAATATTTTAAGCTAGGCTATTACATTAAATCATCGCATGCGTTTTTAAGTTCTATTTTAAGATAAAATTGCTTGAATTTGTAAATTAATTAGAATTTAAAATACATTCTGTAGCTTGGATCACACACTTATAATTAAATGAGAACATCAAAGGAGTTACAGTGCTATTTAAAAGAAATTTAAGCTCGTTTTAAATAAATTCGAAGTGCTCATTTGAAGGATTTTGAATATCAAAATTTTGGTATAAAGGGAAATTGAATCTTTTATTCTTAAGTGAAGAAATGGAATTTGATACAGGGAATATCATTGAATCATCCATCATTATCTTCTTAGCAGTTTAGTCTACCATCGAGGAGGGTCTATTAGAAGTACTTTATAAGCTAGTTTAAATGGAGCTAACATTTTATTACTATGCCTTCTCTATAGTAAAGTCTTCAATTTAACTTTATGAACTTTATTAGCTTCCTTATTAGAAAGAAGATTTTCCAGCATTTTGGTTGTTGTCTATTAAAATAATATTGAATATAAATTTAAAATATTCAATCAATTTACCTGGTTTAATGTTTATTTTATTTGTAGAGGCAGAGTGATTAAGTCCAAATTTAGACTTTGTAGGAGTTTTATCTCCATTATTGCTGGCTGTATCAGATTTCTCATCATTTACTTTCAAATTCATTGTTGTTGCATTTCTTGTAAGGGTTGTTTTTTCTTTATTTGCCTGAGCATTAGCACCAGTTGCAGGTTTTTAGCCTGCTACTATAATTTTAGGTGGGTTTTTATCATTTTGTTTTTGTATAATTTAAGTTGAGGATTTATTATCCTTTCTTGTTCTATTTTAAATAAGAAAACAATTAATTAAATATTCATTTATACAATAAAATAAATATATTTTTTTTAATTAATTTACACTGTTGGCGTAGGTCCTTAATCAGCATCATCATCTAAATTAGTATACTTTGAAATTATTGGTTAAATTGCTTTCACTGTAGCAGGTTTCATATCTTTGAATGCAAATTTAAAGGGCTCTGCTGTTGTAACAGATATGGTTTTTTCTAATAATTATTCTGCTAAAACTCTTATTTCTTTAGTTTTATCGTCAAGACAAAGAAGGATGGGTTAAACATAGGCATTCAAATCTCCAGCTGCATAACTATCTGGATGACGCAAAATCCATTCTATGATTCCTTAACGCAGTTCTGGGTTACTTTCAGATAAATAAGCTGACATCACATTTACAACATGTTCTCCACCTATAGCTTTTTCAAATCTATCTAAGGCTTGAATTACTTCTTTGCGCATTAGAGATTCTTTATTGCTCAAATTTGATACAATTTAACATAAAAGATTCTTACTGTGAGGTCTTAAATCTTTACCACAAGCTTCTGCAAATCTTCCTACAAAATTAAATGCTTGTCTTTAAACTCCCTTGTTAGATTCTTGTAGAGTCTATTTCAAAGCGGCTAGCAAATCGAAGAGCCCAGTTAATTGGATTCTATTATTGCTTTTTTGAAGAAGCTTGTCTAATTCATCTAACCCTTCTTTACGGGTTTACCATTTGGCATCTGAAAGTTTTTTTAGTATTTTTTCTGCATCTTTTGAAATGTCTGCACGAGGAAGCTGATCCAAAGGATTAGAACTAGCGCTTTTAGCTGTAGCCGTTACCTCCTTAGCTGCTTCTCCAACAAATTTCATAGTAGCATTTGATGCTTTATCTGATTCACTCAAAACTGTTAGTTTAGAAAACTCTTTTTACAAAGTACCCATTATATTTGCAGGAATATCTTTTAAGAAATTGTTTGTAAGTGTTTCACCCATATGTTCGTATAATTTTTTCAAGACTTCTTGACCACCAGCTTTGATTGAAACGTTAGTATTCTATATGCTTTCTTTTCCAAATTAAAGCACATCCATAAAATTTATATACTTTAAAGTAGCTAAATCTATTATCTTAGCAATAGATTTTGATAATTCTTATGCTGATTTAGGTGACATTTTCTTTTCATCTTGCTTGAGCACTCTTATGAGCCTTGAAATTACATATTTAGGAACTAACCTTTCGCAAGACTTTTCAATGATGCTTTATACCTGAGTATTAAACTTTGCTTCTCCTACATACTTAACTATGAAATCTGTAATTACATGGAAGCATTTTTTGTTAAAGCTATCAAAATTGATTGCATTCTCTACTAAATTTAAAACTTCTTTTTGAATAAGCAATATACTAGATTTGAAAGCAACTTTGTCTAAATAAACGAACAATTCCAGTAGGCAGCTTTCATAGTAACTGCTGCTTGCTATAGCCTACAAAGCTTCAACTTTTTCAGGATTTTTTGTTCCTGCAAATATCTTCAAGTATTCTTCTGGCATCCCATTATCTATTAATCTTTACTCACATTCTTCTGAAGTAGGGATACTACTACTGCTTACGTCTTCATCATTCATAGCAGCTCCTCCACTTCCACTGTTTTGGTTTGATTGTTTTTCAGCCTAAACTTTTTCACCACCTGCTTTTTTTAGACCTCCACCCTTGATTGTAGAATTTAATGTAGACTTGTTTTCCTTGACTTCTTCATCATCATCCTATTATTTTATTGGTGGTTTTGAAGCTGTACCAGGTTTTTAAATAACTTTAGAAGCACCTAAATCAGGTTTATCATTGCTTTCTTAAACTTGTTAGATTTTAGCCTTTTTTTAATCATTTAATCCAGCTGTCAAATTATCTTTAAATAAAAGAAATATTTTAATTTTTCTTCCCATTAAAAAAATTAATTATTTATTCTTAAAAAATTAATTAGAAATATTTATTTTTTTTACTAATTTCTTCGCTAGTGAACCAATCTTTTTATTTATTGAATTTGCCAATTAATTTAAGAGAATATTCTCTTATTTCTGAGGTACTATCGTCAAACAGCTTCTTTATTGTTGGAATGCAAGCTTGCTTAAAAGCATCTCTGGATTTGTTAGCATTGGGTCTCGTATCGAAGTACCTCTCTATTGCTTGCATAACTTGCATTTTCATAGGAGGAGCTTTATCTTAAAGAGCTTCTTTTATTTCTTCCATAACTTCTTCAAGTGAAACAGAATACCAAAAGTTATCAATTGCAATTTTAGTTTCTTCAATAATAAGAGTTTTTTTATCTCTAAATTTAATAATTATCTAATCAAACAGCTATTTTGCTCCCATATTAAATCCTTTACGAATGCTCTTGCAAAGGCAACCCGTTAACTTAATTGAATTAAGTTGGACATTAGAATTATTATCGTTGAGTAATCTTTTTATCATTCCTACAACTGGCATATAGTTACTAGGACTTACTTTTGGCTAGCTAGCTGCAGTTATAATTTCTTCTAAATGTTCCTTTTTTTCTTGCCATTTTGATAAAGCTAACACTTTATCACACCATTTATCACTATATTTAACAAAAATATCCACTGCATCAACTATATCGTACAAATCAATATCTCCTCCAGCACTGATACTTGCTCCTCCTCCAGAGCCACCATTTGTGCCCGAAGAAGCTTTATTTTATGCAGCTAATTAATTTCAAAAAATGTTTGAATTAATTTTATTTAAAATCAAAATATTTCTGTTAAATTTTGTTAAAAGAATAATTTTTGAAAGAGAAATTATTTAAAATTAAATTTAAATAACCTTTTTTTTCTTCCTCTGAGGCTCTTAATGGAACCATTGGTAGTTTATCCCATTCAGAATAAAACTTATCAAGCTCGTCTTGCTGGAGTTTTTTTAGGTTTTTAGTATAATTTTTAACTATAGCATCACCAAGCCATTTCATAGCTTCTTTGAAAAATACCATACAGTCTGCTCTAATTGAACTATTGGTTGAAAGACTTTATTTTTCGATTTCACCAAAAAATGGTTTCATAAAATCGAATTTTTTAACTCCATAATTGGTCATTAAATCTGTAATACTTTAAATACCTGCACAAACAACCTTAGCATTCTTGTTTTTCACACAGGTATTCAATGCTTCAAAAAATTCACCTTAATCATTATTTTTTTCATACAATAAACACAAGACATCTTTTGAAATTGGAAGTAATTATGGCTTGCCACTGGCAATACACTTTTCTATAAGAGCCTTAAGAATACTAGAAGTATCGTTAATTTTAAGATTCTTGAAATTGGGATGAAATACAATCCAATTCTTTAATGCATTACAGGCCTACTCTTAAACACTAGGGTTGATATCTGAAATTTTTTTATCCCACTCGCTCTCATATTCACTAAATAAGCTTGCATCTTTTTTCTTTGTCTCAAACTCAGATGCTAATTCTTAAAATGCTGTCTAACGTGTTTTAAGTACTTTGCTAACTAGTCTTTTACTTAAAGGTCCTTCATCTTTACTACCTAAATTATACAAGAGTAATATTGAAGAATATATTTTATAGATTTTAAAAACTAAATTAATTCTATTTCATTATATTTTAATCTATTTTCCTTTAATTATTCATTTCTGATATTTACTGTCTTCTATATTAAAAAAAAGGAAATTACTTGAGGCTCCTTGAATAGACTCTGCATCCATACCATCAGGATACTCCGACATCATATTGCTTTTATTTCCTGCTCCAATAGGCCTTTAGTCCTCATCTACAAATTGATTTTTATTTCCTCCTCCAATAGGTCTTTCATCCTCATCTACAAAATTATTTTTTTTAGCTGCTCCTATTGGACGCTCATCATCTGGATTAAATGTATTATTTTTTTTATTGCCTCCAATAGGTCTTTCATCATCTTAATTATTTACTTGCTTAGTATTTCCTAAAGGTCTTTCATTATCAGGGTATTCCTAATCCTAACTAAATGTATTTTTTTTTGGGCCACCACCTATGGGTCTATCATCATTGCTTGCTTCTTTATTTGATGTTCCAATTGGTCTATCATCTTCTAAATTTTTTTAATTAGTATTTCCACTTACAGGCTTTTCATCAATCTCATTATTTTATTAACTAGATTCCTCGCTTTTGTCACTTACAACAGCTTTCTTTTTCAACCAGGGTTTATCTGCGGCAGTAGAAGATGCTGAAGGCTTTTTATCAGCTTGTTATGAATTATCTTAATTTTCTTATTCATTTTTATCTTTATTCTCTAACCTTGCTTAAAGTCGTTTAGGAATTGCTTTAGGTTTTGGCTTCTCCTCTGGAGGAGGCTATTCTCCATCTGCAAACTCTGGAATTTAAAATTTTTTACCTCCTCCTAATGGCCTTTCATCATTAGGATCATTTCTAATTTGCTTGTCTATTTTAGCAAAACCATCCTCAATTTTTTCTAATTTTAAACAAAAATTATGGCTACGAGTATGGCATTTACATTTTTATATTGAATATCATGAATTTATGCAAAAATTAAAATTACCTTCAGCCTAATCGTTATTTTATTATTATTAATTATCATCTTATCCTGCTTATTACTATTACTATTCCTCATCAACTACAGGCTTATTTTTCGTTGCCAATCTATTACTATTGGTTGGTTTCTTTTTAGGTGGTTCAACAACTGGAGGATTTTCTCCATCAGCGTATTCTGGTATTTAAAATTTTTTACCTCCTCCTAATGGCCTATCATCATTAGGATCATTTCTAAATACTTTATCAATAGTTTCTAATTTTCCCTCTTAATCGTCCATTTAGTTTAATTATGAAAGTTGTCAATATTTAATTTAATAAATTAATTTGCCTATATATGAACTGCTAAAAATAATATGTTTATGCTATGGTTTTTATTTTGTTGAAACAGAGAGAAATTGTTGTTGTTTTAAAGTTGCCAATAAAATATATATAATATTTCCTTGCTTATACTAAATCAATTATTTATTTACTACTAAATAATTAATTCGATTAAAGACACTTTGTTTGATATAATTTACAATTTCAAAAATTTTAAAAACAAACTTGTAATATATTTAAAGCAATCAATATTCTTTCATTTAAAAGCAATGATTCTTTTTACTTTATTTTTATCATATAAAATAAGACAAAGAAATTCATTTTTATCTTAAAGATTCTCTTCATTTTCATATTTAAATAAACAAATTAAATGAAAAAAGTAAGTAATATATTCTTTTTTTATCAAAAATTAATTGTATTTCTACATCAATTATAAAGCTTCATAAGCATTATTCGTTTGTACATCATAAAGAAATCAATTTTTACAAAATTTAAAATGTTTGTTTATAAGCTAATAAAATTTTAAGTAAAAACAATTAAAGCTTTTCAAAAAAATGAATTTATAACTTTTTATTAATTAAATTTTTTAATATAAATAAATTTTGTTATTTTGAAAAATAAAATATTTTTTTTAGTTGCAAATAAAAAATTGTTTTATTTTATCTTCCAAAAAAGGTCAAAAAAAGCAAATTAGTAAAATTATTTTTATTTAAAATAATTTATTTATGTTTTGATAATTTACTTTAAATTTGTTATTTTATTTATTAGTATAAATTTATTAATAAATTAAGAATTAATATGAAAAAGTAAAAAAACATAAAATAAGTTTTTTAGAAACGTGTTTTAGAAATAATTTAAATTAATTATTATAATTATTTGTAATAAATAATATAATTTTTAAAATATATTTTATAAATTAAAAATATTAATAAAAATAAAATATTTAAAAAAATTTAAATATATTTCTAATTTTAAATGATATAAAAAAAATATTAAAAATGGAGTACTCAGATAGCATCAAGATATAAATTGTTAGGATACTAAATGATATATAAAAAAAAAAATTAAAAATGAAGTGCTCTGATAGTATTAAGATACCCATAGTTAGGATACTAAATGTGGAGGAGCACAGGTTCTTTAGGTTTTAACAGTTAGTCAATAAATAATGGATAGCTATTAACAAGGCAGCAAAACCTTTGACAAGATATTAATATATATTAAATAGTAAATTTATACCAATAAATTAATTAGCTATAGCTTTTATGGGTCTACATTAATTTAATCTTACTTACAAATGAAGGTGATTACAATGTCGAAAAAATAAAATTGTTTACAATCTTAAATGAGAATATCAATTCAAAAAATATTTAAAATCAAAATATACATTAAAATGCGTAATTGTTGATCCATTTCCTCATGAGTTTTGGTATTCGTTTGATGACATTTTTACAGCTCAAGTTGGTCTTATTTAGATGTCGCATATTTAAAAATGGAATTTTTGTATTTTATCTTAGTGTTACAAACCACATTATTAAATAAATAAAAAATATATCTTGATTGATAGCAAATTAAGCTAATATTTTCTGTTATATTTGAATACTTTTTTTTATAAATAAATAATTTATTTTGAAGCCATTTTATTAAAGAGTGAGTTAACTAGAAAATTAGTAGAGATTCATAAATTCTTTTAATAATGAATAAAAAATTTTTTGGAAATATATTTTCTTTACAAATTTTAGTTACATACTATAATTCAATATTTTTAGGTATTTTCATAAAATTTAAGAAAAAGTTTGGAAATATCCATATTTAAGTATTCCCTATTCGAGACATTTCTTTATTACAACTTATAAATAAATGCAATTGATTTTACTGCTTGATATATTTTGTAGGTTTTAAAATCAAAAAAAAAAGATACATATAAAATTTTTAATTAAAAGATTTTTAATTTATTGAAAAAAATATGCTTAGTTAGATATTCAGTAGAACTTTTTCATCTAGCAAATAACAAGCTAAAACAGCTGTTTTTATGCTTAATTTAGGTGGACCTAATAGCTTAGAAGAAGTATCTCCATTTTTAGAGAGATTCTTCGCAGACTCTACAGTCATCAGAATACCTTTTGGTTTAGGTTAGAAATTAGATTTGATTTTTAATTAGATTTATGCAAAAAAAAAATGAGAGAGAGATCAAAATTTAGAAAATAAAGGGATTATTTAATAATTATTTGAACTTATTAATAATAAATAGGACCTAAGATTGGTAAGCTACGTGGTCCTGCCAAAGTTACCAAGTAGTATGAAGCTATTGGAGGAAGAAGCCCTATTCAAGATTGGACAAGAAAATAAGGTGAAAAAATGGTTGAAAAATTAGATTAAATTTCACCAGACACAGCTCCTCATATTTATTTTCCAGCATTCAGATATGGACTTCCTCTTTACACTGAATCTATTAAAGAATGTATTGAAAAGAATCCAACTGTAGAAAAATTTGTATTTTTTTCATAGTATCCTTAATATTCTTGCACTACAGCTGGAAATAACATTAGAGAAGCATTAAAACATTTAAAGGAGCAGTATAAAAACCATGGAAAAACCATCCATGTGATTGATAGATGGTATAATCATCCTGGTTATGTTAAAACAATTTCTAGATTGCTCTCAGAAGACCTTAAAAATAACTTTAAAGAGGTTTGTTCAAAAATTAATTTTATTGTTGAAAAATAAAAATATCTTTTTTAATAAAATAAATCTGAATAGGAAGATAGAGATAATGTATTAATATTATTTTCTGCTCACAGTCTCCCATTTGATTTTGTTAAGCAAGGTGATACATATCCATATGAAATAGGAACTACTGCAAATTTAGTAATTTAAGAAGCTAAATTGAAGAACCCACACAGAGTTGTTTGGCAAAGTAAAGTTGGTTTCTAACAATGGTTAGCACCAAACACTATGCATGCATTAGAATAGGCTTCTAATTAAGGTTGGAAAAATGTTATCTTAGTTCCTCTAGGTTTCACTAGTGATCACTTAGAAACACTCTATGAATTAGATTTAGAATATATCAAGGAAAGTTAGGAAAAATTAAAGTTTAATAAAATAATAAGAGCAAGAAGTTTAAATGATGATCAATAATTTTGTGATTCCTTAGCAGATATTGTTTCTTAGAATTTAAAAACTGATGCTTATAAATCTCCAAATTTAAAACTAAGATGCCCTGATTGCAAAATACCTGAATGCAACTTACTAAGTGCAGTTTGATAAAGATAGATTTTAATAAAAATATAATTAAATTAATAAATTTGCAAACAAATTATTATACAAACAAAGCATTTTTAAATATATTTCAAATGAAAAAAAGTTATTAAATATTTTAATTTTAATTAAAAATATTAGTAATAGATTGATTATATTATTTCAAATTAAATTTTAATATTTTTCTAAAAGTTTCAAATTTTCTTGTTTCATTTAAATTTTTCTGAAAATAAAAATAATTTATGTTAAAAAAAATAAAATTTCAAATGTTGAATGACTCTTGATAAAAATCAATAATTTATGGAAAAAACAAATTTAGTTGAAATGTTTTCAACTAAAAATGATAACATTCTTGTTTGTTTTAACAATAGTTGTAAAATAAATAAATTTCTCAGAAAATTAAAAAATATTTTATCAATATTTTTATTAAAAGCATAAATAAATTGCAATTAATTAAATATTTGAATTTGATGTAAGAGAGTATAATGATAATAAATTTTAATTCTACATAAAAAAAATAAAAAATATACATATTTAATAAAAAAAATTAAAAATTCAATATTTATAGTTCTACTTTTTGACCAAGTTCAAATATTATGGCTATAAATTTTTCTAATGTTATGCATAATTGAAAGCCTAGGTTCTCTTTCCTTTGGTGTTTGAGATTTCTTCTTTAATTTAAGTCTATGTATCTTTTTTCTTAAACAGTATTGTACTTCAGAGTAATGCTCAATTACTTTTGTGAAGTTATTATGAGGGAAATAAACATCGAAATGTTTCATTTTTTCAAATTAAGTTTTTAATAGATATAAATCTTCTAAACCTAGTGTTAATTTGGAGTTATTTGTTTGATTGAACTAATTATATTGTGAAATTTAGGCCTACATTTATTTTAATTATGAAATGTAAGTATTAATCTTTTATGCAAATATTTCTTTTTTAAAATCATCGTTAGATAATAGGTTCATTTAAGTATTGTCCTTTGAAAATGTTTAGTTTACAATATCGGATTCCGATTCGAATGGTATACCTGATTTTAATTTATTTAAAATCTAAGTATCTTAGTATGAATTATGATTTTATAACTTTTTGTAATTGTCGTTTGCATTTTTAGATTACTCTAATTTTTCATGAGATATGCTCCTCATTATACTAATGAATTTTTACAGATACTTATTTTGCATTTTATTTTGATTTAAATAATCTTGCTTTTCAACTTTATTGGATTTCATTTTATCTTATTCATTTCTGCTTTAGCCTTTCTTGAGATATTTTTTTAGGCTTGATTATTTTTTAGTTTGTATTTGATCAGCTTACTATAAGCTTTTACCTTTGCGCATATCAACTTAATTCTAATTAGGAGAGGGTAATTTAAATTTAACAGACATACTATTCTTTAAGCTAGGTTTGCTAATAATATGAGATTCTTAGTTTAGTAGCACAGATTCACCAGAAAAGCCTTTTTCTTCTTATTTTATAGGTTATTTACTCTGGTTATGGTTATTCTAATTTTCTGTATGTTAGCCTGCAATTTTTCTATTGTTAGTATCCAAATTAACTTAAATTGTAGTATTTTTATAATTTTTATTATTAAAGAAAGAATCTAACCTATTTGCTTCAGAAGGGATTTCTTCGTTATCAATGCCCTAATCAATATCGAATGCCATTTCTGATATCGAAGGAACTAATTAAATTTATTCAGATTGAGCGTTTTTGATAGTGATTTGGCTTGAATATATCTTATTTTTATTTGATAGAATGCTCTTTTAATTATTTATCTATTTCATTGGGTTAAGAGAATTTTAGTTGTCGATTTATTATGGGAGTTTCTCTTATTCTGCAGAGTCTGAATCACTAAAATCCTCTTCATAAATTTATTCTGGCTGAGAATCCTAAGAATCAGAAGAAAGAACAGAATCTGAGAGATCTTCATCAGTAAATACAGTTTCGTTGAGTAATTTATTAATATGAATATAGTCATCAATTCCATCTATCTCATCACATTAAAATCTTTATTGCTAAAGCTGTATATTTCTTAAATGCCTAAAAAGTTTTAATTTAGTTTACTATTTTCTATTAAAAGCCTATCTATCAAGTATCAGAGGGTCTTATATAAATTTGTACATCAACTAAATTAAAATTTTTTAATTTTAAAATAGGTAATAATGTAAATTATTTGATTACCTTTTTTTTATCAGGATTAAAGTGGAAGAGAGGGCAGTCTTTCTCAAAGTGCTGAAAATCCCAGGCCAAACTTTCTTTACTATAGCAGCAATAAGAACACTTGGTATGAACAGAAGAATAATTTTGATTTAAAAGAATATCATCTCTAATCATGCAAAACTTTTAATAGTCTTATTCATTCTCTTTAACTATTTAGATGAATGTATCTCTGCTAATTTTTATCAATGTTGAAAATTTCAAACTTCTTACATGTTGATTCCTTGGCTAACCAGTAATAAATTCAATTTCACCTTTATTAAATTAATAAAAAATATTAAAAAAGCTTAATAAAAATTGATTTACCAAAAAATTGATTGCTATTTAAGTTAATTATTTGCTTGGTATGATCATTTTGTTCAAAAGGGAAATAGTAGCACTATACAGAACCTTTTTCAATAAAATATATTGAACAGTCGTCTGAATCTCCTTAGTTATAAATAACTTCTTCAGGATGACATCTCTGCTCAATAGATGCTTAGGCTAATTTATTTAAAGTATTCTCTGAAAACATAGCTTTAAAGAATGCAGATTCTTAAATTAAGGATCTATTTGCTTCGATTTTTAAATTTTCCTTTAAGGTGTTAGAAAGCTAATCGACTAAAGATTATTCTTTTTGAACTTACTCTGAGAGACTTTCATTCCAATAATATTGTAGATAGTGACGTATTTGAGTCTACAAATTAATTGGTATTTTCTTCTTTCTCATATATCCATTTACGATTATCAAATTATCTTTTTTCTATTCGTTTTCTTCATTTATTTTCTTAAATATACTGCCAATCTATTTTAATTAAAATGTTTTTTGAATAAAATTTTAAACATATTTATTTCTAAATTTAAAATGTCAATTTAAATAAAACTTTTTTTTATAAAAACCTTACTTCACTTATTGAATATGCAAAAACACCACATCCAGTTAAAATTGTAATAATACTATATATCTTTTCAGCGCTAGAGCTTGGAGTTACATCACCATATCCAACTGTTACCATAGTTACTGCGCTAAAGTAAAAAGCATTTAAAAACTATACATACCATTCTTCTTCTTATATTCCATATTTCTAAATCCAGGTGATAATGCCATCATTTTCATTTTTACCTATCAAAATCCAAAAGCAACTAAAAATATGGATTATATATAGATTCATATAGAGTAGCTTAAGCAACCTCATTATTTAACTTGCTTTTAAAGAAAAGTAGAATTACATTTCGATTCTTTTCAGAACAATTCTGAACCATCTGAATCTTAAGAAAAAGGCTAAAAGAATTATAGTATAGTAGTATGAAGAACTAGTATCTACCCTTACAGATATAAATATTATCAAGCAAATTAGAGAAACTAAATCAGTTAAAAATCCTAATAAATAATAATTAAAAATTATAAAAATTTATAAACAAAAAAAAAATAAGAGTTCACCAAAAATTAATTTTTATTTATTTAAATTTGTAATCTAAAAATCAGATCAGTCATTTTATATAAATTGCTTAAAATTTAAAATAAAGTATCTAATTAATTACCATTTTCTAAATAATGGATCATAATAACTTTTCTTTACTTAATCTCTTGCCCTTACTTGATTACAGAAGTATTAAAATTGCAGAGTATATCGATGAACAATAAGATAATTAGGACAATATTAAGAACAATTTATCCAACCATATTAAACAAATCTTTGTTAAAAGCTATGATAATGGGGATCAATATAAAATAATATTAAAGAATAATGATATGAACAAAATCCCAGAGTCTTCTGAAATTTGATTGTTATGGGATCAATGGTATTTTCTTCAATAAATTAACAAATTAAGTCATCTTATTTTTTTCATTTGTATTTTGATATGTCTTTTTTTCAAACATTGTTTTTTTTGATTAAAAAATAGGAGATCCTCTTTCAAAATCAGCTTGATTCCTTTGCTTTCTATATAAATTTTAAATTTTGTCTTGAGGTCTACTACTCTATTATAATATTTAAAAGTCAGAAGACTTGTCTCCGATTTGATTGAAATAATCCTTCTTTCTATTTATGAAATTAAACCTCTCTTTGGTTATGTAGATAGAATGAAGTAAATTTAGAGCAAATTACTAAACACGGCAAATTATTCTCATTTTCTTTGATTTTTAGTTATTTTAATTATTTTAATCTTGCAACAGCAAAAGATCTGGATAAATCTGACTTTTCCTTTAGCTCTTACCCATATTATTACTATTGTGGCTCAGATTTTTAGATTTTAAATGCTTCTTTTCATAAAGTAATTTAGAAGGGCAAGAGTTGTGGAGCTTTTCATCTAATTCTATTAAATCTTAGCTGCCATTTTTATTATCTCGAAGTATGATTACCTAACTTTACTTTTTTTATCCTGGCTTGTAATTTTATTAATGCTAATTCATAAGTTCCACTTCTACATTTCTTTGTGTTTAACTCTCGTAGTAATTGCTTTGTTCTGTCTCAAATTAAACGGTAGGATTATCTGCCATCTTATGATTTGTTTATTTGTTTTCTGTTATTTCTTAATTTTTAAAAAAATATTGTTTCTCAAATAATTATAATTAATAGCGAAAATAAAAATATAAGTAAGTAAATAGTTGATTATAATTCTTATTTCCTAAAATTGGAGAGATAGATAAATCTTACTGAGAATCATCCATTAAAGTATTATCTGTTTTTTGAACATACTCTAACCATAAAAGATATCAATCGTAAAGATTAAGCCAAAAATTATCAATAAAATAAGTCACATTTAAGCCTTTAGGCTAAAATTCGTTCTTTGATAATATTTTATTATTACAAATAAATATTTTAAATATTTGCTTTAATGGGTATTTTGGTTACTTAAAATCTTACAACAAAATATAATTTATACGTTAGAGATAAATAATTTATTTTGTAATTTACTAAATAACTAAATCTTCATAAATAGGTTAAGATAGACAATAATCCTAAAAATTTTTTCTTTTATTTTTTATTTTCTTTTTCAAAGATGTAAATTAATTTATAACTTAAATAAATTACTACTAATTGTTTCAAAATTATTAAAAGAGTATCCTTTCATCTTTATGAATGAAAGCCAATTTATATTTAGGCTATTTTTAGAAAATTTTTAAGAATAAGGCCAATTATTGAGAAAAAAATGTTTAGTCAACTTGCCTTAATTAATTTATAGGATAACACAATAGCTATTTATTTAGTAATTTAAGTAAATAGTATCTTAAATAATTAACAAATTCTTTTATAATTTAATTCTTCTGTTTTTTAAATAATTATCTTGATATAAGTTTGTAAGCTTAAATAAAGACAAATAAAAATAATTAATTTCATTAAAAAATTAAGATAGAGTTAATTGAATTTAGAAAAAATAAAAATTATGAATATAAATAAAATATTTTAATTAAAAATTATATTTTTAATCTATTTTATCAAATCTAAGCAATTTTTATTTATATTTTAATAAATATACATTTTTATTTGATAAGTATGACTAGGATCTATTATCATTATTGGATTAAAAGCAATTACAATTACAATGACAATTCAAATTATTATTTTAATTAATTAATTTTAAAATTTAGTTGTTAGATTTGTGCTTAAAAATTTACCAATTTATTTAGTTAGAATTGTAAATATTTTTTTCTATTAGCTAGAAATGTCAAATTAATAAGGTAAATTATTAAATTAGCTAAATTATTAATGAAATACATTATCAAAAAAGATAATCAAGACTTATAAAAGTTAGAATCACTTCAATAATCATCTTAACAGAATGTAAATCATCCTTTTTATAGCATGATTAAATGTTTATCATAAATTTAAGCAAATATGAATTATTGTTCAAAGTAGTATCAAATTAAAATTATTATAAAATAAAATTTAGAATATTAAAAGGAAGTCTAGCGAATTAATAGAAGATAGCGAATAAGGAAATGTTGATTAACAATAAAATACCAAGAATAGCTCATAAAAAATTTAAGTTAAGGAAGATAGCAATAGCAGTGAAAATATTTAGTAGAAATGTAAGAAGGATTGTTAAAATTAGAATGGTTAAAATAACGTCTCCTAAACTGAGGATACCAGCTAAAATAATTAGGAGTTACGTTTAAAAGCAAATAATAAGGAGAAGAAGATAAATAGTGATATGAAACATTTTCTCTCTTTGCTACAAAAAGTTGAATAAGCAAAACTAAAAAAAGAGTAATTAACTAAAGCAGGTTAAGATGTGGGATTTAGTTAATAGGACCATTAAAATGAATTTAATTCTAATAAAGATGAATAAGATGATAATTAGCAAAGCTAATTTAATGAATAATAACAAAAAGAATCATAATGTTAAAATAAAGATGAGCAAAAAAATGAGGACAATACTAATGATATTATAGATAATTAAGATAATTTAGTGTAAAGTAATGTGAAGGAATAAAAATAAAATAAATTTGTAAATTCTAAATAGCCAAATTATGAAGGAAAAAGCTAATAAGAAGTTTATAGTCTACATCAAAATGATATAGATATAGGATTTAATAGCTATTCTATGTAAGATTTTGAAAGAAAATAACTTGATGAAGAATATGATGATGATGAAGATGAAAGGCTAATAGAATTTTAAAGATTAGAAGATATTCAAAAATAAGAAAATGACTTTTCTTCAAAAAAAAACTTTGAAGAAATTTAATTGAGTGATAAAATTTAACAAAACTCTTAAGATTAAAGAGACTGGAAAGAAATAGTAGAAGATGAAAATTTATCTGTAATATATTCAGATGCAAATGAAAGTAGAAGATCTACTCATGATAACACTCACTTTAATTAGAGTCATAAAGAAAAATAATTAATAGAGGAAACTATTAATTTAATTACATAAGAAATAGAATAAGAGGATAAACTTATCCCAATCTTATAAAATTTTAAATCCATTCAAGTAAGTAAGTGTATTTCATCTTTAGTAAAAATCTTATCAATAATAAATTTATATTTCAATCTAGATGAATTATATATCAAAGCAATAGCTTTTATTTGAAGAGAATGAGAAGTTAAAATTAAAAGCAGATTAATTAAATCATAAAAATTAGCTTTTAGAAAAAACCATTCATTTTTCTAAGCAACAGATAAAGCATTTAGAATCTCAAAATACCAAATTACTTGATGAATATGTAAATATGTTTTAATCATTTTGCAAACTTTATATAAATTCTTAATAAAAAAATAAATAAATTAAGGAATATATTTAAAGAGAAGTAGAAAAAATGAGATAATTGGAGAAGGAATTAAAGCACTCCTTAAATGAAGCTAAATAAATGAATGTAAATTACTTAATACAAATATTTATTAAATATTCATTATTTTTATGATGAAATCATATATGATAAACATATAAAAACAAAAAACAGACTTAAAAATAAATAAATAAATAAAATATTTTGCCTTAACAATAGTTTTATTAAAGAGCAGTTTTAATTTCTAATATCATGTTTAAATATAATGTTTAAAAATGATTAATTTATTTAAATAATTTTTTTTCTATTTTTATTTTTAAAAATATAGTTAAATTTTAGTGAATTACTTAGAATCAAAAATGAAGAGAATAAATAAAAAGAGTTTTAATCGAAAATGATAATGGAAAATTATAAAAAATTAGGGATATAAATGTCTTAGTTTCAGTAAAATTATGGCTCTTTAAATGAAAGCATTAAGTAATTATATTTCTATTAACAAGAAGTAATTTAAAAATTTTTGACATATTCTTAAGATTAATAGTGACTTAAGTTCTAGAATCATTAAATACTGATAAAGAGATCAATTAAAATAGGCTTTTGAGTAATTTTTCATAAGGTATTTTTATTTTTCAAAATAGTTTTATTTACTTAAAGTTATGTCAAAACAATCATTTTTGTAATTAAAACTAAAGATTCAAATTTCAAAAGCACAAATTCAGATAAATTTCCTTTACAGACAGATATTAATAGCCTACTTGATTAGTAATCCGACTCTTCATTTTTAAAGAATGTTTCTTCGCCAACTTACCTTAATTATTAGTCAGAGAATATTCACAATTAAAATAAAAGACTATCTTATATCTAAAGAGCAGGTAAATTGAATGATAAAAATAGCTTGCATAAATCAAAAGACAGCTATTCTGCCAATATTAAAAAAAAGAGACCCTCTAATATATTAATTGAATTAGGCGATAACCCCAGCATAAATAAAAGTCCTATAAATAAATCTGCTAGTGTCTCTCCAATAAGAAAAAATTTCAAGCCACACTAATTTAGCAATCCTTTTTATTATAGTCAAACAACAAGAAATTCTTAAAATTAGTCTTCAAAAGCAAAGTAATTAAAATTTAAATCTATCTATTAAATTAACTTTTTAAATTAAACTAAATTAGATAAATATAAGAAACTTACAAGAATTACTTAAGTAGTAAAAAATGAAAAATAAAATAATTATTTATTTTATTTAATCTCTTTAAAGCCACAAATTAATTAAAAATTAGCAATAAATTAATAAATAAATAATAAAAATTAATAATAAGTTTGATTATCTTTAGTATATGTAAATATCATTATAAATGTAAGAACAAAATAAATATAAAATTTTTAAAAAATTATGAAATATTTTACAATTATTGATGATTTAAAAATATTTATTTAATAGCTTGATTTTAATTTAAATAAAATTCTCAATTGATTTTATTTGACTTAGTTTCAATATTAATTATCTTATTGACTTTATTATATATTTTATTAAGAAATATTTTACAGCTATTAAGATAAACTATTCTTAACTTTTATAGTTTGAGAAACACTTTTTCTATTAAAAAAGCTCTTTCTACTATTAATTGACTATGTTTATAATGACTAAATATTTAAACGAGTAACTCCTAGAATTTAAGATGATTTTTCATCATTATTATCATTTTCTTCAAATGAAGTTTTACCTTTAAGTTATTTTAAAAGAGGAGGAGACAGTAAATTTTAATTATATGATTTTTCATACTCCAGTAATTTTGAATTATCTTGACTTTCTTATCGATTTAGAACAATTTTGTAAGAATTATTATTATTATTTTACTTTTCAAGGCTATTTTATATTGAATTTAATTTGGAGGCTGAAATTGATTTTCTTAAACTGCGTTAGCTTTTGCTGAAAGCTGAAATTTCAAAATTATTTTGAAATTTATTATCTAAAAATATTTTATTTCTTTTATTTTATGCAAGGAGTTTAACTTTTTTCTGTATATACGGTAGGATATAATCGTAGTTATTAAAAGGAAAATAAATTTCAAAATTCTGCATCTTATCAAAATTTTCTATATCATAAAAAGTTTAATAATGATTACTCTGGTTTATAGAGGAATAATTATTTTAATATTAAATAGATTGATTTGAAGAATATTTTTTGAAATGTTTTTGTGGATTAATATTAAAATCGTCTGATGCTTAGTTATCCATCATTTCTACTATAGAATTTCTATTTATCAAAATAGTATCCTTTTTAAAGGGTCTCGATGTTTTTCTTTAAACTTCATTTTTTTCATTATTATCTATAATAGTATTTCCTTAAATTTAGTTTTATTGATTTTGATCTAAAATATCTTATTTTTTTGTTTGTGATTACAAATTAAAATCAATCTATTGCTATTAAGTTGAATCTTATGATCCTTTGTCTTTTAATTCTAAAATTTTATTTTAAGACTAGTCAATTCTTAGTATTGAATTTTTTTTTGTAGAAAAACTAGGAATTTAAAATGAGGCTCTTTTAATGTTAATCATATTCTTGTGATCAATAGAGTCTTTTTCTATCTATGAATAAATATTTTAAAGAATAAGTAATTTAGTTTAATAGCAGATTTAATTTTAATAAATTTACAAAAAATGATTATCTTTACTAATTCTAATCACTCATCTTTCTGACAGGATATACTTAAATATTATTTTTTTTTGCTATGTTTTATTTTATTCCTAAAGAATTGAAAAAACCATTTGATTTTATGTATTTTTCAGACTAGTTTTTTGAATGGTTTTTAATTGATAGAATATCATCATCATCTTCTTCACTATCTAAATCTTCACTGGTAAATGTTAAATTTGTTTAAGCTTTTTACAATTAATTGGTTTAATCTTAAAGCTAATATATTTCATTTATAAAACTATTATTTTAATCAGTAAATTTTATTTAATCATCTTAAATTTCTCTAAGATAAACTAAATTTTGCTTGAACTTATAGCATTTCCTAGATACTTTTACTCTATGAGTGTTTATAGCCTAATAAATGAATCTATTTTGCAACTATTTTATTTTAACTTGAAAATAACAACTTATAACTTAATAAAAATTACTTTCTTTATGTTTGGAATAAAATGTAAAAAAGGGCAATTATATTCACTATGAGCAGGCTAGTCTTCTGATTAACACAAACAACATTTCCTAGAAAATTATGTTGACCCATTTAAAATTATTTAATCTTTAATGTAGCAAAACATCTCGTAATCTTCTTTTATTTCTTCAACAATTTTTATGAATTCTTCTCTTTCTATTTTTAGTAGTGTAGTAAATTCTAAACTTCTAAAAGTTTATCTTCTAGGATTTCCTGTGAAAAATGAACCCTCACCTTAATTTAATTTAATTAAATTAAATAAATTAAATTATTTTTAAAATTATTTTACCAAAAAATTGACCTTGTTTAAGAATTGATTAGACATTTTTATTTTATCTTTACTAAGTATTGTTAAATCCTTCAAGTTATACTTCAACTGAACCTCTTTCTATAAAATATATAGAACATTCCATATCACCTTTTAAAAATATAACTTCTTCAGGTGTGTATTTTTACTCTTAAGCTATTGAAATGGTTTTCAACAAAGTTTACATTGAAAAATTTTTTTTCAAAATCGGAGATTCTAAAATAAAAACTTTGTTAGCTTCAATTAATAGGTTTTCTTTCAAATTATCTGAAAGTTAATTGATAATTCTTTATTCTTATTTTATTGAAGAAAACTCACTCTCATTCCAATAGTACTCCAAATAGTGCCTAATTTTATGCTATAACTAATAGCTTATTCTCCTTTGCTTCATATAATTGTTAATCACATACATGTTGTTTTTAATTAATTTTTAGCTTTTTTGCATCTCCTAAAAAATTGATCCAACCTAATTATTTATTTTTCAAAATAAAATGAGCCTAAAGAATAAATATCTTTCAAAATTATTTTGAAAAATAAAAGGAAATTCAAAAATAATCTATTTTATTTTAATATGTTTTTCTTTCAATTAAAATTATTTTAGATATAAATTTTAAGGAATTTAAAAAAATTAATTTATAATATATTTATATATTACTTCGCTAATGGAATAAGCAAACACACCACAAGCTGATAAAATCGTAAAAATACTCATGACCTTTTCCACGTGAGTTTAAGGGGAAATGTCTCCATATCCAACAGTTACCATCGTAACAGCATTAAAATAAAAACTGTACAAATACGAAGAAAGATGTTGGTCTTCTCCTACATTTTACTTATCTAGCCAAGTAAATGATTATCCATAAATATGCTCTAGTTTTGATAGTAAAATCCAAGAACAAGCTAAAAAGTGTATGATATAAATATTTAAGAATAATAAATTCCATAAACTCATAAATTAACTTATTCTAGGGGATAAATGAAATCTAATTTCAAGTCTTTACTAAAACTTTTAAAACTTTTCAAGTCTCAAGTAGAATAAAAAGTAAATCACTGATAAGTAAGATTGATATTAAAAGCTTATGTTAAGTTTTTAA
Organism: Tetrahymena thermophila SB210; assembly: GCF_000189635.1. NCBI lineage: Eukaryota > Ciliophora > Oligohymenophorea > Hymenostomatida > Tetrahymenidae > Tetrahymena > Tetrahymena thermophila. The sequence goes on from NW_002476377.1 coordinate 286,834, forward strand.
AACTTTAACCCAATTAAGATAAAAAGAGGTAAAAGAGTTAGGCAATCTCTCTTCATTCCTTTTAATAAATGAGTGATTATAACAAAATTAAATAAATGAATGAAATTATTGGTTACCATTATTCATATATGTTTGAATGATTTCTGACCTAGTATTTATCACTTTACCTCTATAGAATATAGTAGTGTTAAAGTTAACGAGCAAATCACTTATTAATAAGATAACGCATACAATAGATATGTAAAAAACTCCTATGTATTAGGTAAAATCAAAGCAAATACTAAGAGGAATGAGAAGGAAAAAAAAAGCAAGGGAAATAAGCTAACTTATATCCCAAATAATTCTGTACTACGATAGCTAATCAAATATAGGAATATTCTTTAATAAAGCATAAAACTTCTACTTTAAAAAGTGAGCAAAAATATTGAAATTATTCTAAGCAAAAGAAAATTTTGTTTGAGAATTTTAAGATAACATCTCAAATCGACTTAAAGAGTTTATTTGATCAACGTTGTTAGCTAAAACGATAGAATCTGATTTATCTGATAGAATGCTTCGCATTTTTTTGGATTAAAGGAATACTTATTTCTTAGAGGTTTATAATAAACTAATCATTTTTGTAGTAAATTTCTTTATCAAGAGATGTATTTTAGATTTTTTAAAAACTCTTTGGATTATAAAGGATTTAATAAAATTGGCTTAGGAACCTCTTCTCGATTATGCGTTTTGCTACTCTAAAGTTTGCCTTTTTGAAAGTAAAATATCCCTAATATTTTTTTTCTTTTTCATTTTAATGCTTTAACTTGCCTATTATTAGTAACTACTATTTAAAGAAACATCTGATTTTTATGGCAAATTATTTATCAAAGATGTCTACAACATATTTTCACTTTTAAAGAAATTTAAATCAATTATTGATATTTTATTACATTTAAAAAAATTATTTTTACTTTGAGATCTTGCTTAGTTTTTTTTAAGTCCTTTCAGGGTTTACTTTGGCTTCAGAATCAAATAAATTGCAATATGATGAACTACTTTTTTATTCTTCAAATGTTGTTATGTTTAAGCCTCTATTTCTGTAAAATGTATAAATTTAGGAGGGATACATAAAAATTAAAATATTTTTACGTTATTTAAATTAGATTACTATTTTTATTTTAGTAAACTTGACATTTCGGGTCTAATTTTTCTGTTTAGTTTTTTAGAGTTATATCAGCTTAATTATTCATCGCTTTTGTGATTATTTATCAAATTAATTGTCAAAATAGAATTGTCATAAAATTGAAGAGATTTTGCTTTATTCTTTGAAGAATTTATGTTAGTTAAGATGAAATATTATATTTAAAGATTAAATTGTAATAAGTTAAACGAATATATTAATACTTATTAAGATTGATTACAAAAGATTAATTTAAATTGAAGTTTATATATTTTATATAATTTCCAAAAAATGTCTTATTTATTTTTTTTAGCAGTCCTTAAATAAATTTTATGTTAAATCAAAGTTATTTTTAATTTGATTCATAAAAATTTTATTCAATTATTAATATAAATTTTATTTAAATTTTAAAACATGGTTTTTAATAAATGTTAAATAAATAATAAAACAATAAAAAAACTGATTTCGCTGAGGATTTAATGTAATTTCAAAAGTTGATTATGATTTATAATTTAAGGAAAAATCATTAATAAACATTTAGATAATTTGATAACAGAGCCAGTAAATTCAAGACAAAATTTATTTACAATAATAATTCTCAATTTGTAAAATTTTTATTTTCTTTTTTTTGGTTATATTAAAGAAACAAGGTTAATCTAATGAGGCTTTATCATAATTAGAATGTTGAAATTCATTCAAGGTACTCTATTGATTAGACTGACTTTTAATAAAATTTTTATGCTCTCACTTAAGGTGAGTAAAATTAACTCCTATTTAGTTAAATTTACTTTGTTTATTTTTGCTAACTCATTGTATTTTGCAGACAAAGAGATTCGCTGATAATTAAATCTACTTTTGCGCTAAAAGTGCTCTCATTTTAAGAAATTTATTTATTACTTGTGCTATTTTTACTTTCCTCTTTTTCAAGTTGACTTTAACCATGAGCTTTTTTTCCTAAATTGCTTGTAAGTGTTTCTTGATAATTACTTGGAGAATTAACTTTATTTTGTTTGATTTCAAGCATGTTTTATAATTTATTTTTACTCAATTATTGATCAGAAAAATTCTCAAAGCTTTTGTTTTTCTCCAAAATAATAGTCTTTTTTGAAAAGTCGTTTCTTAAGTTTTGCAATTTACTTAAATTGCTGTAATTTAAGTTACTTGCAAAGAGCAATTAGCTATTTCTTATATTCTATGACTGTTAGATTCTCTACTTAAAAATAGTACTATGTCTAAACTAGCTTGTAATTTTTATTGAGTTTGAATTATTTTACTTAACGTCTTAATTTTAATCCTTTTACTTAGTTAAGAGCTTATGAATTTAATTTTAATGCAAAATAACTTTATCATAATTATTGTGGACAAAGTAAATTTCATAAAGCTTCATTCTATCTAAGTCTTCTAAATTTGTAAATTCAATATTATTAATGTCAATTTTCAGCGATTATTGAGAATTGTGTTCATCATTTTCTTTTTTTTCAAAGCAATCTCTAATGCTTTTTATATTTTGGGAAACCTAATCAATTTAAGTCTCTATTATTTTTTTGATGTCTTAGAGTAAACTCTAATTTTAAGAAGATAAATTATTTTGTGAGTTATTCTTTTATGTGTTTCCAAAATTTGGTTAAATTTTGTTGCTAGAGTTCGATATTATCTTTAATTGGCTATTTCCATTGAAATTATAATTAGTTTGGCTTATTTACCTTTATGAATTTTATTTTTAAATTTGATGACTACCTCTTCTAAGAATATTTAAGTGATTTTTTTAGTTAATCTTAATCCTTTATTAATTAGATATCTATTTGGCTTACTCATTAGTTAAATTTTAGTTTATATCATTAAAAAGTATGTCCTCAAAATTATTTTGGGCACTTAAAGAATGACTTCTTTTTCTTTAAGAGTTTTCAAGTTCAAATTCTTCTTAAATAGCTAATTCAGCATTTTTTATATCTTATTCAATTTTTTTTGGTTATATTTCTTGGTCTGTCGTAAATTTTTAATTCATTCTATTTTTTAAAAGCTCTTTTACATTTAAAAAATCTTGAGAAGAAATATCTGAACTTAATTTTTTAAAAGTAAGATTTTGATTATTGCTTGATTATGAAAAATTTGTATTTTGTAAAGAAGTGCAGTTCTTTTACTAAACTAGCTTCAAAGAGTTAGCCTAAAAGCTTTGAATTTAATTGACTTAACTTCTTTTTATTTTATTTTTATTTTGCTCTTCAAGGCTGAGGTGCTAAATCGAGGGTATTTTAGGATCCTACAGGATATCTCTCATAGTAAAAAATTCATTTTACGAGATGATATCTTTAATCGATAATGATTTATCTAATGAGGACTCTTGTTAATCTAAAGAAGACGATTCGCTTTTAGAAGCACTGTTTTCAGAAGAGTTTTCTGATTTTTTCTATTAAATATGTCTTGAAAATGCAGAAGGCTGTACTTAATTTTTAATCTGAGTTACATATCCTTGCTGAATTTCTTCTTTAATTATTTGTACTTCTGGATGAAGCTGAGTTCTCTTTTTTTATTTTGCTCTCATAGTGAAAGAATTATTTGAGGAACTTAGAGAAGACTTTTTATAGCTCGACTTAATTTCAGAGGAATAACTTTCATCAGATGATTCCTCTGAAGAATACGAAATATTTGTGTTTAAATATGTCTGTGTATTTTCAAAGGTATTTTATTTTATATTATTAAAAATTTACAATTAATCTCCATATTAATTTTAATCTAACTCTTGAAGTAGATTAAACCTTTGGCAATAATTTTAGACATAGTCGTTAATTTACTTTAAATTCTTAGAATAAAAGCAAATTTAATCTTAGCTAGAGCGAAATAAATTCTTCAAAGTTTCATATTAGCTTTGATGTCTTTTAAAGTTCTGCCTAATTGATTAAGATTAATTGTTAGAAAACCTAGCTTGTATCTTAATAAAGTTAGGAATAAAATGAACAATTGGGCAATTTTATTCTAAGTGGTTAGGGTTTTAGCTAGAAACTCCTTCGCAAAGCTAACACTTACGAGTGATGCTTTTTATATTATACTTATTTAAAATGCTGTCGCGAATTAAACAGTACCTTTCATAATCGCCATTATCTTCTTTTATAATCTATAAAAATTTTTCTCTTTCAATTTTTAATAGTGTTGTAAATTCTATACTCCTAAAGCTTTATTTTCTAGGCTATCCAGTAAAAAATTCGTTCTCTCCTATTTAATAAAATAATAATTAAAAACACTTTCTTTCTTTCTATTTAAAAAAATCACCAAAAAATGATCCTGTTTTTAGTGCTATAAAAGACTAAGATTATTGAGACATGTTCTAAGAGGCTTAAAATATTTCAACTTATCCTTTCTCAATAAAATAAAGAGATGTATCTTCTGTTTCATCTTAAAAGTAAATAACCTCTTCAGGATTATATTTTTATTCTTTTATTAAAGGTATTATTTTAAGAATCGTTTTGAGAGTAAAGTTGTCATTAAAAATAGGAGATTAAAGTATAAATGCTCGATTAGCTTCTATCATTAGGCTCTCTTTCAAATTATTGGATAATTAATTTATTATTTTTTTTTCAGCTTCTATGTCTTAGTATTTGCTTTCGTTCCAAAAGTACTCTAAATAATCTCTCACTTAGTACTAAAGCTCATGGGAAATATTTTTTTTCTTCATGTAATTGTTGATAATAAAAATATTTTATTTTATTTATTTCTTATAAAATTGGATTTCTTTAAAGATACTTCCAACCTATTAATTAATTTTTATGCTTAATTAACAATTTAATAAATATATTTTTCGATTTCGATTAATTGATGCAAAAAGCTGCTTATTTTCACTAATAAGTATATTTAAACACAAAAAAAATTAGTTAATTTCAATTAAAAAAAGAAATATGTTTAAACTTGCAAAAATATTTTAGATTTGCTAAATATATTTTTCGCCTTAATTAAAAAAAAACTAAGAAAACGAGCACTTATTAAAGATAAATCAATTATAAGCAAATTCATTGAATTATTTATATTTTCTCGAATTTTTCTTATTTTAAAAAGTCAAAATATACTTAGTCATGTTAAATTTGTAAGTAAAAATATGTATTTTTTTTAGTAAATATGAGAGAAAATTTATTTGTGGTTTATAAATATAGAATTTTGAACTGTAAAAGCTATATTTATTCATATATATATGTTTATTACCTCTGTGATTGAATAAGCAAATACCCCACAAGCTGAAAGGACAGTTATTATACTTAAAAACCTTTCCTAATGATTTTAAGGAGTGAGATCACCATAGCCAACAGTGACCATTGTTACAGTATTAAAATAAAATGAACAAAGATATTAGATGTACCATACTGAATCCGAAATGGAAAGTATCGACATCCATGATATGTTTATATTTTTGTCAGCGATCATAATCCAGATACAAGCTAAACAATGAATTATGTAAAGATTCAAAAATAATAGTTTAGCCAATTTTAAAACCTAGCTAATTACAGGAGAAAAGTGTAATCTTATTTCTATTTTTTTGAGAAAGCTCCTGCAATTTTAAAATCTCCAATAGAAAAGGATTAAAAAGGAATCAAAAAATCGTTTTTATTATTCGTAGGAACTTGTTTGACTTATTATAATAAGAAACAATAAAGGTAAGATTGTGATGATATCTTTTTAAAAGCCTTTTAAAAATAAAAAATAATTATAGAAAATAATCTGAATTAAAATAAAATTACTCACCTTTCTTTTTATAATTTTAGAAGATCTGTAACCTGTTTTCAATTAATTTGCCTTATAGAAATAAACTTGTATTACAAATAACTAAAATGTCCAAACATATAAAAATAAAAAATAGGATAGCTACTATTAGAGTATATTCAACGTTTGCTATAAAATTGCTAAATGCTATCTAAAGAGGTATTAAAATAAAATAGAAGGACAGCATTACCAGCTATAAAGTATCCCAAATCATTCTATTGATAGAAAAAGGTAAAAAAACAGGGAATTTATCTATTATTAGTAGTAGCTTTTCCTTTAGCTTTAACTTGCTAATTAGTATATCATAATATGAAGCATTTTGATAAAATTGATTTGCAAATATACCTTGTTAGTTTTAATTTACTGATTCTGAAAACTTAAATTTTTGACTGCTTGAGTCATAATATGATGAGGATTTATCTATGATTATTTACTGGTATTAGGGGTTATTTTAAAAAATTATATACTGCTTTTTATAAATTAATAGAAGCAATTTCTAAACAAAAAATTTGATATTCATTGACAGCTTTATTTTATGAAAGATTGACTTGATTTTTTTCTTTTGCTTGTTAATTTATTTAACTCTATTAGATGCTTATTATTCATTTTACTTTACAACATAATTAGTTGATTGTCTTTTTTTTTCCTTATTTGCTTATAATCTTTATTCATTAATTTTTTAAGAATGAATATCAACAATTAGCCCTAGCCTATCAGTCATATTATCTATTGGACTCATATCTGAGCATTAATCTTAATCACCATTTTGAACCGATGAATCTTTATCGTCTCTTGCGTAAGGATTTAAGCTTTTATTAAAAGCTTACGAACCGTCTCTAAATGTTTCTGATCCATTAAAGCTAAGTCCCTAAATAATTAACTTGCTTTTTCTGGTTTCCTACTATTAATCTTACTCTTAGTTCTACTATAGCTTTATATCTGTCTTTTAAGATCTCCTATTGTAAAAATTATTAGGAAATCCGCTAAATATAATTTTCCATAACGATCAAGTATTTACACATTCGTGATTTAAATCGAGTTTGATGAATTCTCATCATGCTTAATTTTAAAAAAATCAGAATTTCTATTATCTAAAAGCATATTTGTTTAAATAAACATTTAGTTTTTTATAAATATATAGTTATAATTAATTTTATAAAAAAGTATTAGAAAATTTAATCGAAATAGTCAAATTAATAATATTTTTATTTTTAATTAATTAATTAATTAATTTATGATGCAGTAAAACAAGATTAAATATGTAAATTATAAAATTACGGATAAGATAATAAATACATGATTGATTTAGAAAGCATTCAATTTTATCAAAAATAATTTTAAATTTTTGAAAATAAATGTAAAAATAGCTGTGTTGAATAGTATTATTTAATATTTATGTTCAAGTTATTTCAACTATCAGAGAGATTTTGTAAAAAGTAAAATTTCAATTCGTTTTGAGAGCTAACTAGGAGCAAAATCAGTATTAAATCAGAATCATAAGGGTCAATTTGCTCCTACATAGTTAAATTTTGATATTAAAATACAAATTAAGGAGAAAAATAAATTTAAAGCAAATTTATCTAAAGGGGTTTCGTCGTCTTATATATTCATATAGTAATAAGAAAAAAAAGAAATTGGCTTTGATAATTTTATATTAGCACGCACTACTTTTTAAATTTAAAAATGAGCAAATCAAATACTCATCCAGCACCTCAAATGAGGAAACCAGTAAATATTTAATAAAATGTGGGGTCCCAAGTTAAGAAGGCCCCTTAGGGTGAACAAATCAGTTAAAAAAATGATTCAGCTAATCATGCTTAAATGCAAGAAGATGAAGAAAAAATTTATAGAGTTCTTAGTAGCTGTTACGACGATTATCTAAAGGTAATTATTTTCGTTTTAAATCACTTTACTTAAATCAAGAAATCATTTTAAAGCTGATTTATCTCTCTGATCCAAGATTGTTGTTAAGAAATTGTGAAAAATAATGATGAATTTATTATTAGATGATATAAATTTATGTACTCACTTATATAATATGACTCACTTTTATTATTTTATTACACTTAGGGTAATAAGGTTTTAATGAATAAGATCGTGAATGAAATGTCGAATAGGCACAAGGAAAAGGAACATATAAAAATGTGGTTAAGGGCATCCACTAAAAAGCTGATTGATCTATTTAAGAATAAGCAAGATGTCAACTTTTTGATAGAGGTAATATTGTACTAAATGCCTTGGTTTGAAGCAGGTAACGAATATGAGATTTAGTTGCAAGAGCAAGAGTAGAAAAAGATACTGTAGCAATAGCAAACTCATGCAAACTAGCAATAGCAGCATGGAATCGGAAGTAGTACCTCGCTTTTCAGCAATGCATCAAGTTCAAAGAGAAACATTTAGTAGTAGCATGGACAATAATTAACAATAAAAAAACCATCTCCTCACTTCGATTTGTTTTCAGAGCTTTCTAAATTTATAATGACTCTGCTGTCTTTCAGTAATGCCTTTGCACCATAGATTATTAAGTTCCTCATTTCCAATATTGTGCCTATGTATTTTATTCTTTTTCTTTATTATACTTCCTTCATACATCTTTCAATTTTTTTGCTTTTCTTCTACCTTTTTTCGTTTGTTTCTATTTTCCATATTTAATGCAAACGCTAACCTAACCTAACCATCCAAGCAATCAAGTTTTCATTAATTCATTCATTCATTCATGCATACTTCTTTAGCATATTTTCTTTTCATCTTCACATCCAATCTAGCTAAATGGTTCTCATCATCATTCATTCAGTCAATTATTCATTCATTTATTCATTCATTAGTTTAGTCTTGAGTTTCAATAATACCTTTGGAGTATTTATTAAAATTAGATTTTTCTAATATACAAACATAGAAGATATGTGTTTCAAACACCTAACTTAATCAATGTGTGTCAAACCATCGATTTGACATGAAGATTGAGTGTGTTTTGCAAAAGATGGCGGAATCAAAATTTTGAACGAACGTATGGTTTTTAAGCTCACAAAGTTTGAAAGTGGAACGGAATGAGTTTAGCAAACATCATACTGTAATAAAAAGACATATTCTTCAAAGTATCAGGAGACGTTTCAGGGTTCTTTCGGTCGGTCTCTAGATAAAAGTAATGTAGTGATAGAATTTGTAGAAATTTCATAATATTATAATACTAAAATCAACAGAATAATCTTAGTATGAACCAAATAAATAAGACTATCTATCTTGATTAAGAGGAAGTTAAATTAATGATCGTTTGTATTCCCATAATCTCAAAGTATTTATAAGTAAGTATGATGAGAATCAAGAATGACAAGAGCGATCAATCGATTTCATTGTTCTAGCTAGCTAGATTTATTTATTTATTACAAAGCTGACATTTTCTTTTTATAAAATTTTAATAAGAAAAGCAAAAATATAATTTTGTTATCTTGAACCTTGCAAAGTTTTTTTTCTAGCAAGACTTACTTAAGGCTTAATTAGCCATTTTCCGAAAATAAGCGAAATGGAATAATTATGCTTTAAGTAGCAAGATACATTTTTAGATGAATAATAGGGATTAAATGTTAAGAAAATTATATAAAAAATAGGGAAGTGAAGGAAATGGAAAAAAATAAGAAATCCGAAATAGAATTAGAAGTTGAAGGAAAGGTTTTTGAAAACCAAAAAAAGCTATTAATGTATATCAGAGACATAATGAATAAGTATATTCTTAACAGTATAAATGACGTCAAAGAATTAAACAAAGAAGATACTAATTTTTTATTAGGAGTCCTCAAATACCATCCTAATTCAAAAGAAAAAATGTAAAGATACGTCAAGCTAATTATTGGTTAAGCATAATTCGATGACAAAATCTCGAAATGCTTATACATTCAAAACAAAGAAGGTTAGAAGATAGATATTTCTTATGTAAAAAGTGTGTTTAATTTAGTTGATGAATAATTCTAAAAAATTGGATTAAAGCAAGGCTCCCCAAATTAAAAAAAGATGATGTTACAAGTTGTTGATTTGCTAGCAAAAATAATTAAAATATATCCTCTTTACTAAAATGACCTATGTCGCATTTTACAAGAATCTTATCCTCATAGAGTGCAAGGAGAATAATTCCATAAAATATATCTTACTAACATTTTATAACTCGCTATTAAATGCCCATAGCTTATGCCTAAAATACTGATAATTGCTGTTTAAAAATTGATTGAAATAGACTCAGAAATCAAGCTTGATCATGACGTAAATAACATTTATTTGATTATAATTAATTCTTCCTAAATTTGCTATATATTACTTCCATTCATTCATACATACATTCATTTTAACTTTATTGATAACTTATTTTCTACATCAATTTAAATTAAATCCTTAAAAAAATATACTGAGTAAATGGTCATTTATTGCTACGCGGAATCTTTTTTTATAAATAATTTCAGAATTTATTAGTAAAACCGCGAAACTGAAGATAAAAATTATTTAATATTAATGCTGTAAAAAACTCATCACATAAAAAATAATACACTTTTTTTAATTTCTTCACAAAAATTTCTTTAAAAATCTTAAAGTCAATTTTGTTTTACTTTCTTTATTGTTTGATATTTGAAATTAAATTAAATTTTGCAAACAATTATTAGGATAAATTTAAAAAAATTAATTTTGTAATTAAAAAAAAGCAATCCTTTTAAATGAATGGATGAAACTTAATTAAAAAATTTTAATGAAAATATTTATTTATTTCTAAATTTTGAATAAGTATACCATAATTTTTCATAAACTCCCCCATTTTTGTTGAAAAAAATTTAGAAATCCCCCACCCAAAACCCACATATTTTTTTTTAATTAGACTAGTTAATAAGCTCAATTATTAAAAAAAAAATAGATTAAATGTGAATATTATATTAAATGTTTTAAAATAAATTTTTAATTTAGTAATTTATTAAAATTAAAAATTATAAATAAAAGGCCTAAGAAAATGAGAAGAATAGTTAAATTATGGCTGAAAAACTTGATTGGCTGATGCTAATAATTTTTGAATTCATAGATTATTAATTAAAAGATAAAGTTAGTAGCGATTCTTGTTTTGGACAAAAAGAAGAATTAAAATAAAATAGCTAAGATAAAAAAGATAAATCTTAAATGGAAGACAAATTTTTTAAAATATTTTTAAATGTATTTAGTGAATAAATATTAATCACCCATTAAAGCAAATATGTTTAGTTTATAATATTTTATCTTTGCTCACTTCGTAACTCATTTTAAAACGCTTTTTTAAATCACCTTGTAAAAAATATAACTGAGAAAAATCCTTTGATTTACAAATCAACCTAAATCAATTCTATTTATTATCTTGGCAGCTACATTGCTCGTGCAAAATACATCGAAAATGAAACTATTAGAAAAATATTTGAATACCTTATTACTCATTTAAATAGATATATTCAAAAATTTGATGAGAGACAAAAAGAAGAAAACTATAATGAAGGTCTCCATAAAATTCACTTAAATTTATACCATCTTTTACAAGCAATGCTTTATATCTTATGCTATCGTTTCAAAGCAGTCTTAGAAAGCAAAGAAAATCTTTTGTAGAAATTCTACGAGATTATGGACAAGGCCTGTTCTAATTTTAATGCATTATTTTTTATTTCTCCTCATATTTAAAATGTTTTTAGTGATGTTTGCGTTAGCTACGGCGAAGATTAATTAGTAGAACTTTTTGAAAAAACTAGCTAAACAAGTTAAGCAACAGAATCAATATCAGCTGCTCTGCAACAAAGAGCTTAGCTCTTAGATAACTACTTTCCATTTGATCCCTATTGCTTACAATATAGTGATAAGTTTATTTGCGAAATATATTAAAATTGGTAAGACACAAATTCTTTATCATCTCAATCTTTTGTTGAATAATAATTAGAAAAGCAACAACCTTAAACCAATAATAATAAAAAATCCAAAAAAATGTCAAAAGGTAATAATGCTAATAATGCTAGCTCTAACTTAAATATCAACAATCCTCCAATAATTTAAAATAGTCCTCACTTTAATAATAGCCTAAATAATAGTTTTATATGCAGCCAATCTCATAATAATCCTAACAATATAACAGGAACTTTATTAAATACAAGTAGAAGCAACTATGGTTTCACTATTGATAAGCTGAACAATATTAATGACTTAGAATACGACAGGGATAACATGATTTATGATGACGAAGATGTAAAAGCTAATAATAATAATCATATTTTAGATTTCATAAATGAAAGTGATCCTGAATTCTAAATATAATAAGCCAAATATCATAAAGACAAAAAATCTTTAAATGGAAAACGTAAAAACCCAAGTACGACTGATAATTCTGTGAATAACACTCCAATTACAAATAATGATGAAGACAGCAACAATTAACCTATTGTTGACTCAAAAAAAATTAGTAAAAAATCTAAAAAATCTTCTGATATTGAAGATGATTTTAACAATGCCTCTTTTGGTAATAAAAAGTTGTGCATATAAGAAATGTAATTCTGAGGAAACTTAAAATGAAATAATTTAATTGATAAGCTTCGCTACTATTAAATAAATCTTAGCTTAGATATTTCAATCTATAATAATAATAATAACTATAAAAAAATAATAAAAAAATTTACTAATAAAAAATTTAAATATTTTAATTCATTATTTGCTTTGAATTATTATCACTCGTAAATCAAGAAATAAAAAATAAATAAATAAATGAGTGAAATGTTTCTAGCGGGATTAATAATTTAGCATACATACATACTTTAAGCATTTAAGACAAATAAATAAATAATAAGTAAAAAACAAACTAATTGAATGAAAGAATAAACGAAAAAACTATAAATAAACTATACATAAATACATATTCAAAAATATTATTTAAACCCTTAATATATTATTGTTAATTAAAACTTTTCAAATTTTGTCTGTAAATCTCTTTATTTTATTCTACATAAATCACTTTAAAATAATTTAAAATTATCATAAATTAATTACTTACTATGTATCTTTTAAAATTAATTAGTAATTTTTAATATCCAGCCAACCAAATATTCTTTTGAATATTGTAAATTTTACAATATTTTAAATTTTACTTCATTTTTTGAAAATACTGTTTAATAGGGTGTTTACATTAAAAATATAGGGCTTAACATATTGATTTATAAATATTTTTGTTAGTCTCAATAACTTAACTTTATCTATCTACTTTACTTAACTTTTTGTACGCCCTAAAAAAGAAAAATTTGTTACTCTTCATTTCAAGCCATAGGGAAAAGAGTATTAAAATTTATCTATGTTAATTTTAATTTGACTTTAGCAAAAATTATAATAAAATTTTAAATAATTAAATTAAAAAAATTGAAAACTTTGTAACAAAATGGATTAAAACTAGCAATTGCTCTCTACAAATGAAAACTCAAAATTAAGTTTTGAGTAATTTATTAAAGAAAAGTATTGCTGCTGCAATATTTTTAAAATTTTTATTGGAGTTGCAAATATTATATGCGCTTTGATTGTAGGCATTTCTTTTGCCTCTATGAAATCAGCTTGTAAGGATGGAGGATCAATTGCAGGTGCTGTAATTTGTTTTTTATCTATCCCTTTAGTTGCAGGTGCTCTGTTTTACAATTAAAAGAAAAACCCTTCATGTGCTACGTCTTTTTTTATAATAGCAGGTGTAGGAGCTACATGTTTAATAGGTTTAGTAATATGTGTTTCTACAGTTGGCTACAATTATGATCTGAAAGTGGTTTGCAATTATCAAATATGCTAAAATAATGAAGAGCCTATTTATGGACCAGCTAGATTAGTTATAGATGTAGAAACTGATAGTTCATTCTCATGCACATCTGCATCAGAGCAAAGTATTCTAAATGAAGTCTAAAAAGTGTATTTATATGAGTGCAATAGTTGCGATAAGGATAATATTGTAATTTAAAATGCTAGAACTTATCTAATTTTATCTCTCTTCCCAACTATATTAATAGCCGTAATCACAATAAATACTTTGTCATTCACACCAGTGTTCAAAAAAATTATTAATGACAAATACTCAAAATATTTATAGAGCTAAAATAATCCATTAAGTTAATGATTTACACAATAAATACACTTAATTAAAAGCAAAGAGTTTGTATTTTTAGAAGTATGAATTTTTTAATATTTTGTGTTATTTTTGTTTTATACTTATTATATTGTGACCTAGTTATTAATTTAGTAATTTTTAAAATTTTTTTGTAGAAGGAGGTTATATATAATATTGAAGAAAATAAATTTAATTATGAGAAGATATATTTTTTATATCAAATTCAATCTGGAATTTTATTAATTTAATAAAACTGATTAATCTTAGTTAATTAATCTAAATTATTGTAAAATAATATATTTATAAATTTATTTATTATTATTTTTTTAATATTTTTATGTTATTTATATTTTACTAAAATGATTTCTACCTAATTAATTAAATCTGATAAACAAAATAATTTTTTTAAATATTTCTTTAAAATAAGCAATTTATTAATCAATCAAAAAATAATTTTGGATAAATTTAAGTTTGAGTAAAATAATATTTTTTAGAATTATTTACTTAATTTAAATTAAAGTTGATTAATTTTTGAATATATTTATATTTTTGACCTTTTATATTTAAAAAGCACCTATCAATTCATAAAATTATTTTCAAAAAACTTTATTAAAAAATTAATCAATTAATTATTTTTGCAAAAAAGTATTTATTTTTTATTTTTTACCTTATTAATTTTTGAATATATTTTATATAATTTGTCATTTATTTTTATAATAACACCTAATTAACTCAATCAAAATGATAAAAAAAATAATTTTCTAATGTGATTATTAAAAAATCTATTAATTATATTGTAAAATAATATATTTTTGATAATACTTACCTTACTAATTAATATTGAAAATATTTATTATTATTTGCCTTTTATTTTTATAATAACACCAAATTAATTAAATTTTATAAAATAGATTATGAATAAAAATAAATTAATCAATTAATGAATTGTCTAAAATTAATTTACATTTTTGTAAAATAATTTTAAAATTTTTATGCAAAAGTAAACTAATTTTATTATATATATTATATATTTTTTTATAACACCATATTAATTGACTTTTTAAGAAATAATTTACAAAAATATGTAAACTAAGTAAAAAATAGTTTAATTTTTAAAATAATTAATCAATTAAAAGTAAGAATTAATCATTGTTAAAATGAAATAACTGTAAAAATATAAATGCATATCAATTATAATTATTTAAATTATGATTTAATTTATCTATAAAAAAATTAGAAGCCATTCAGCAAATAATCTAATGCAACTTTAATTTTTATTTTAATTCCCTTGTACTTCCTCATTCAACCAGATTAATTTTTCTCTGTTTGATTCTATTACAAATAAAACAATAGATAGTTTTTTCTATTCTTAATTTATAATTTTTTTTTTACCCATCAAATAAATATTTTGTTTTGATTTTTACTTAAAAAAGTGGGATAAATAAGGAGATCTATATTGATTGTTACATTAGTAGTAGCTTTAATTTTGTTATAGATTAAAGTGCTATTTGATTTTGGATTTAAGAGAGTTTTGTACTTTTGTTTTCTAAAAACTCACCTGCAATTTTTTTATATAATATAATTTGTTTTGTTTTGTTTGTTTGTTTATTTGTAAACTACTCATCAACTGACTGAGTAGATATTATTATATAATTTATTGCAACCATCAAATATTAAGACCTACAGCCTCAGAAGGCTCTTAAGGTTCATATTCATCTACTTCTTCTTCTCTTTATTATTCTGATTAGTCAACTATATCTTCGTTTCCTTTTTCCTAACCTAAAGGCCGCTAAAGCTCGGTGCTCTTTTTCCCTTTTTTGTGCGTCTAATCTTATTTTTTTGCTAAACCTAGTTCTTTTTCATACATTTTGAGCTGATTAACAAAACCTTTATTAGGTTGCACAACATTACGGATTCTCTTTATGTGACTATAAGAACGATCATAGTTCCATTTTAAACACTTCATCAAGAAAGCTATAACTATTGTTGCGCTTCTTGAAGCGCCTTAATGACAGTGAACAAGCACATTTTATTTTTATTCTAAAATCTTTTCTTTTAAAAATAGTGTTGCTTGCTTAAAGAATTATTTAATATCTGCTGTAGGCGTGTCATAGATTTCAAATTTAATGTGATCGTCAACAATACTTCTATTTAAGCCAGGAGGTGTCAACTTAGCACCAACAGTCATTAAATATCTGATTTTATGCTCTCTGAGTAGATCATAGTCTTTAGCCCACTCTAAGTTAGACAAGTACAAACCTCCTCTTTCATGATTAGGTTCTAAAATGCAGTGTCCAGATTTTCCTAGATACATTATTTTTAATTTAAAACAAACTTTTTAATAAAGCAAATAAGAAGTTTTGTATGTTTGTTTGATGATTAATTAATTGTATTTTTTCTTTTAATAATTAATCAATTATTAAAACAAAAATGTGCACCTCATTTAAAACTATAATTTCAAATATGCTTTTTCTTTAATGAAAAAATAATCAATAGAAATAGATTGATAAAAGTTCTTTTTCGAAAGTAATTATAAAGAACTTTAATGAATAGTAAAATTCTTTTTTAAAGAGAGAAAAGTCTTATTTTTTTCAAGCTTAAAATATATTTATATTAGAAATCGATTGCTAGTTGAAAATGAGTATGAAATGTACATTTATATCTGTATTCTAATAATAAATTAAATCAATAACGTACTTATTTTTTATATTTTTGCAATCTTTTTTAAGATGAGTTTATGAAATTCTTTAATTAACTTATATTTATATGTATGTATGTATGTAATTCACACAAAATATAAAAGCTAAGGCAATAATATATTATTTTATTTAAAAATTTTAATTTATAATGATCTTGTAAGCAGGGTTTATCTGTACCATAACAAAATAGAGAAAGTTCATCACTTTTCTATGATATCTTAATATATTATTTGTAATTAAAAATTAAAATGTATTAAAAGAAATTTTTCATTGATTAAACATTTTGACAGGGTCTATCTGCACCTTAAGTGAGCAGAGGAAGTTCACAACTTCTCTTTGATTATCAAATTGTTAGTATACTTATGATTGTCTAATTAATTATATATTATTATTGTAAGGAAATTCTAATTAATAGTTAAATTTAAGAAATGATAAATATCTTTTAATTTTGTAAAGGAGAAAAATTGAAATTATTATATTTTTAATTAAGAAAGGGAAATTTCAATATTCATCAGTATAAACATTATTATTGTATACGAGAATATCGCTTAGGTAATTAAATAGAGCTATTTTTATTAAATTATATTTAATTAAATATAAAATTTAGAAAAGATATTAATTAAATAATAAAAAAATTGAAATCAATAAAAAAAAAATACAAATTCTAATAATGGTAGCAAAAAACAGCTTTATTGGACTTTTTATTTTTTTAAGCTTAATTGTAAGTACACAGGCCTCACTTTCAATCCCTTTATATTATAAAAATATTTCAATTAAATATAGTATGGGAAAATGTGCCGCTTTTTTATCTGTCTTAATAGATTCTTCTCATTCTCTCTGTAATAATAACATTTATCTAAACGGTTAAACATAATAATGTGGAGTTGTATAATTACCTGGTTCCTAAAATTCAGTTGCTAACCTTCAATTTAACAATTTTGAAGCCACAGTCGTTTTTTCAACTAAATATTTATCTACATCTAGCGATAGCGAGAATTTATGCTTTGGAAATGCTCAATAAGAACAATTATCATTTGTGAAGTAGCTACAATAATAAAGATTGATTTCTTAATAAAGAGTCTACATTACTTTATTCGATAGATACCTTTAATAAGACCCTCCATCTAGCATTATTGGATACATTAACTTAGAAGAACCAAATCCAGACTATATCAAATAAGGTTCTAGCTTTGTAAAGATATTAACTTCTGACAGTCCATTTTTATTTCAATTAAATGGATAAATTACATTTTTTGATTAATTAATTAGCGTCGCAAGCAATAAAATCTAATTAAAATTCCCTAATTAGGTAGATAATTAATTTGACTAAGCTACATGTGACTAGGTATTTAAAATTTTATAATAAAACAATTTTAATGTTATAAAAGATAGTGGTAAGTACTATTTGCTTTATATTTAAGGCTTAGGACCTATTAAAATTGCATTGTAAACTGAAAATAATAATCCTTACATATTATCTATAGACCCTTCTTAATATATTGAAGAAATTATAAAAGGATATTATAGGTTGAGGATCTAATGTGGCAATTCTTTTTGGCTCTCTTAGAGTGTTTTAACTTCATACTATGTTGGATGGGATCTAGAAACTCAAAGTACCTATATTGCAGAAAGAGTTGAAGGTTTAAATCCTTAATATGCAGCTTAAGATGCTTAAAGTTCTTCTAATTTGAGAAGTTTAAATATTTGAAATAGAAAATAATTATATAAATTTTACAAGGACCCTGTTTTTTCTTATTGTTAAAATCAATATACTGTATTTCCTCAACAACTAATACCAATCGCATCCCTTATTTTTTACCATTTTATTTGGTAATAAATAGAAATATAATATTGTTAAAATTAAAATTTTTTTATTATTAATTGTTGTGAATTTATAAGGTGTATAATCTGTTATGAAGAGTAAAGAATATAAAATTTAGAAAGAATATTATAAACTGTCATCAAATAGAAGAATTTTAAATTTATTTGTATATTTGATAAAATTTAATAAAAAACTATCAATAGCATTCACTAGTAATGTTATAATAATTTATAATGAACAAATCCTTATTTAATTAGAAGTATTAAATAAATAAAAAATAAATAAATTTTGTTTCAACTTGTTAAAAACAAAAATGTTTAGAATTAAAAAGATGTTAGTATCAATCAAAATATTTTAAAAATAAAAGATAAAAACTAATTTGTAAAAATAACTTATTCTTATTTTAATCTAAAATGAGTTTTAATATAAAACTTTAAGGAGATACCAAATATATAAATTAAATAAACTAAAATATTATTAACTAATTAAATTCAAAGGCAAATTAATTATTTTTCATAAATAAATTTAATAAATGATTAATTTAAATCAAAAAGTAGAAATTTTTTTATTTATTTATTCATTAAATTTATGTCAGTATTCACTTATGAAAAATATTTTTAATTTTCATTCTTAATTAATTAATTTTTTACTAATAATGATGACTTTTAGATAATTAACAAAATATTGATAAATAAAAAAGTTAAAACATACATAAAAAATGCATTTTATAGGATGATTAGAAAAAATTTATTAATCAATATGAAATTCATATAATATTAGCTTGTGAGAGCACTCTAATTCCCTTAATATAATTAAATATTCTTTTGTTTGTTTTTATAGAGAAAATAAAAAAATTGATGAAAAAATCTTAAATATTCTAATTAAGATAATTTAAATTATTCATTGATAAATTGATAATAGCGCTTATTTATATTAAATACATTATTAATTAAATTAATTTGCAAAGATTTCACAACAAATTATGTTTTTCCTTAAGAATTTCGAAGGTCTTATCCTTCAAGATAAGTATCTATTTAACAAGTAAATAGGTAGAGGAAATTAAGGGGCAATATACTTGGCAACTGTGCTAAATTAGAAACCAGTCATTTAGGGGGAAGAGTAAGCTTAAGTAGCTATAAAAGTAGTCTAGCATTAAGCCCTTAAAGCTAAAGAAAAAGAACTACTTTAAAATGAAATTTAAGCTCTTAAAGAAATAGACTCCAACTATGTTGTCAAGTGCATAGAATGCTTAAATGATCAAGAAAACACTTATATAGTGTTAGAATACTGTTAATATGGCTCTTTAGAAGAATATTTGAGAAAGAATTCCTTTAAATTTATCTCTGAAAGGTTTTTAAAGGATTACTTTAAATAAATATTGTTTGGACTTCAAGAGTTACATTCTAAAAGAATTCTTCATCGCGATATTAAGTTGAGCAATATTTTAGTAAAAAATGCAAAAGAATTTAAGATAGCCGATTTAGGATTTTGTAAAAAACTTGCAGAAGATCAAAACATATGTCAGACTGTATTAGGTATTTATTTATTTATTTTGGCTATTTATAATTGATAAGATATTCATAAAAATAATTTTATTTTTAAAGGAACAAAAATGTATATGGCTCCTGAGCTCTTAAAAATGGAGAAATATGGGATAGAAGCTGAATTATTTAGCGTGGGTGTCCTATTCTACTTGTTAAGCTAAGGAAGGTTTCCCTTCGAAGCAAATAGCCCACCTTAGCTTTTAAAGGCTATTGAGAATTAATAATTAAAATTCGATGACATATCTAATGAGCTATAGGATTTACTTAGAAAAATGCTTAAGTATGAACCAAAAGAAAGAATTTAATTCAAAGACATATTTAATTAACCCTTTTTCTAAGAAGAAGATGATGTCCTATTTATGAACTCCTCTCATTGTGAAAGCGAAGACATAAAATTAAAAGTGGAAAATCATATTAAGGTTTATACTTAAATTGAAAATTAAATAAAACCTATTCCTCTTGATGAAGAGAGTGAGGTCGCAGAGCAAATTAAATAAGTTAATAAACCTAATGAATAACCACGTGAATTTGGTTTAGTACCTCTCAGTTTCTAACCTCCTGAGATAAATAACATTTAGAATCCTATGAATTAGTAACCCAACAATAATTAATTTAGAGCTTTCTCTAACTAAGGCAATCCTCTCCAGGATGATCAAAATAAACAGGTGTAAAATCAAAATAAAAATTTATATCCATAGTTAAATAATGTGAATAGCTAGAGTCAATAACAAAACTAAGCGAACAACTTTTTTAATTTAAATTAATAGCCTAACAACTTTGTTCCTTTTTAGAGACTGTCTCTATAATAACAATTAAATAACCCTGTAAATTAAAATAATTAGAGTGATGCAACATAGTAGTAGTAAAATCAGCAATAGTAACAGCAATTCTAGAATTAATATAGAACAGGAAATAACAACAATAATAACAATTTGGCTCCAAATTAAATTCCAAATATAGCAGGGTAAAATTAAATCTAAAATATAAATAATAATTAGATAAATATGATGAATCAAATGCCTTAGTAAAATGACATTCTAAAAAAGTCATCATAGTACTAATTCTAATAAGGAAATCAGATAAATGAGTTGTAATAAAAGAATAAATAGATTTGTGACGCTTTAATGAAAAAAGCTGAAGATATTTAGGAGAACTATCTTTATCTTTTCCTAGCTATGAGAAATTTGGCTTATTTGAGTGGAAAATGTCTTGAATTTAAAGTACCTTTCTAATCATATATAGGAGCTTCACTATTCATTCTCAAATAGAAGTGCTTTAATATGAATAAAAATCTCTAAACTTTAGTTGAATCCTAAGAATACCAACCTTTGAGAGAACTTAATCCTTAGCAATATAGGAAATTAGTAAAAAATATTGAGAATAATAAGCAAGAAATTGATGTCTTTGATTTCATAGCAGACGATGAATATAGCTAAGTTAAAAACTGTATCTATCCTATATTCTAAGAATTTATCAAAGATTATGTTAAGAATATTAATAGGATGTTTGATACTGCTTATAATAATGATTTGCGTGCTGTTCTTATTGATATGCTACTGGATGTATTAACTCCAGCCAAAGTAACCTCTAATCATACAGAATTAAATTACAATCAAAAGGACGAATTAAATAAGCTCATTAGAAACTGCTGTATTTATTTGATTATTTCTATTCACGTAGGTAAATATTTACTCGTTTTTTCCATTTGAATAATTTATCAAAATTTTATTGAATTATTTTATAAAATAACTTTTATAATAGATGATGCAAACGTTAACATTTAAGAACTTGAGCAGCAATTAAGAAGGGACAACAATAATTACAAGTAACAAATTTGTGATTAACTCAAGAGACTAATAGAATAAGTTGATGACTCTTTGTTAATTAAAGACATATAATCATAATAAGATGATTAATAATCAAGATATGATTAATATTTGAAAGAACAATATGAAAAATATAATGATGAAGTCGATGATTATGAAGATTTTGATCAAAATGATGACGAAATTACATTCCCTCTTAAGAAGCAGTTTTAAAGAAGATTGGAAGAAGCAAAAAAATAAATTAATAAATAAGGTTTAAATTGAATCATTCATATAGTAAAAACACTATTAATATTAATTACTAATATTTTGTAAATTTCTTATGCTAAAAAATTAGATTATTAATTAATTATCAATTCATTTTTGTTTTTAAAAGGATATTTATTTGGCTAAATATCTATTTTAATTTATTTTTCATAATAAAGCAAAAAAAAAAAAATTATTAATGTAAAAGAAATTTAATTAATCTATTTTTTTGATTAAAAAGATCCAGCTTAAAATATGTTTCTATGTACTTACATAATGTGTTTAAGATAAACAAAGTTTTTAAATAATAAAAATATGACTGATCCATTTTTTTGATTATGAAGATAAATTTAAAAACATTATTCTGCCAAAAAAAATTTTTTAAGAAACATGAACTTGTTATAAAATAACATAGATTTAATAGTGTTTTTATTAAAAATATTTTGTATTCACCTTTAAGAGATTTTGTTTATTTACTTCCTTCTAAATTTTATTTTGCTTAATTTTATAAAAGAAATCAAACTATAACATAAGCTCAGAAGAAAGGTATTTGCTTATTGTCTTCATTTGTAAATCTTTTGTCTTTAATTAGACCATTTTCATAATCTTTCCACCATTTTGATAATCTATTGTCAATTATTTTACGGAACCATGGAGTTGTTTTTTAACCCTATGATAATTTTAAAATATGTTTAATTAATTAATTATCTTTAATATTTATTTTTACTAAACTTTCTTTGTGTTTAAGGAATTCCTCCAAGTTCTTTAGATCAATCCATTCATATTCTTCTATTTCTTCAGGATTAGGAGATATTTCTGAAAGATTTTTTCTCATGAAGAATATGTAGTCAACTATAGTAAATATTTATTAAATATATGTTACATATGCTTTAATTATATTTAAGATATTAAATTGAGCTTATACTTATAAGGTAAAATAATCATTCAAATTGTAAAAATTAATAAAATACGTTCATATTCACCCCAAACCTTATCAGAAGCTGACTTGTAAAGTAGTTTGTCTACTAAAGTAAGATCAGTAAGCTTGTCTATTTTTATGTTAAACTCAAAATCTAATCTTCTCTAAGCTGCAAGTTTAGTGCCTATTCAAAAATTGTAAATTCTTAATATTCCAATATTTATTAACAAAAAAAATACCTTCATGCTAATCTCTCTCATCAAATTAATCTAAAGGATGAGAGCAGCATGTGTTAGTCCAGTGATTGGGAAAAGTTATTTTTATTTGACTTCTTTTTTAAAGCAACAATTAACTCTTATCATTAAATAAAAATATGGAAAAAGCTCTGTGAGGTTTTGCCTCTTATGAGAAAATGTATTCGTTCAAATGAGCCTTTTTTTTATCAATCTAACCCACAACATCATCCTAATAGTTAACAAGGATAAGCTTTTAAGAAAGAGTTTATTCTTATGATTGATGCATAGCTTATGAAGCAGATTTAGAGGTAGTGCTAAACATGTATTTCAACTAAGCACGTTTTATTAGAGAGTTAATCATTTTTATTATTTATTTTTTTTTTTTTGATGTAAAACTTAAAAAATTAAAAATCTAATTAAATATTATTTTTCAAAATTTAATATTAAATATCTTATTGACATACACACTTTAATAATATTATTAATTTAATTTTCTGCTTTAATAATATTATTAAAGCAATATCTTAGAATTCATCAATTTTCTACATTAAATTAAATATTTATTATATTTCATCATTTTACAAATTTTTTGAATGTTAAAATTTAGAATAATGCTAAATATTACTTAATATTATTTATTAAATGCGATTTGTTTTTGGCTTTTTATTTTGATAAATAGAATTTCTTTTTCTATTAATTGCATATTTTAATCTATAGAAGTTTATCATACATAAATAATTTACTTTATAAATGGAATAAGAAGAAGACCCTTTTGAAGCAATCAACCACATTTAGAATTAGTATTATGTACAAGGTTATTAAAAAGCTAAAAATGATAAAGAATTAGAACAAGCAGCTGAAAAAAAGTAGTATTATGATCAAGGATTTATAACAGGAAAGCAAGTAAATCAAATCTAGTTTATTACAAGTTGGTGTAATCAATAACTTTATTTTTAAAAATGATTAGTTAGGTTTGGAATTAGGATACTATTGCGGGTATATTGAAGATCTTAAATAAGTTCTGCCAATTTTAGAAGAATATAAAAAACACTAGTAAAAGTAAGAAAATTATAGCCTCCTATTTTAATTTCCGTCTCTCAATTATTTTTTTTTAATATTGTTTTAGAGTGGATAAATTGATAGAAGAAATTGAACAAATAATTTTGAGCATAGACCCAGAATAAGGAAATGTGGATTTAGATGAACTGCCAAATACAATTTTAGTCTTGAGAAATAAGTTTAAAGTAAATTGTTGAGAATAAATACAAAAATTCATTTATCCATTTATTAATTTTAAAGATATTGCTTCTTTCACTAGGATTTAAGAAACCTGACTTTAATTTTAGCGACTAACAAAATACAAATTAAGTTGTCCAAAATGATAATTTTTCATTTTGAAACAAAATGTATAAAGAGTGCTCATATTTAAATAATGAGTAGAACAACTTAAAAAAAAATAAATAAAAAGTTAAAATGTTTGAGTATCCTTTTTTATCATACATAAGTGTTGTTTAATAAATTAAAATATATTATATACTTGATTATATCAAATAAATAAAATAGATATTTATTGAGAAATAGATAGATACATCTTTATGTATATTAGTGTATTTATTAATTTATGCGAATTTTAACACTAAAATTAAGGAAAATTAGATTAAAGTTCATATTTTAAGTAGTGTTTTGAGGAGTATTTCTTAAGATTAATGCTTTAATTATTTATTTTTTTGATGAGTTTTGATTTATAATAGTAATTTGTTTAGTAATATTCTAAAATATAAGCCAACAACTCATTAAATAAAAAGCAATTAATTTCAAAACTTTAGTAAGCAAGTCTATCAGTATATCTATGAATAAATCAGGTATTGAAATAGAAAATATGGCAAATATTTTTTATAGACAAAAAAAATTAAATAGCGATATAATAGTCTCATTTTTTTATTTAAAGAAGCTTATTTTGTTGAACTATAAATTAGTTTTTTTAGTAAATTTTATTATCGTTTAGATTGTTTGAGTTAATTTATTAGGCATTACCATAAAGTAAAATATTGTTAAAATTATTAGAAGTGTTTTTATTCTACAAGTTTCCTTAATAACTGTTCATGTTAGATGTAATTATAAGAGGTTATTCTTGATTTTTTAAGGCCATTATATTCTATTAATCAATATTTTTACCTTATGGTGATATAGCTTGCAAGATTGGAGTATTATTTTAGCTAATTATTTAAGCAGTTTGATTTTAATTGCTATGATTTAATCCACCTATTGTCTAAGATTCAATATTATAGGAATAATTATTTTAATTTGTAAAATTATCAATTGAATCTGTTGTCTTATTCCTTATTTAAGTATAGCTTGGAATCATAACTTAATCAGGTTTAATTGAGTGCTTAGAAAACTAATCTGCTTTATAATTACCAGCTATACTCTCATTCATAATCATATCTTTTACGTGCTTTCTATCTATGCTCTTTTTTAATATTCTTCTTTTTGAGTAGGACATTTATACTTCTTATTAAATGATGTTCTTTCCATTTGAATAGTTAGAAATGTTATTACTATTATTATTGTTGTAATTGAAAGAAATTTATGTATTTAAAGTATTTATGTTTACATTATTATTATTGTTGTTATTATTACTATTTATATTGCTGAATATGGTGTTATTATTTATTTGATTATTTGATTATTAATTATTTTGTATGTTTATTTAAAATGGAGACACAATAATATTATTGTTATTATTATTAATATTTTAGTTAGTCAAAAAGGATGGTTAATGCAACTCTTACCTATAATTTTTTGAAGGCATAGAATTATTTTTAGTCCTTTAAATTATTTATTCGGCTGCTGTATAATCTACTTATTTTTAACTTTCTAGATTTTGTTAGTGTGAATAGTGAGGATATTTTTAAATTATGTTTGCAGCTATGTTGTTTTTTCTTCCACCCAAGTACTTTGGCTAGGTTCCGGCTTATATTACAGAATCATTTGCAATATTAGACCTAATATGAGTTTGTATAAAAAGTTTTAAAATAAGTTATATAGAATTTAAAATAATACAGTTTATTTCCATTGTTGCTTCTATTTTCTCTTTGCATCATATTTTGTAAGTCTTGCGATAAAGGTTTCAGTTAGGCTTTGTAAGGTTTTCTTGTTGAGTTTCGCAAATAGGCTGGTTTCTAAGTTTGAGAATACCAAGACTCATTTATAATTTATTCAGGAGAACTCATTCCTAAATTAACAATATTCAACTTTCTTTAGTTTTCTAAGGATTAAGGCTATTACATAGCCAAGAAAGGATTGTATTACAAAGCAGAATTTTAAATTTAGTCTAAATTAAAGTTGTTAAATTTACTATGCTTTAGCTAAATAGCATCTTCATTGAAGTTGTCCAAATTTTTCTAATTAAAGTGATTGTTCCTTGAATATTAAACTGTAGGATTCAAGTTATTATTATTTTAGTTAATTTAATTTTATTATTATGGGATTTATACTAAATTAGGATTATCTTGATATATTAAACCTTTTCCAACAATATTTCCTAGCACTGAAGCCTTGCTGATATAATTAATAAAGTAAATTTATCATAGATTTATATTTAATAAATGTTACTATTGATCTTAAAGATGAGGAGATTAATTGAGCTTATTAGATGAGTGTTATTGAGTCAATGGGTATTAAAATGATTAGTTGTGAATAAGATATTGTTTAGAAGAATCCTATGTCATCTTAGCATGAGACTCAATTTAAGTCATAGATCTTTTTTTGCCAACTATATTTGATAGAATATCTTCTTGTTAATCTTTTTCATTTGAAAGTTAACAATTTTCATCGTCAAAATTATTCATAATCATTTAACTTTCAACTTATTTATTAGCATCATTTCTTAGATAAACTTAACTTAAACTAGGGATAATACTAATTGGATTGTTCTCCAAAAATGTTGCTCCCTGCTTCTACCTTAATGTAGTGCCTCCAGTGTTTTAATTTTCTGTTCCTAAATTTAATATTTTTAAATAGTTCACTTAAGCAATAAAATAATTTATTTAGTAGTCTGTGAATTAAAACGATATTGATTTGCTTACCTTTGTTGGATAAATTTGGGAGAAAATTTAAAAATGATTCTTGAGTTTTATCTCTTTAATCATCAAAAACTTAGGAAAGATTTTTTTTAGTTGAGTTTGGAGCTTTTGTTTTTTATTCTGACTTAGCCTGACTTACTTGAGTAGAGTTTAACACTGAGTGTGAATCTTGGCTTACAGGTTTTTTAAATGGTGTACTTTTAGTATTTTTTGGATCACCATTTTTTTGAGTAGAGCTACTTGATTAAGAATTATGATTATTTTAAGCAGCAACAGCAGGATTTACTTTTTTAGGAGATACTGTTTCATTCCAAAGATTGCTTGCAGTTTTCAGTAATTTATCATAATCAGCTGGATCATCTTCTGCTGGGTATATTCTTATAAATGCTCCTTTATGTTTATTCTCATATTTTATTATCTTTTCTTAATCTACTTTGTTATTTTCTGTTTCAGCTGAAGCCTTTTGATCTTTTTTTCTGTAAGCAAACTAAGCTTAGCTTTTAATGTCTAAATATTTTTTTTTCTCCTTTGAAGAAACGTTTAGAATATTCAACGTATCAAGGATAACATTTTTTTTAATAGAAAAATCTAATGGTGAATCACAATGGAATGAAGCTGAGTGATTTACTTCTAGCAGCCAAGGCTTTAGCTCTTTATCTATCATAACATCAAATCTGTTTTGGTAAAATATTTTTCAATTAAATTGAGAAAAAACTGTTAATTTTTTACCCTAAAACTTCAAAACACATTTCATTTTAGTATTCTTTGGGCTAGCTTGATCTATAAATATGTGAAAGTTATGGTTAAACACTTATTACAGTTTTTACTATAAGTTGCCTTATCTCCATATACAATTTAGGAATATCTTTTCCCATATTATGCAATTACTTTAATAAATTAAAATATAATTAATCTAAACTAAAATTAATATTTGAGAAAATTTGTTAAATCATTTGTGTAAATTTCTTAAAATATTTATCACAATAAAAAAAATAAATTATTTTACTAAAATTAAAACAAATTTTTCAAAATGAAAAGTAAAATTAAAAGCCTAAAAAATAAATTTTAATTTCAATCAAACTTTAATTTAAAAATAATTAAATTCATTGAATTAATTTCTTTTGTAAATCAAAAGTAATTAAAAATAATCATTTAAATATGTGAAAAAAATGAAATTAATTAATTATCTGATAAAGGAAATTTCTTATTTCTAAAATTACCTTGAGGACAGATGAAAAGCTTCTTTTGTGGCCTACATCATCATTTTAATCATTTTCGTTGAATATAAAATTTGGGTTTTTTTTATTGACTGCATAATTAGTAAGATGCATAGTAAAATTTTGGCAATTTTTTTTGTTAGGCTTTTAATACTTTACTGTAGCAAATCTTGCTAAGCCTTCAGGATACATAAATATTTTAAGTGGATTTATGTTCTTAATTAAGACATAAATACGAAAGTCAAATTTAAGGCCATCTATGAGAAATGGGTTTTTTATATACTCCTATATCACACAATGATCATTATATGAAAAATTCTCTACTTTTTTGGTTAAATAAATTCCTCTACCCTTTTATTTAATTTTAAAAAGAAATATTTTATTAAAATATGTCGATTCTTTTGTAATTACTTAGCAGGAGCTTTCAGGTTTCACTATATAGTAAGGTTTCTTAGTTTTAATATTCTCATTATACCTAATATTTATTTATATAATTTGTTTATTTCAAGAGTATTCTTAAATAAATTTAATATAAAAAGTTTCTGGATACATAAATTAATTAATTTATTTATTTATTTGTGTCTGTTTGTTTGTTTGTTTTCCCTGCTTAATAATTAAATAGCTTCTGGGTATTTGTGGCTAATAAAAAAGATATAGCTGTAGTTGGGAGATTTAATATTTTGTAAAAGTTGAATATCAAAGTCACTTTTTAGATTCGGCTAATAAGTTTTAGTGTCAAATAATACAGTTTATGTTTATTGGAGCACGCACTTACTTATTTGGAATTTTTCATGGATGAATAGCTAATAAATTAGAATATTTTTTATGTATCTAAGAAACTATTTATTTTGCCATGTTAAAGTAAATAGAATAATTAAAAAAACCTTTTGAAATCCTCAAACTATAGAGGCAAAGTCCATGTTTTAGGAAAGAATGAATATTCGTTTTCTAATACCTTTCTCATTCTTGTGAGATTCGCAGCAAGGTAATTCTTTTTACCCAAATTATGACTCCCTGGAAAGTGGTTTATTTTTTGATAAGGCAACATTCTTCTTAGCACTTCCTCTGAAATGTAAGTATCATACCAACATATGTTCCATTCTTCTCTGTTTTAAGGAGGACTAGTTATTGTAGTCCACCCCATAGTAACACTTCCTTAATTCTTAATAACCTTATAAATAGTATCAGTAACATCAAAAACTATTTTTTTGTTCTTTTTGATATTTCTGGTCATTTTAACTACCTCTGATAAACACATAAAGGGATATTATTTATCATCTTATTCCTCTTCAAGATTTATTTCTATTTCAGCTTGCTCTTAATTACCTTCTTCAATTTTTGGGTTATAAATATTTTCATAATCAATCCCTTCTCTCCCTTAATCTATATTTACAATCTTCTAATTAAATTGCTAGTTTTATTCTTCTTTTTACATTTATTCATCATCTTAAATTAGCTGTTACTTATCTTAATTGATTTTATATAATTTATTATATAAGTATCATAGTGATTTCTAATTGTTGAAATAAAAACCAATAAATTTTATACCATTTAAATTTTGAAGACTCATAATCTTGTTTTGTTATATCAAAATATATTTTGATAGAATTAGATTATTGAATACAATTACAATATTATAATCAATGAAAGATCTTCTTAGAAACTCTTAGATATATCAATAGTCCTAATAATTAACACTATGATTTTGCCTTACAATTTATTGGAAGTCTAGCTTTGAATCTATTTAGACTTGCCTAATAAATAAAAAATAGAATTAATTGTAACAATCACTTATTAGTTCAGATTTATACTAAATATTTATTAATTTATTAATCAAATCAAATCAACTTTGAAAATTGTTATCAAAGTTAATTAGATATAATTTAAGAAGAATGGTAGGTATATAAATTATTTTTATGAATTAGGATTAAATACAATTTTTATTTAGTCAGTGGCTATAATTATTCATAATTACATTTTAAACAGCTTTAAAAATGCCAGAATAACCATAACCTTTTATCGATTAGATAGAATCTAAATTATAAAAATGCTAAATTTAGATTAATTGACAACATACATTTTCACTTCTCCAATGCTTAACTAAAACAACAATTAAGTTTGATAATAAAAGTTATATGAACCACAAATTAAAAATATAAAGTGTAAAAATATTAATTTTCTCATCAATAATCTAAAAGTCTATAAATTATTATTAAGAAATAAATATTATTTATTATAAATGTATAAAATTTATGAGTTAAAAAATAAATACTTTATACTGATCAATAATTAATCATGATCCTTATATTATTTGAGCTACTAATACATTATTTTTTATTAAAATTAAAATGCTATTTATTTTTTATCATCTAGTCAGTATATTTATTAAATGACTTTAAAATTTTGAGGTAATAGAAAATATTTTAATTATTAATTATTAAACAAGTATAAAAAAACTATATGCTGTCATTAATTAAATTCTATAATACATTTTAATATATTATTTATTGATAATTTTTATTAACAGTCAATGCTGGCCTTTATTATGTAACCAGTATTTATCAAATTAAATTTTTTTTAATTTAAAAATGACAGAGTTTAAATTTAAATAAACAAAAAAAAGCTTTTTGATAACTGATTTAAAATTAAATGAAAAAGGTACTTAAGGTACATCATTTTTAATATATAATTTCTTGTATTCAAAATAAAATTTTTGCATGGTTTTTCATATTTTTCTAGAAATTTTTAAAGTTAATGAAATTATTTTAAGTAAATTCTGGATAAAATTATTGTAAAAAAATATTTAGTTTATACAAAATTATATACAATAATATATAATTTTTAATGTATCTATATATATTTTCTTTCTATTATATTTAAAAATATTCAAAGGGAAATTTATATTGAAGATATTTTTTTATTTTATTAACGAAAATAATTATTATTATAAATATTATTTATTTGCCTATTTAATAATTCAATTTTTTTATTCAGCTGGATATTATAAAAAAATCACTTTGGATTATAAAATAACTATCTATGAATAAACAGCTTTTTTGAAGTTGGATCATAAACTGAGCTAGATTATTGAGGTTTTTAAGATAATAAATTTTGTGTTGAATTATAGTTATTAATCTTAATTTTAGTATTTTAAATTTTATTATCATCACTTTCAAATATCAGTTTGTTCATTACTTCAAATGCACTAGTTTAATTTTTTTACCTTTTTAATTAATTTTCGATAATTTTTTTATGATTTAAAAGCTCTTCCTCATCTTGTTTTGATGCTATTATTTAAAAATAAACTATTAAAATACAAGTTAGTATAATAAACTTACTTTATGGTCTTGAGCTAACTCTTGAAGTATTTGGTATTTTTGATTTAGCTAAAAGTTATTTTAATTAATTTTGATTATTTTTTTCTTAAAATCCTGTCGTTAAAGATTAGAATTTATAAGAACTAGCTGCTGTTTAAGGTCTCAACGTAAGAAAATTTTGAGATGAATTCATAGCAAATGAAGATTTCTTTATTCTTCTATGCTATTGTTTGGGATTATTTTAAATCGTTTGTGTACTTGCTTATTTTTCATTAATTTTTTAAGAAGAATTTGATGTAAATATTTAAATTTTTTAAGATTCTTGCAATTAACTTTGGTTTTTAGTATTTTCTTATTACTTTTATGCTAAAAGTTCCTATTTTTATTTTTACTTTTTAGATTAAATGAAATTTAAATCATATTCTTCAAAGTGAGGTTTTGGTGAATCAGAATTTGATTCTTATTTCAAATTATTTAAAGCTAATTTTATTTATTCTTACAAATATTTTTTTGATTCATCTTCTTCCTTTAATATTTTAATATAATCTATTGTTCTTTGAAGTCTTGGACTGTTCACTTTATATTTTCCTTTCTTTAGAAAGAGGTTTAAAATAAAATCGTTATTTTATTTTTGAATCTCTTAGTTCAATTAGCTTGTAATTTGTTGTCCCTTCATTGACAAAGTCTCCATCATGTCTTTTTCTAAAATGCTCATTTAAGCTGATAAATTATTATCTAAAACCTAAAGTTTTATATATTAATTAAATTTAGAAATCAAAGTAAAAAGACATTAAATATTTGTAAATTTTAACTCATTTATCTGTAAAATTATTTTCAAATGTAAAGTTCAAAAATAATTTAATAAAATTTTAAAAAATAAAATAAAATTCTCAAAAATTAATTAATAAATTTTAATTAATTTAAAACATTAATTTTACAAAAATTTTTTCCTATTTAAAATTAAAATTTAAAAAATTAATTGTAAAATAATTTAAAATGTTAATAAAATAAATCACTTCATCGAATTAAATTTCTTAATATCTCAATCTTTCTTATTCTTCTTTGGAAAATTTTGAATACTCATCTTCAAACAAGCTAAACTGATCAGATGAAATACTACTTTTTTTTGCTTTTTAATCTTAGTTTTAGCTTTTATTTTGATTTTGATTTCTGGGACTTGAAAAATTATTTTTTGTTAAATTAATAGACTAGCTTTTCCACAGTTTCTATTTGTTTTTTTCTTTATCAATGTGATAGTCTAAGCTTACTCTTTTAGTTTTTTGCAGACGAGTCTGTTCTTTGTTTTCTTCCAAAAACTTTCTTAGATATAAAATTTTTTTTTGTTCCTCTTCTTCTCCCATAGACATTGTATGAAAAAAATTTTATCTTTTTTGAGTTGCTGAAAAACCCCTTAGTAGTGTAGATTTATTTTTGATAAAATCTTTTTACTTTTTAATTAACTCTTTTTCTTCAAGAGAATTTTCTATTTTAGATCCTTGATGCTGCAATTTTGTATTCCTTTATGTTTATTATCCTTCAAAAGAAGCTTATTTGCTCATTTTTGGTGTAGTCTATGAAGAAGTTGGTCTGCTAAGCTAATTCAAACTTTAATCAAACAAGTTTTCTTCAATTTTATTTGGTTGATTCGTATCAAAATAAGGTATCTTTGAATCTGAACTTCTTTAAGATTATGGATAAAATTTTGAATGATTGGAACTCGTTTATAAAAGTTAATTTAATTCCTCAGTAAAATTACTTTTTCTGTTTTGATGAATAAAAAAATTAGTAGGTGAATTTGTTACACTTAGAGAAAATTTTTTTAATTATGTGCTCTAAGCCAAGCTATTATTCGGAGAATTACTATTTTCTAAAGCTTTAGTTTGCTTATTTTAATTACTGTTATTTATATTTTAAATATTTTTTATGTTTGTAGATTCTGAAGATTTAATTTAGCCACTTTTAATTCTCATGCTAAATATTTCAGATCTTTTTTAATCAATTAAAGATGTCATCGGTCTTAGTTTTTATCTTTTAATAAAATAATAATAAATATTTTTGAAAAAAAGATTGAATTATTTATTTTAGAAAATGATAATTTTAATTTATTCTTTAATACTGTAAACATTACAATTATAATTTATTTATATTTATTTATTCATAAAATATGCTCCCATATTTTTATTTTATAAAAGTTAAAGTAGAAAACTTTCTAAATTTTTAGATAATTAATAATAGTGCAGTGTAGTTTATAGTATTTATGAAATATAATATAATACATGTTGTCGGAAATTTTAGAAGTATAAGATGTCTAAAATGTATCCTTTAAAGTGACTTCTTACTAACGAAGTAACCAGGCAATAGGAAATTATTTGGTAAACTTTTATTTAATTACTTCTTTATCTATTTAATTATCTTATTTTGGAGTCTTAAGTTTAGTATTAACAACTAAAATATTTTCGTTTGTCTTTGAATTTTTATTTTTTGATAAATTTAAAGAGCTTTTAGGAGAAAGAAATTTTTCTTCCAGCACAAATTATTTATCAGGAGTATCTATAATTTTTTTGATCTTAGGCTTTACTTTATAACTTTTTTAATCTAATTATTCTTTCTCTTTGACCTATTTTAAATGCATCTATGTTAAACTATGATATCTATCAGACCTCCATTTTAGTTTTTAACTTGCTTACTGTAAGAATATTTTCTTAGAGTTAGGATCCCAAAGCTAATCTAAAAATTTTTATGCATTAATTTTTATTAGCTTAAATTTTTGGCTTTTTACTTTAGCAGAAAAGCATCTGGTTGATTCATATTAAATAACAGCTTCTTCTCCAAATATTTCTCCTTCTTTCAAGCATGCAATTTCAATATTTTTCTATAAATTCTTGGGTCTACTTTCTTCTAAATTTTCTACTTAAGGTATTTAAAAATTAACTTCCTTTTGAATACTGATTTCACCTCTCTTAATAATATAAATATTTTGGCTTTTATCACCTTCTTTAAAAACATATTCTCCCTTAGCAAATTTATCTTCGTAAAAATTTTAACTTAACTATTTTATATCATGATACTACCATCCTTCTAAAAATTTGAATTCACTCAAGAAATCAGTAATTTTTTCTATTTATTATCTCTAATTTATTAGCAAATATAAAATTTTATGTAATAAAATATTTAAAATTTAATGAATTCTTTAAATAAATACTTTTTCATTGCCTATTATATTCAAGTAATCAGCTTTAGACAAATAGATTAAATGACAATCTTCCTTAGCTTAAACATAGGCTGTCCTTTTGTGAAATTTGCTTAAAATAGACTTTTCTCCAAAAGTTTCGCCTTTAGACAGAAGTTTAATTATTTTAAGATTTGGTATAGAACTTTTAAATAAAGAATGGATTAGTGATTCTCTTCTAAAAGAAGCATCAGCTAATGGAATTTTAAGGATAGAATTTCGTTAGCTTAAAACTGATTTTCTACTAGATAGCTAAGGAGAATTTATAATAGAGTTTTTCTTTGAAGATTGGTTTTTAACAATTTTATCTTCTCTATCTGAAGATATATTTTATTTACTGTCACTATGATTACTACCATCATTGTCATTCCTATTACATAAAAAATAATCTCCTATATTAGGTTATTAATATGCTAATTAACATTTTTTCAAGCTCTAGAAAAGAGTTGTATTAAAATAAATGCATAAAAAATTATAAAATATTTAATTAAAATATTTGAAAATTATTTTTCATGTTTTTTTTTTTTGCACAAATATCTTTTAAATTATTTAATTTTACCATGTTTAAAAAGCTTATCTAAAGTTAGAGAAGCCAGCTCTAGATTTCTACGCCTTCCTGTTAGAGGAGGAAGGAGATTTAGCAGTATCTAGTAAATTATTCATAAGATTTTTTGAAGTAATTTAAGCTAACTTTTATGAAGGAGTAAGAGAATCATCTTCATCCAAAACAAAACAAGATCCTTAAAATATAATGTAAAAGTCATTACCTATTTCATTTTTACGGATAATAAAATCATCTTTTTCAACAAATTTGTATGAAAGAGCATTTATTGCTTCTCTGTATCTTAACTCCTTACATCTCTGCTTAATTATCTAGAAGTATTCCAACTTCTCGAATTCTTGATACAAAAACATTAATTCTTAAAATGATCTTAGATTTTTTGGCTTTTAAAGTATTTTTATAACTTTTTCTTCATCGCTTATACTCTTAGTGTCTTTTGTAGAAATATGTGAGTTTTAATCATTTTGTTATTTGTTTGTTTGAGGGCTTGTCTCCTAATTTTTAGCTTTTCGTGATATACCCATCAATTCGTCCATGCAATATGATTAAACATTTGCTAAGGGTGATCTGCAATGAATTGAAAGACTTTTGTCTCTTTCTTATTATTAAATTAAAGCTCCTACTATCATGAGATTTATTTTATATTTGAAAATTATAAATTTGGTATTTTCCTCGCTGTATATATAAGCAAGCTTATATTATGGTTAAGCTAAACCTACCTCTACTTAGTAATAATTATCTATAAAAAAAATATTTAGTTCTACTAACTTTTTAATAAATTCAATATATTTATTACAAAAATAAAAAATTTTATAGACCTAATTTTAAATTTTTGGACAATAAGGATTAAAATTTTACAAATAGCCACTACTTTATTTAGTTAGGATTATTTGTTTATTTTTTTATTTGCATTAATCAATAATTTGAGTATTAAATTTTGGATTTTTATGAAATATACAAATTAGAATGTCATATACAATTACAATACATTTGATTAACTTTAAATTGAATATTTATTTAAATTAAAACATTTTTGAAACAATTTAACAATTAATTTCAGTTAAATAAAGTATTAGCATGAACACCTTTAACTTCGAAATTTAATCTTTAATTAAAAATTTATTTATACAACTCAGCATATGTTGGTTTCAATTTAATCTATTATATTATATTTTAGTTATTACTATTTGTTTTTAAAGGACTTTGATTAATAGGACGATTTTATTGATTGTTAGTTGATTCTGAGGTCTTCATTTGCTTTTAAGATTCACTTTTGTAGAGTTTGTTGACTGTTTGCTTGTTTATCTTCAGTACTTTTTTACCTGAGCTATTATTAATATTTTAAGGTTATGTCTGAACTTTTTCAGGACTTTATACTCTAGTAAGAGTTTAAGCCCTCATAATTTAAGTAGATGTTTTGTTTAGTTAAGCAATTTAGGAATTTTTATTGCCAAACTTTGAAGTTAATTTAGATGCAGATATATTTTTATTTAGGTTTGATTCGATTATGGCATGGATTGAATCAAATGATAATCTCTTTTAATTGCCTAAGTTTTTTATTTACTATGCTGAATAATTTTAAGATGTATTTGGTCTCTATTTTTTTTATGGTGATTCATTATCCTCTTCTTCTTCACTTGTGTCTTATATTTTATAATGAGCAGATTACCTCATAGAAAGAGTTTGTGTTATTATTCTCTTTGGTTCATATTTTTGTGTGCTCAATTATTCATTATCTAAGAATTTACTTAAATCCTGGTCATCTTTTGATGACTTTTCTTCTTTAAAATTTCTGGCAGAGCTTTCGCTTTTCAGAATTGAACTTTTAAAAGTTTCATGCTTAGATTTTATTTCTTTTAAGAGATCCTCATTATAATTTGATTACTCAGTCATAAGTTTCTTAGAAGCACTCCTTGATAAACTAATATCCTCATAGTTAGAATAAAAAGATTTAGATTTTGATGATTTAAAATTTCTGCTATTTTCTTCTTAATTAATTATAGCCTAGCTATTTTCTGCGTATCTCTACTTAATATCTTAAAAATTTTTATTTTATATTGCAATTATTTATGATTTAATCTTTTCTTTCAAAGGAGAAGATTAATCTTATTCATTATCAGATTCTGAAGATACTTTTATGGCATCTCCTTCTCTATTTTCCTCAGAGTATTAATTATTAAGCTCTGAAAGTAAATAGTTCTTACGAGAAAGCTCAGCCATTTATTTTTTAATTCTTTTTTACTCCTCTTTCCAATCAGATTGGTATTTTTTATCTTATTCTGTTTAGTATAGTTTTGAGTAAAGTTTCTCTCTATCCTCCATTTCTCTAATAAGAGTCTTTTGATCAGATTAAAGTTTATAAATTTCTTCTTTAAGATTATCACATTCTTAAATGATTTGATCGCATTAGATCTTATAGTTGTACGTGTCTTCAAGAAGTAAATCATATCTCTTTTTGAGATCTTCATATCTTTCCTCGCTTAAATCGATAAAATTATTATGCTTGATAGAGAATTATTTTACTAATTCTTCTTAATCTCTAACTAATTTTTAAATTTAATTCTCATATTATAGTTACAATTCCTTTTCTTATTACTTCCTCAAATTCTTTTCATAAGTTAGCTCGTCAGTTAAGAAATCACATTAAGTTTCAACATCTGCTTTTGACTTATTCAGTTTTTCAATTAAAATTTCTATTTTTTTCCCTAAAGCATCATTTTCTTAGCTTAGCATATTCCTTTACTGCTATGAGTGCTCTAAATCTAAATTCAAGGATTTTACTTTATTTTTTAATTCAGAAATTATTCTAATATTCTCTTTTTGTAAATCAGCTTCTTCACCACTTTTACAGTGCTTTAAAATTTCATTAATTACATGAAACTCTGAATCTTCTTACTTAATTATATTCATATCTTATTCTATCTTATTTAATTCTTCCTTGTAAAACTGAACTTATCTTAGCATTGGTTTTTTTACTTCTTCTTCATACTTTGAATGAAATATTAAAAATTCAATAAGTTAAATTTTGAAATTAAAAAATTTAATTAAAAACTTCTTAAATAGTTTATTCAAACATTAAATATAAGCAATTTATTTGTATTAAATTTAATAATTTTAACAGTCATGAAATTAAATATTTAATGATTAATTTAAAAACTATTTTTAAAATATTAAATGAATGATTAATTCAAATGTTTTAAATTAATTCTAGAAAATACAAAAATAAAGAAATTTACCTTAAAAATTAATGAATTAATTTCTCGAGTGTGTCTCTCTTTTAAAATTTTAATGTCTCCTTCGTATTTATCGACAATTTATTATATCTGAGTCTAGTATTATTCTTCTATTTTTTATATTTTTAATTCTTATTGAATGAGGAGTTTGTCTACTTTAAGAAGAGATTCTTATTGGTAATCAAAAAATTGAACTTGAACTAATTCATTTCTGGTGTTAATAATGTTTTTAATTTTATCAAATTCATTTGATAAAAAGTTGTTTTTTTCTTTGTATTTTTCTTCTATCCTGACAACTTTATTAGTTAATTCGATTCTTTATCTTGAGAGTTCATTAACTCTCCTATCTTCTTCTTCCATAATTCTCTGTTCATACCTCTTGCTTAATTCAAGTATTTCTTCCCTCTTTGATTCATCCCATTTCATTTTTTCCCTTTCTAATGAGAACTTTATCTCCTTTAACTCAGTATTCTATTTTTCAATAATTTCATCTTTATCTTTTATTAACTTATCCTTATCAATAATGATAATTCTGTATTCATCTATCTTTTCTTTTAGTCTATCTTATTCTTTTTCTTGAAATTTTAAATTCTTGTTCATTTCTTTTATTTATTCCTCAAAAACTTAGCTTCATTAATAGTTTAAAATATTTTAATTTAGATTTTAGAATAAACAATTTAAGTATGTAATTACTCATCAGATCCTTTGTTTTAAGTTATGACATTCATCTGCTTCATGATGTTTGAGTATTTTAATGCATCTTACTACCTTTACCTTTCCTATCTTTGAAATAATAAAATGAATATTTATTAATAATATGAATGATTTACTGTTAAATTTGTTTCATAAAGTCTATTTCTTTTTGTCTTAATGCCTCAGCTATTTTAATTTTCTCGTTTCTAATAACCTGAAATTCTATGTTGTGCTTGTTTTTAAGTTAAATCATTTCATCTTAATGTTGGTTTTAAAGTCGAATATATTTTTTCAATTCATTTTCTAATTTTCCATTTAAATCAAATATTTCCTTTTTATAACTCGTTTCCATCTTCATCATAGCTTACTCCTTTTACATTCTCTCTTCTCTTTTATTAATTTAATACTAAATTGCATATAATTATTGAAAATAAATATTTACTAATAGTCTCTAGCATTTTTTTGTATTAAGTTATCTAAAATTAAAAATTCATGACGAATTTTATCTGTTTCAAGTTCTTAGTTATGCTGCCTGGCTTCATATTTTTCCTTTTATTCAGCAATATTAAGATTGGCAGCTGCGTACATTTGAGAATAGTGGTGTATTTATTTTTTGAGAGTTTCAATTTCTGATTACTTTTGATCTGTGAGTTGCTCTATTTCTCCTTGGCAGTTTATTATTATCTTTTTATTTTCAATTTCTAATTAATCACACTTACAAGAAATTTCTTCATATTTTTATTTGTATAATTTGATGTCATTCTCTAACTGCTCATAATAATCATTCCTTTTTGTGAGTTCATCTTTCAGCTGTTGTATAGTTTTACCTAGCATACTTATCTTTAAAGAGTAGTTTTTGGGAGATAGCTTTTCTGAACCTAATTCTTAAATGTGCTTCAGTAATTCCTGATTTGTCATTTCAATTTCAGGGTTTCTATATTATTTCTATTTTTCCTTCTATTCTTCTAGTTCTTAAGATTCCTTGATATTTTGTTACTACACTAATAACCTTAAATGAACAGTGCGTTTCATTATATCCATCTCAGTTTAAAGCTTTCTCTTTTGATTTTCAGAAAAGAGAAGATTTTATTCTAACTCTAATATTATCTTTTGATACTATTAAATAAAAATTAATTAGCACCATTTGAATATATTCACAGTTTATGATATCATTAAGATAAATAAATATGTTGTACTTTTTTAACTTCATATGGAGTCTTTAAATTGCTATCTAATTTGACTTACAGCTATCTATTTTCAGATTCAAGCTTTTTAACTTTGTCTTAAAGATCTAACTTATCCAAAGTCAGTTAAGAGTATTTTTCTTGATGTTCTCTAACGTAATTTTGAAGAGATATCTCATATTTCTAATGTATAATTAAACAACAATAAGAATCAATCTTTTATTGTAAATTTTAATTACTCTAGTCAATTCATCAATATGAGATTATTTGATTTATCTATTTTAGTTGACTGTTTAATTTATTTCAGTATGAAAAAAGTTTCCATGATTTGCTTATGACTCAGTTGAATATCTCACACATTAGTTATCTATCATTGGAAGTCTACTACTTTTTAATTATTTTAATTTAGTTTCATAAATATCTAAAAATAAATTATTCTATTAAATATACGAAAGCAAAATTAATTCAATTTAATTAATTAAATATTATTTGTTTTTCATTTATTCATATATTTCTAAGCTATTTACAAAAAATCTAATAAAGGTTTCTTTGTCTTTTGCTTAAAATAAATAAAGAATGTTCATTTTTGTGGTTAATATGCAATTTTTGAGAGAATTAGCAAAGAGGTATTCCTAAAACAATGTAAAAAGAAATCAATATTATCCAATCATTTTTATTTACAATATCTCAATTCAAAAAATGGCTATATTTTTAAATTTTTATTTTAATTAAGAAAGAATTTTAAAAATTGAAAATAAAATGAAAAATTGACAAACATTTTAAAATAATTATTTCAAATTTTATAAATAGTTTTGATATTAAATTTATTACAAAAATAAGTAACTCATAAAAAACTAAATAAATTTATTTATTTTAAATAATTTATTACAATTAATATGTTTAAAATAACAAATATCGAATCTTTCTTATTTCTTTTTTAATACATGCTCAAATCTAATTTAGGATTAGCTTTTAGGTTTTCATTACTTGTTGAAGCTACTTTTAGGCATACCTGGGTAATGAGAATGGCATGATGTTCTTCTTTTGGGTGGGTTTTCTTAACTTATGCTCTGCATCAAGTTAAGATCACTTTAGTTTAAAATTAAAACAAAAATATATGAACGATTTAATAAGATAAATAAATAAAATTTACATGTTATTTTATGTAAGTATATTCTGAATGCTACTTACAATTTAGTAAACTATGTCATCATGTTCGGCGTGAATTCTTTTTTATTAAAATGCTTATTTTCTATCTATTCTTTCTTTTATTTTTGCTCTTTAGGTCCATTTATCATGCTCATCCTCATTATATATTTCATGCTTTATGTGCTCATTAATATTTTATTCTTGAAATTAAATGAAACTATCATTGGCAACTTTAGATTAAATTTTTGATCCCATTCCTTATCTAATTGCTTTAATTCTTTCTTTTTCTAATTCATCAATATTTTCATTGTTTTCATCTTCATTTTTATTATTCATTTATGTAGATTTTTTAGAATCCTTTTTAATTTTTGTAGGACTAGACTAAATTTTAATAAAAATATATTTCTAAGTATAAAAATAGCTTAAATTGATGTTTACTTCTTCGTCTTCTATTTATTCCTTGATTTCTTCATTGTTTTCATTCTAATTAAGTTCTTAAATTTGCACTTTTTTGTCATCTTAATTTATATTACTGGAGCTTTTTTTTAGCTCTTACTGTAGCTATGAAGAGCTGACATGATCCTAACCAGCAGTTTATTTATTTTTGAAGGAAGTATTTCTTTGAGTTGTAGTTCTTTATATATTTATTAATTAATTTATTTATTTTAAATAATTAGATAAAAATATAAGTTTATAAATAATTACGTCACCCTGATTTGTGGTACATTTTATTGTCTTTTGTCTAACATAGTTTTCTTTCTACTCATTAAATCACACTCCTCTATAATATGATCTGTAGTTAAGCAATTGTAGCAATATAAACCAAATTCTTCATATCTTCTCTCTTAGATAATTCTGTTTTAGTAAATACTCCAAAGTTTCTTTTTAATAAATGTAAATTAAAAAAAATCTTAATTAAATTATTTAAATAAATAAATACATAATCTTAGTCAAAGTTTTTAATTGTATCCAAGAACTTTTATCTTCTGATAATAAAAACTCGAACTGCTGTTTTGCAGAATAAGACTTCTTTAATAAGAGTGCCAGTAACGAATGGATATAACCCAATAAAATTATTTTCCTAATTTATTTTAAAGTTTTATAAAGATTTTTAGAAAAAAATTAAAAGATTATAATGATGTTTACAGTTACTACATGTAGCTTAATACCTTAACCTTTATTGAATTAAGGTAAATCAACTTTAACTTCTATTTAACCCTTGGCAACATAAAATAAGCTAATGTCATCCTCGCTTTCTACATAGGAGGGCTTTCATAAAGTAAATAATAAATTTAAAAATGATTTAAATGATAACAAATGAATTTCACCTCATAAAGTACAGTTTGTTCCATGATATTAACTTCTTCTATTTCATAGCACAAAGCACTAATGAATTAATCAGAAAATTTGTAAGTCCAATCAAAATTTTTAAAGAAGTAGCCATTAATTTCATAAAAGAGCTCTGCTCTTAAATTAGGAGGTAACATTCCTATTATATGCTATTCTGTGTCTAAATCTCTTTCTTTGTCTTCCATCAATTGATATTCAACATAGTGAACGACTCTGTATCTTAATTCTTGATTTACATTTTTATTTCTCATATATCTTTATATAGCTGTGATTTGTTTTCTTTTATTTAATAAATTACACAAGATAAACAAAATTATAAAATGATTTTAATACAAATTTATTACTCTACTTTTTCTTTGCCTTGTGTTATGTTTGAAATAATTTCTATAACTTGGTTAATTGTGTAACCAAACTGTAGAGTAGCTCCAGCCATAATAAAGCATGCATAGATAGTTTCAATGGGATTTTTAGGAGTGACATCACCATAAGCTACAGTGGCCATAGTAGCAAAACTCCAATAGATAGAATAAAGATAGATCCATTTGATTTCTCCATTAATGTTAGCGTAAGGAATACCTTGAATCCAATTAGCACCATAAATATCTAATGTTTAAATACCTACTTGATAGAAGATACAAGCTGCTAAATTTACATTAAAATAAATAAACATTATCAATCTAAATAGCTTGTAAATTGCTAGAGTTCTTCTTCTGAGCTGTAAGAATTGTAGAGCAAATATATCAAACTCCCACATGAAAACAGCCTTTGAGTAAAAAAGTAAATAAGTCAGCCATTTGTAAGAAAAATTAAAATTAAAAGTATCTATAAGTAGACCTAGAATGCTAATGCAGTCCCAAAATAATCTTCCATTATAAATTTATCTAATATAGTTGAATTTAATAACTCTTCTGTCAGCTATTTCTTTACCTCTTATTATAATGCTAATATTGAACTTAAGGATTATTTGTAAGACAAAGCAAGAAAATATCAGTCCTTTAATTGTTTAATCTACTGCTCCTTCAGGCATGACAGTCATTTCATAAAATGACTCTACTATATAAATGATGAACACCAAATAAGTGATCACAAAGATGAAAAACTCAAATACTAAGACAAAAGGATTTCTCAAGCTGAAAATAGGAATTTTACT
The DNA here is from genome assembly GCF_000189635.1 of Tetrahymena thermophila SB210. NCBI lineage: Eukaryota > Ciliophora > Oligohymenophorea > Hymenostomatida > Tetrahymenidae > Tetrahymena > Tetrahymena thermophila. Next base: position 331,313 of record NW_002476377.1, read on the forward strand.
GTTTGGATCTAGGTGAATAAAAATTTAATTAAAATATTTCATATTAGATTATATATTAAAAAATTCACAAATATCTAAAAATCAATTTTTAATATACTTCCTATGCTTTGCTTGCGGCTAGCTTCATTGCTGCTCTTTCCTATCTTCCTAGAACCGAAAAAAGAATCTGCTTCAATATAGCTTTATTATTCTTAAATGCTATCTAATTTATTGATGTCATATTGCCTATTTATTAAAATCTAATTAGTCCATTCACTTAGCTCAAAGAAAAGAAATTAAAAATATCAAAATGAAATTATTTTATTTGAGCTATTTTAGTATGCTAAAATTCTTACTATTCAAGTAATTTCCTGTTGAGCTACGATTTTTAATCAGACATTTTACAGACTTTATATTTATTAAGGCTATTTATTCTCCAAAAAATCTATTTGGTATGAGTGCTTTTTTGCTTAATAATTTAATATAAACGCTTTTCTTTGATATTAATTTTTTTCCTTTCAAAATCTAAATTTTTAATAAATAATTAAAGTATTGTTTAGGAATTGAATTACTTCTTAGTATTTTAAAATAAAGAAAAATAAAGATTCATATCTGTTTAGTTAATAAAAAGGGAATGTAAAATTCAATTTCAAGTGGAAACTTTATTGTTAAATCCACAGAAATAATTATATTTCAAGCAAGCAATTCATAATTAGTGGTTTTTAAGCCACAAATTCAATAAATTAAAGTAAGCTTTAATAATTTCTAGAGTTTTTTTAAGGTGAGATAAATGAAAAGTAAGATACGAATATATAATTAAGATATATACATATGCATATATTTATTTTTTTTTATTGTTATAAATATAAGTTTAATTACAAATTATTATGTTTGGAATAGCAAAATTTATTATCATTTTACAATGCTAAAGTTTTAGTTTTTTGTTTTTTTTTTTGATAAAGAAAATGTAGAAAAAATTATCATACTTTCAAAGGAGATATTTTTTATTACTTTTTAGTAAATTAATTGAAAAATTAGAGGAAATGGAAAATTTTGTTTTGGAAGAAAAATGTTAAGCTTTTTGTACAGTTGAAGTGAGCATTTTTGAAATGTAAACTAATTTATCAAGGAGCATTCAGCCAACTGTCTTTTAAAATCTAATAAATTAGTAAAAGAATATTTAATCTTTAATTGATAACAAAAATTTTAGATGTTAAATAAAATTTGTATTTTTCTTACAAATTTAGTAGTCGGCCTTTCGAGTGGATTAATTTTCATGATTGTTTTTATCAGGTTTTGTGCGCCTAAGCTTACATCACTACTTATTTTATATTCATTTTTGCATATTTTCTTGAATAGCTCGTTGTCATCTTTACCTTGTTATAGTTAGGGTAAGTGTAAATTTTAGATTGTAGTTGATAAATAAATAATTAAAGTTAGGTTACAACTTTTAATAGCTTTCAAATCTAAAATTTTTCAAATAAATATCCAAAGAATAAATAAAAAATCAAAACAATTAACCAAATTTAATCAAAGAATTTCTAATATTGAAAGAAAATATCTTACCTTTAAAAGGGAAGCGACCCTAAAGTAAAACAAAAAGAAGGACTCCAAGTGCCCAAACATCAGTTGGTTTTCCATAGTAATCCTATTGCTAAACTAGTTCCGGTGACATGTAAGAAGCAGTCCCGCAAAACATATTTAGCTTTTTATCATTAGGTGCTTATATAGAAAATCCAAAATCTATTAACTTGATTTCATTTGTTTCTTCAGAAATCAAAATATTCTCCAGCTTCAAATCTCTGTGAATTACATCGTTTTGATGGCAATAATTAACAGCATTTAAAATTTATCTAAAATAAATATTAAGAAATAAATTATCAAAATAGTGATTTTAATCTGATAAATTTTAGACTCCTAAACACAAACAAAATAGGAATCTTAATTCATTCTTTCCTAAAAATAGATAATTATTATTTAATCAAAAGTTTATTTTAATTACCTAAAAATGGTCTTTGCTTCTGATTCTGGGAGACGGTGGTTCGGCTTTGATTTGAGGAAATGCCTTAAAGAAAGACTGCTTACATACTCCATAACTAAATTCACAGTAGTTCTAGTATCAACAGTCATGAGCAATTATATTATATTTTTATGCTCTAGCTTTTATAAGATGTGCATTTCGCGCTTTACATTATTTCTCTTTTGAGGATCAATCAATCGAAATTTGTCATATATCTTGATAGCAACTATTTTATCTGTTAAAACATCTTTAGCTTTACGAACAACTGCATAGCTTCCCTATCCTATCACTTAGCCTATTTCAAATCTATCTAGATTATTTAGTGTACCTTTAAATGAGCTGCTACTCCCAATAATCCCATCTATTGTTGTGCTTTGCTCTTTGCTACTTGTAATGGTTGGAGTTTTGAAGTTTTTAAATTTAGCGAAATTCATATTTTAGGTTGTAAAAGGCCTAAACAATACGTTTTGAGGATTACTGGTATCATTCATATTGCTATTTTTTGACTCATCTTTCTCTGTTATAGTCTAATTTGTCCTGCTTAGCTCTTTCTATCTTAAGCTTTTTTCTGAATTTACTCTATTTATTTCTTTATTTTTATTTATTTAAAACCTAGTATTAGGATTACTGCTACTTCGAATCATATCTTATTACTGCCCTCTTAATTTATAAACAATTCTTTCTAACTAATCCATTTAGTTTACTGTCCTTTGCAAATGCTTACTATTTAAGGCTCCACTACTAGTTAAATTAGGCTAGCTAGATGAATTTAAGACAATATTCTAATTACTATTAATATAAATACCATTTGAAAAATTGTTAGTAGTTTAATTGAATAGTGCTGCAGGATTTGCAGTATAAAATCCCTTCTAGTTGTAATTATTATTACTATTATTTAAACCTCCACTTATGTTATTCTTCATATTTTAATTTATTGGCATAGCTACGCGTTTAGGAGAATATCTTTTATCGAGACCGACTCTTAATATTTCATCATTATTTCTCTGAAATTTATTTTCATCAAATTTATCAAGTTATTATATAGATTCTGGATCATCTTATAAATAGGCAACATCTCCTAAATCTTCGAGAGTACCTGCAAAATTTAATCTATTTGCAGTTTCTACTAAATTATTTTACTTGATTTTTCTAACTCTAAATATATTTGGAACTTCTTCCTTGCTATAGTTGATATCTTAAGCAGTTTTAACATTTTAAATATTCCCCAGAGCTTTTGAGTTCTATATATTATTATTCTAAAGGTTTAATCCTACGCTAGTTTCCATACAAGTACTGCTTTCTTATTTTGGATTATTGATAATTTAATTATTCGTGTTATAAAAGAATTATTCAGTCTTTTTACTAATCATGTTTTCCTTTTATTTCAAAGTAACTCCATATGCAGTTACATTTCCATTTATATTTGAGTTATTTCCTTGATTTTCTTTAATTTTAAAATCTTCTCTCCTTTACGAATCATAAGTTCCAGCTTTACTCATGCCCATGTTATTACTATTATTATTTGAAGCTTAAGTTTAGCGTATATCTTTATTAATTCTCTACATCAAAAACTGTTAATATCTATTACCAAAATTAGTGCTAGTATTCTTTTAAAAAGTTTATTGCTGCATATATTGAATTTTATTTTCCTCTTCTTTCAGCTTTCTTTATATCTTATCCACCATTCCCTCTACCTGTCTTCTTAAATCACTTTTTTCAGATTTATAATTTCTAACAGTTTCATAATCGAGCTTATAAGCAGGGTTTATTTATGATTATAAGTTTTAATTTTTTTCTTTCCCAATTACATCTAATAAGGCATTGTATTTACTTTTTAAGGAGTTTGGATTAGACTATTTATTTTCTGAGTGCATTCTTTAATATTTTGCATCTTCAAGAGAATTATTATCTATTTCGGTTTTTACTTTTCCCACAACTATCAATTTCTATTTACTAGCACTATTATTTACTTTAAATAATTTTTAATTATAAAATTAAAAAAAATAAAATGTTATAAGTTTATTGTGATTTTAATTTAATATGGTTCGATGGTAGTCAAAAATATTAAAAGATTAATTTTTTGTTAATTAATTATTGCTTTTATTTTGAATTTAAAACATTTAAAATAATATTTCTTATAAAAAAAATAGTAAAATAAGTATTAATGAACATGTTTTTTCTATTTTTCTAACTTCTCATTAAAAAATACTTTCTAATCATAGTATTTGATTTTTTTTCTTTCAAAGCAAATATTTTTCACAATTATTGTTGAAAAAAATATAATTTAGACTTCTGCGCTAGTAAAATACATTGATTAAGAGGAATAAGTTTTTAATAAGTAAAAAATTAACTATATTAATAGATAATCTAACTAACTAACGCCTTTATCAAAATTTATCGATCAAAATAATCACATTACTTTATGTTTTGTTAAATAAAGAAGAGAGGTCTTTTTGGATCTTTTTTAAACTTTTCTATCGATCTGTTACATAATTTTCGTTTCTAGCAGTGTTAGAGTTATTGCTGTCACAATTTAAAGTGTTTATAACTGTGTTACTGCTTGGTATTCTTGAATTAGATGTGTTTTATTTATTTGATATTAATTCATTTAATCTCTCCAAAGAGCTTCCCTTTTTCAATGATTGCAGCTAGCTTTAGCCAGTTTAACTTCCTTATTAAGTTTTTTTATCTGAGTTCCATTTATAACTCATTTTCCCTGCTTATTCCTCCTCTATTAGAGGAGCATTTTAATACCTAATTGAATTAGACCTCGAAGTCATCTTGTAGTCATTCATAGTTATTTGATAGAGGATTTGCTGATCTGAGTTATCTCTAGCTCCTAATTCAAAGATAAAATGTATTATTTTAACTATCTAAACAAAGTTTTTATTGAAAAATATTTTGATTCTAGTTGTATGTATTTCATTTTCCAATAATCAATGCTAGTAAAAAGCAAAGGCTTACCTTAATGATTGTTGATTTTAGTTTAGTATCTCAAAGTTTGAATTGGAGATTCATATCTTGTAAGCATGAGTCGAATAAATAGAAAAATCAACCAACTTTTAATTTTTCAAAACTCGTCAGTGTTATGCTTACTTATTATTGCTGAATATTGTATGGCAATTTCAAATTTATTGGCAGTATCCTTACAAAAGTATGGAGAAGATACTTTGCTTTGAAAAGACTTAAGTAAAGTTGTATTACAATATAATTAAATTAGAAGTAGCTTTTATCCTTCTATTTATTTCTTCTAATAAGTAAAAATTATTACAAGTATTGATAAATATATTTAATTGTAATTATGTACTTATAATTAATATATTAAGGCAAGTAATTATGTAATACAATTATCATAATTATTTTCATTCATATTAAGTTAACCTTAAATTAATTTTGATAGCCTTATTGAATGTAATTTCTTTGATTAGTCCATAATTATCATGTATCAATTACCTGATATTCTAAATTAAATAAGTGATTTAATAATGCTCTACAAATTTTATCATTCATACATCTAAGAAATCAAATTATTTAGTTGTTAATTCTTTATCATTAGTTTAATTTATTTTATTATAAACTAATTTGATTAATTAAGAAATAAATTATTTACCAACCTTTTTTATTCTCAAAAACTAATAAATTATTTGCAACCTTTCAAATTTATTAACTAATTTTTCTTTTAGTATATCAAAATAAACAAATAAAGAGATATTACAATCCACTTACACCCTCATATATTGATTACTTTAATTGTAAATATTTCTTTAATTACTTCTTTTTCTTTGTATTTATCATATTTGCCAATTTTTTGATATTTCTAAATAAATAAAATGCAAATTTTAAAAGCTAAAAATAATTATGTTAAAATTCCCTAAAAATTAATTAATTAAATCATTAAAAAACGTAATTTTTTATTCTAAATTAGATCATTTTTCTTTTTTTCAATAATTTTAATATTAAAGTTATTTCTTTACACAAGAGAGTAAAATATAAATTTATAATAAACAAAATAAAGCAATACAATACAATACAATTCAAACTCATTAAAAAATTTATATTTATTAAATAATTATTTTATTCAATAAAACGAATCTTTTTAATAATAAATTAAAAAAATATTTATTTATAAATTTGTATCAAAATACTAAAATTATTTTTTATCTATCTTAAATTCGAAAACAATCTCACATAAAAATTTATTTTTAATCAATTTTAAGTTTTATGATTCATAAATACTTTTGTAGTTAGTATTTTAAAAGTTAATTCTAATCCTAAAAATATAATTTCTTTATGCTTTTTAAAAAGATTAAAGTGGTTAATTAAACCATCAACTTTTCTTTTTCTTTAAAGAATAAATATATACCTTTAGTTTTTTTATTAGATATAATGTTACAACATCAATAAACTAAGCATTTTGCCTAATCATTTATTATATCAATTTTTAAGCAAATTATTTTTTATCAATTTGCAAAACATATTTTTAATAAAAAACAAAATTTTGAAAGATTATGGTAGATTTATATATCAAAAATACATAAATATACTAAATAAATCTTGTTTTTTATAAACATTTTTCTTTATTACTGATTATCTTTAAAATAATAAAATAAGTAAAATTTAGAAGATTAAGAAATAAATTTTATAGGATTATTTTTTTAATTTAAAAAAAATATTATTTTGATTTAATAAGATAAATATTTATTTATTTACATATTTTTTATAATTGATACAAATAGAAATCTATTTATAAAAAATACAAAAAAAAGATAGAATTAATATTTACTCTCATATGCAAAATTTAAATTTAATATTGAAGTAATAAAGCAAATAAATCTCCAATAATTAAAAGAATTTAATATATATTTTGTTAATAATTATTTTATAATTAAATATTCATCTATTTATTTTAGTTAAAATTTTTTATAATGGGTGATCGAATTATTAGATTTTAGTAGGTAATTTATTGAAAACTCATACTAGGATAGCAATGCTTCCAAAAATAACTAAAAATGATCCTATTAAGCTAGTTAGATAAATTTATTCATTAAAAAGGAAAATATCAACAAAAAATGACATGATAACCTAAGTGTAAGATAAAGGAGTAATTATAGAGGCTTATTCTAGAGTATAAGAGCGAGACTAAAACATCTAGGCAATGAACCCACTTAGACCTATGATAGTTATCAAAATAAAATAGAATTGGTTCACTTTAAATTCATTAAACGGACTTTATAACTATGCTAAACCGCTAAATAAGGGTGTAATATAATGACTGAACATAAGAAGCTAAGCATTATTAATTTTCATTTAGAACTGCACTTTTCTTTATATAACCAATACAAAAGACATAAAAAAACTACTTAGCAAGCCTAATAAACAACCTAAAAGTTGATTTCTTCCTTCGATTTCAACAGTCTTAGAATTAAACAAAAAAGCTGGTCTTACTACTAATACAATTCCTATGAAGCTTAATAGACTATAAAATATTTGTTTTTTAGTTAATTTTTCTCCTAGATAAGGGACTGATAAAAAGCATGTGAAAAGAGGAGTTGTATTTGTAACTACGACTGCATCAGATAAAGTTAGCAGTTTATAACTCGTGAATGCTAAAAGCATGACAATTGCCCCTAGAATTCCTCTTAGTGCCATTAATTTGAGCTCTGTATAATTTTTAGGGAAAATAGGAATATTTTGGATATAGCAAAATAGGTAATTTAATATAATTCCAATGCACATTCTCCCTTAAATAATCTAAAAAGTAGAATATCCCTTTCTCATCAATCCTACACAAGTAAACATAACAATAAAGAATACATTTCCAGCAATTGCATAAAGAATTGCCATTTTCCTGCCTTTCTGCTACTCTTAGTTTAAAATCTTTTAACTTATTTAAGCAAAAGATAAAAATAAATTCTGTATCATTAGCTTTTTTTATATTGAAAAAATTTATTAAATTTAAGAAATATTTATGATTGAATTAATTATAACATTTCAGTAGTTAATTTAAAGTTTTTCACAAAAGGTCCAGGCACATGCAAAATCAACCAAATTAATTATTTGTATATTTATATTTAATGTAAACTAAAAAGGTTTAATTAAAAAAGATATCAATAAATCTAATTTGTAAATTTATCGCTTGTATAAAAATAAATAAATAAATACTTAATATAAACCATTGTTTTTTTCATAATAAATATTCTTTCAAAATAAATAGTTAAAATAGGGAATAACAATTTCAACATTAATTATTTCATATATCAAATAAATTATTTAACTAAATTTAGATTACTTAAAAATATATCATGCTATTTTTTTGCATTAAAAGTTAGTAGAATAACCATAAATCTTAAATGCATAATACGCTAAAAGTATAAAATTAAATATATTGAGTGTTGATAAATCATTTTTATTTAAATCTACAGATTAAAATTTAGAGTAAACTATTACATATTTAGATATATTGTTTCCAAGTGTCTTTCATTTTTTATCTGGCTACACATTTTTATGCTAATCAAGTATTTAGATGTGTAAATTAATTAATTTATTTTTTTGCTTTTCCATTAAATTGAATTTTGTATTTATTTTTCAAAATCAATCAAAGTCAACAAACAAAGAAATAAATTTTTACAAATATATAAAGCCTACAAAAAATGATATTATAATTCAATATTCTATTTCAATAATGTAAGAATAAAATAATAAAAAAAGTAAAAATGAATTATCTTTAATCAAATAAAATCATTATTATGTTTTAATTTAATAGAGAGAATTTTTAAAATGTAGTTTGAAAGATTAAATTAACATTTTTAGTTTTAAAAATTTATGCTTATTATTTAATTAAAATATAGACATGTTTTATAGCAAATATGTGTATTTTTAAATTTCATCATAAATAAATTAATAAATAATGAAAATATTCTTTATTATATCTTGAAATAGTTTTTGAGAATTTCATGTATTAAAATTCAATAAAAATAATAAATTAAAAATTAAAATTATTCTTTTGTAATTAGTAGAAGTTATAGTGAGGATTATTAGAGCATAAATAAAAGACATTTTTATTGTTTTTAATGGGGAAAATATGAATTATTAATTAATTACTTATGTAATTAAACATCTTAAAATATACCAAAAAGTATGCTTTTTGTTTAAAAAAAAATTAATTATTTTATTCATGCTCCACTCTCTGTAAAAATTAAATTGAAAATATTGAAAACACATCAATAATATTTTGTTTAATTTGGATATTTTGATTAAAATAAAAATTTTTCATTTATTGAGCAAATATTTTTAAAATAACAAGAGAATTAAGAATAAATAATTAAAATTTAACTGTTTTTTTGAAAAAAAATATTTATGTAAAGCATAAAAATTTTAGTAATTAAACAAATATCATCCTATGTAAAGCAAAATATAAATGATTTTGTTTTTTTGAACATTCTTCTTAAAAAATACAAATTTTAACCGTTAAAAATAATTTTATTTTTTTGACAAAAATTAAATTTATAATTAATTCAATCATTTTAATTCTAAAATTATAAAATTTATTGTATTTCATAATTTAATTGAAAGGAATTTATCATCAAAAATAAATATTAAATATTATTTTTTAATTAAATTTTGTCAGAAAATCTTCTCAAAAATATGTTTCATAAAAATTATACAAATATAATCTTTTTATTAATTATTTAGTTCATTAAAAAATTATTTAAATTTTAATATCATTAATCAAAATCTATCTTAAAATAATAAAGAATTTAAATAAAAATGTCATAAAAATAATTGCTAAAGTAACATTTTTTTAATCAAATGATAATGAATGACAATTAAAAATAAATTATACAAACTTCTATAATTTATGATTAAAATTTCAAGATTTTTCTTTTTCTAATTTTTATTAAAATTCTTGTTTGTTGTAAAATGTGGCTCCAGTGTTCATAAGGTAATCCCAAAGAGTCAAAAGTTCACTGAAGTGAATTTTAGTTTTTGAGTGATGGAGGTTATGGTGGGCCGATGTGTTGATGAATAGTTTTGGAAGAGTATTTTCTATGAAGTCAAATGTGTATCCACAGTGAAGGTAAATATTTAAAACTATAAAGAAAAGGATAACACTTCCATGAAGCCATGTGCAGAGCTTAAATTGATTGGCTATTTCGAGTTAATCAAATAATAAGGGACCAAAAGTAAGGACAGATTCAAATGGTGATACTCCAAAAGAAGCAAAGCATGAAGGATCAAAGAAAGAGTGGTGATTTCTGTGGAAATACCAGAATGTACGAGTATGTAAAAGGCGATGTTTCCAATAAGTGTGGAAGTCAACTAATAAGAAGAAAAATACCATAAACAGAGTGTTTAAAATGATAGAGTCTCCTACAAAACTCTCTTTTAAATCCATGGTATAAGCTGTCAATTCACCATTAAGATATCTTTAGACAGGCCATGCTGCCAAAAGAGAGACTACCCAATAGCAGCGAGTAGTTTCAAAAATTTCTTTTAAATATTGAGTGGGTTTTGGAGGATCTTATATACGCTTACCAAATATTTTACAGAATAATGTCACTAATCCAGCAAATGGCATAAGCACAAGGTTGAGACCTATATAGAGTTTAAAGAAAACTTCATACCATTATAAAGGATTTTTAGATATTAAGCCTAAGGCGAAACCTCCAAAGACTATAGATTGATCAATTATAAAACCTACTTTTGGTGTTATAACAAAACCCATTACTTTTGAGAAACTTTTGATAATTAAATTTTGTTTGCTAATCAAATTAAATAATATTATAAATAATATGTAAATCTAGATAATCACTTCAGAATTTAAAGAGCATCAAGCTCCAAAAACAGCTGCTTCACTGAAAAAAAAATAAAATTAAATAAAATTTTTCTCCCCAGAAACATTTAATTGATTGATTTGTTAATTTGTTTAATAATATTATTTAAAAATATTGTTTATTTTGTTTAATATTATTAATTCAAAGGAGAAAAGATTGTTTGAAAATTTTAAATTACTGTCATAAACAAATAAATGACATCACTTTGCATAAACACCCTTTAAACAACCTTAATCGAATTAAATTTTTAAATTGTTTGAGCATTTATTAATGAATTTAATTTATTGTAAATTAATGTAAATATTATGTGAAAAACTAAGGTTACATTAAAACTTCAAATAGAACTAGATCTATCAAAGAAAATTATGCAAAAATAGTTCAAATAAATACTTTTCATACTTTTAATTCTAGGCATTTTTTGCATTATTTTTGATGTAGCAATTGAATAAAAATAATTAATTTTTATAGTTTATTTTCTTCACCTTTAATAATATTATCACTATTCTTCATAGTTTTAATTTTTAATAGACTACTAAAAACCTAACTATTGTCATCAATACATTTATATATTTTAAGTTGATTTATGAGTATGAGTAGCATTATCAGCATTAATTAAAAATAATAGAAAACTTGTAACACTAATGTTGTGTGAAAGTTAAGCATTTATAAAAGAATATATATGATTATGTGCTGTGAAGATTTCATTTTTTTTAAATTTTAAGCCATTTATATAGGATATATAATACTTTTCTAAATTAAGTATAATTAGAAAAAATGAAAATAATTTAGGAATTAGATAGCTTATAGATGATAATGATTCGAATAGCTTGAATACTATGGCAGTTAAAATAGGAAAACACAATTTTCTTATATTGAGCAAATTGTATTTTAATAATTAGTGAATTTAAAAATAAAATGAGTATGAAGGTAAAATAAAAATTGAGATGAAGTAAATTACAGATTGTTAAAACTTTGTTTGTTAAAGCCACAAATTAAAAAAGATATTCGACAAAAAAAATTCCCCAGAAAATATTTAAATATTTTTTCTTTAGCTTACAGAAAAATTATCAAAAAAAATCAAATTATATCGACTAAATCTTCACAAAAAGATTACATATTTTTTTCAAAAATTTTAAAATGAAACTCAAGATATTAAAAAAATGATAATTTGCAAGTAAAACTCACTTGTAATTATAAATCACATCCTTAAATATTCGAATTGAAACGTTTGCTGCTGCTTTTTTATTGCTTTTTGTTTGATAAATAAATAAATTGCTTTAAAAATAAATATATTGCATTATAAATAATTAAATTTATTTATCAGTATTAATTAGGATTATTTTGATAGAGTTGGATTGAGTTTTATTTAAACTAGTCTTAGCTTTGATTTTCGAAAATCCTCTTTTTTACATCGTTAGCAATCGAAAAATCTTTAATTGACCGTCCTTCTGAAAACTAATTCGATTCAGTCGACCCTGATTTCTCTTTATTTGATGTATTGTTAAATTTAGAGTTGTTACTACTTGAGTGGCCGTTTATGTCTTGTATTTTCTTTTCCTAGTTTGTCCCTGTATGATATCCAGAGAGTTATTTATTTTCATCTTTGTTCGATAGCTATAACGATTTTCTCATCAAGTACTTCTCTCTCAAGCTTGGCATCACATAGTAAATGTTGTCAGGATGCGAGGTCCTTGGAATATTGGTATAAGATTGAGGTGTGACACATCCATCAGAAGTATTTGCATCGCTTGCTGACTACTGCTTTTTGTATTTAGCTTGTGTATTTTGCTTTTATTACTTTTCTTTTTATACTTTAAATTTGCTATTTCTATTGCTGCTTGAATCCTATCCGCTTTAATTCCACTTTTCTACACTCTCCAAATCTAATGAAGGCACATTAACTTTAGAACTACTTTCTTCATTCAAAGGAGGTCTTACTATATTAATAACAAAGATAAATTTTTAAATAAAAAAAACTATCAACAATGTTTATTTTTTAAAAATGAAATATAAATAAATAAATCAGTTTGTTTTTATCCAAAATAAAGAAAAATTAATACAATTTTTTTTTTATTTTGCACTCTAAGAATAATTTTTTCTGTTATCACTTGAGTTACTAGATCGCTCAGGTGCCGCCTATAAGTGATTAAACACTTTTTTCTAAGGAGGTGTCATCTATTTATTACGTTACTTATCTTAATCCTACTCATGTAAAAATTCTTGTCTGTCTCTACTTTTAAAATAAAAATTTAAATTTATTTTACTTTGAATATAAATTTTTTCTTACTCTTTTAAATATTCGATATTTTGTTGTTTTGAGTGTTTCTCTTCAATAAAATCCTGATAGTATCTATCTGATTCTTCCATTTTTTAATATTTAGGTAAGTTTTATTTATCATTATTATTCTTCTAATCCTATTATTGAGTAAATTTCTATTCACTTTATTGCTATGAAAGTTACAACTATTCTTCGTATATTTTAGAGAGGTGGGATTTCTATATATATTATTATTATTATTATTGTGGTTATTTCTAAACATGATTCTATTATTTCATATTTTATCTATCTTCAAATATATTATAATTTTCATAGTAAAGTATTTTGTTTTAATGATCTTAATTATTTCTAATCTAATCCTATTTACCATTGTTAATTATTTAATTGCTATTTTAATTATTTGTTTTGGGTTTTTAGTTTAAATTATTGCTGTTATTTTTGTCAAAAAAAATATTTTTATTTTAGAATACAGTGTTTCTCTCTGCATTATGTGTTTTTTAGTTATTATAAACGTGAGAAGAGCTTTGATTGTTCAAAGTAAAATTATCAATTTTCTTCAAGCTATCTGCTTATCTTTTAACTGTTTCTGGAGATTCTTCATATTCAAAATCGTCCATTATCGTGTTAAAATTATTCATTGTACCATTTGATTAGGTAGATTATTTATGGGAAGGGCTTGTCATTGTTTAAAGCTAGCTCTTAATTGTTTATATATTTCGATTAAAACTTGTGTTCTCATACGAAGGCATAGTTGTGTAATCTTTGACATCAGGAGTAATCTATTTCAAGCTTGGTAATTCTTGAGAATTAAATTTGGAAAACAAATAGCTTCCTTTATTTTAGCCATTGTGTTAAGTATTCAAAGATTACTCCAAAGGAGTGTTAGTAGACTACAAATTTAAATCTTGCATGATATCTGAATAGTTATGATTTGATTAATTATTTGCTAAAAAACTATACTGATTTTTTGTAATATTTGAAGATACTGGTCGCGATGTGTAAGGATAGTTAGAGCTGTCATTTGATTTGTTCTTTTAGTGTAATTACAAAATTTACTTTGTTGAACTACTTTGCAACTGTGTACTATGTCTATAAGGTATTTATTATTTTAACATATTATAGTCTATTTTATATTGCTAAGTATTTTGTTTATTTTAAGCTTAATCAGGTTGCTACTACCTTAAAATATAATTTTAAGCACTCTCTATTGAATTTTACTTGTAGTGATTTGTTTGGTGCAAATTATTATTTCTATTTTAAAACTCCTAGACTATTTAATTGTGATAATCTAGCATTTTGTAAAATAAGTAGCTGTACTTTTTATTGTCTAATTTATTATAGAATTCAGATTCATTTTTAAATTTCTGTCTAAAACAGAAAAGTTAATCTTTGTTCATTCTGACATTTTTAAGAAATAACTAAATTAGCTATTTATTATTTCTTTTCTGCATTTCTACTTTTTGTTCTTCCTTGCTTTTTTTTTCTTAGACCCTATCTTGATCCTACATTTTATCTAAATTTATCTTCGAATCTTTTAATTAAATTAATTGTTTCAATTTTTAATATAATCCGTTTTTTAGTTTTATTACTATCCTTGCTGGTATTTGATGTGATACTGCTATTACTACTACTTCTACTATTGCTTTAGCTTTAATCGCTGCTAAAGTAACTATCTTCTTCGCTGCTACTATCACTATTACTACAGCTTTATTTTATGTTTTTCTTTTTTGACATGATTTTATGATTCTTGTCTAATTTAGTTTTTTATTCTTGCATACTTTGCATTTTTAACTTTATAATATTAAATAATATTTTATTTTAGATAATAAAAAATATTTTTATATTACATTTAGCAAAGCTAATTAAGACGTTAAACTGTTGATTTCCTTTTTCATAGCTTATTACTTCTCTTCAGAATCTTTTTATTTATTTCTATTTATTTGGTAAAATATTGTTGAATCTTTGATTTTCTTTTATTTAGAAAATAAGTTAGAATTACAATTAAGATCTATATTAAATATTCTATTTCTATAAGCTGTCTATTAATTCAGATAGTGCCTAATAACTACTATTAGAGTTATTTGTTATTGAAGAAGGCTAAGTCAATTGTGGAATGCAGTCTTTGTTAGCTTCGCTTATTCTATTTAATACTTATTTTTAATACTAAGAAGAAAAAATCCAAAAATTACTCTAAATTCTCTTGAATTTTTAGTGCTTTCGGTGATATTTAATGCTGATTGCAATTTATATTCTATTCAATATTATGCTAATTTAAAAGTTAAGCCATATTTATTTTATAATTCTAAGCTGCTTGAATATTCACATTACCAGTGCTTTATGCATTAGTTCTTTGATTTTAATTGTATCTATCAAAATAATTGTTTCCTTAACTGCACTCATAAAACTCTAGTTGATTCTAATGTTTTAAAATTAATCTGATTTCACTAATAATAACAAAAATAATCATAAATTTACTTAAAGATTTAGCTTATCTATAAGAAGCGTATCTATAGCATTTTTAGCTTTATCTAAACTATCCTTTACTTCCTTTATAATTGTTTAAATTATTTATTAGATAATTCTTTCAAAAAATATATAATATTTTTTTTACTGCAAACGAATAATTGTTTAACAGCTATAAGCTTTAATTCTTGCTTGAAGTTGTATGAAGTCTTGAAGTTATCTAGAATAAGGATTAATTTTATGAACTGTTTTTGAATTAAAGCCCAGATGACTAAGAGCCTTTACTATCTACATTGACTACTTTAAAAGGCGATGAATATTGGTTATCAATTTTTAGATTCATTTTACATAAAATCTATATTTATATATCTATCTATCACTTTATGTATAAATGTATTTATCTATATTCTTTTACCTATATTTTATTTTAAAATTGTTAATTTTATAATTAGATTTAAATGATTTTTAACTTTTTCTTATACTTACTTCTCTTTCTACAAAAAAGAAATTTATCATAAATTTACTAGCAAAATACTTGAATATTATTATTCAATTTAATTGTATAATTCCTAAGTAAATTTATTATTTTTATAAACATAAATAACTAAAATCATTGAAAGAGTGTTAAATAATTCATTTCTTTTATTTTTTTTTTGAGTTAGAAAATAGTTAAATTTTGATATTTACTAGATTTTAGTCAAAAAATAAGATTATTATTAAATATCTATTTTATAGTAATAAAAATTTAAAAATAAATTTATCAATTTTATTAATATTTTTACATTATTTTAAACAGGTAAAATGTTTTTATAAAAAAACACAAAAATCTTTAAACCTCAAAGTAATTATTTATTTGTTTTACTTTTTCATAAAAATATTGTAAAATTTGTTTTTTCTACTGTCTAATTGTATTTTTACTACTTTAATAAATAAAATTTATATAAAATGGCATAAAAAATTAAAATGATCAATAATAAATATTAAAAATATTTAAGCTTAATTTAAATGGTAAAGGATTTATTTAATTTATTCTCATAAAAAAACATCTAAAATTTGAATTAGTAAAATAATTTTTATTAATAACTTCCCTCCTTAATAAAGGAACTACATTTAAACTTGAATTAAAATTTAAATTATAAGCTTTTTTTAAATGATAAAATACTTATTTTAGTATGTAAAATTACAATTTAGTGTTATGATAATAAGATTAATTATTAAAGGTTTTTTTTAATTAATAATGATAATAAATAGTAAATCTTATAGAAAAAGATATTTCTTAGAGATAAAAATGAATTTTGGTGTCAAAATATTTATTAAGTTTTAAGAGTTTTAAAATGTAAATAACTCAAAATTAGATTAATATTTTTTAATTTTATTTGGATTTATTCATCAAAATATAATTTTTATAAGACTAAAGCATGTATAGAATTAATTTATTTTTTATTAATATTTGTGTTACTAAATTTGATTAAATTTTTAAAATATCAAAAATAGCTCAAAGTTTTTTTTGATGACAAAATTAATGAATATTAATAGTATTGGCTCATAAAAGATAGATATTTATGAAAATTCTAACAAACTTGCTTGTAAATTATTTTTATTAGCAATCAAAGATGATTAAAAATTTCGAAGGATGAATTAAACATTTTTGAAATAATAATAAATAGCTGATTTTGAAATATGAAAATAAAAGTTAAATTAAATAGGGTTTATAATTTTATTATCTTTAATAAATTTTTAAATATGTAACTTAGTAAATTATAAAAAACCAAACAAAATTGGAATTCAGTTTGCATCAAATTACAAATTTACTATTCTGAATTTTTGTTTATTAATATGAAAATGTCACTTCTTTATTTATTAAGTTTTGTGAAATAAATTTTATGAAACATATTAAATTATGTTTTTAAATTAAAAATGAGATGGTTTAGGATATATTAAGATTGGTTTTTTATTATTCAACAATTAATTGTCTTGCTAGCTTTATAGTTTTTTAAAATTTATATTTGTATTTGTGAATGTAAATGAGTACTTCTTTATATATATCTTCTTTAAATCAAACCAAAATTATTATATTATCTCTAAAAAAACCTATTAATTTTGAAGAAGATACTTATCGTAAAATATTATTTTGATTTCAAAAGTTAAATATTATTAAATGACTAAAATAGATTTCAAAAAGAAAATTAAAATTTCATATTTCTGTTTTAAATAATATTTTTAGGGATAAAAATTTTGATAAATATATATTCAATAGAATATTTAGCTAGTCATAAAAAGATAAAATAAAATAACTAATCAAAGAATCTTAAAGTAAACAAATAAAAATAATTGAAATCAGCTTGAAAAAGCATCAAAAATAATTAACCAACTTCTTTAAATCAAAGGAATATATTTGTAAAAGGTTATTTAGTTTAGCTATTTTAATTAGGTATTTAGAATATGTATGATTTTTATAGAAAACCAAGTAGCCATTTTTATTAAAATTTTTCTAGATTTACTCACAGTTATTTAAAAAATATGAAATACTATAGATATTTTTTAATTTCTAATTGTTATAATATTTTTGAATATCATAAAGCATAAATAAATATTCATAAAATTCTTATTTAATTCTATTAATTTTATTTTCAAGTTTTAAAGTACAATCTAACTTGTATAAATTTAGTGGGTGCTTTTGGATCTAAATTTTTAATAAATATGTAAAAATATATTTACAAGCGTTTAAAACATAAATAAATAATTGTTAATTCTAAAAATTATTTTTTTTGCATAATTTATAGATTTTACTCACTTAATTGATTTCAATTATTAAATTTTAGTATTTATTTTAATTTAAAATTAGTTTTTAAAATAGATTTAAATAAATTACTTTTAAAAATTAGTTTTGAATAGAATTATTGAAATTGTTAATATTTTATTTTGTAATATTTAGAATAGCTTAGAACGTTCTTATTTATCTTTTGGAGATTAATAATTAAGGATATAAATATAATGATGTAAGGATTCAAGAAATGAGCTAAATCGAAAGCAAAGTATTTTAAGATTAAATTGAATTAATTACTTTACCTTTCTTGGGTAATATTTAGGAATTTTTAAAAATATATTATTATGCATCTTTTAAATAATTAACTTTTATGGTAAAAATGAAATATCTGACCAGAATTAGTTTTAAGCTAATGCTCAAATAAGTAATTTATTAATAAATTTTTAATGTAATTTTAAAGTACTTTTATCCTTATCATCATCAATTTAATTTTATGGCTATTTTACTTACAATTATAAATTTAAGTGAGTTAAGCAAATCAATAATACGTAATGATATTCTTTTTTTTAAATTTGTTTATAAATTTATGGAAATAATGTAATCTAACAAAAAAAAGATGTAATAGATTGATTTATATTCACAAATTAAATTAAATATTTATTAATTCTTACAAAAAAGTAAGCTCTTTTATTTTTTATTTATTTGAGCTTGTATTTTATTTTAGAAATTTCTATTGTTATGGCAAATTAATGAAGATGAGAGATAATATAAAGTAAGTTGATATTAAATAAAAAATACAGGCATGATTAATTAATTAAGTAATTTGCTTGCTTACTTTCTTACTATTTAAGCAATTAATATTTCATTTTTTTAGTTATATATAAGGATAAAGATATACATTTAGGACAAATAAATTAGAATTATCTATATAACTTTTAGGTGTTGTTGAAGTAATTATTTATATTTATTAAACTATTAATTATTTACATATTATTATATGTGAGAAAATTTTTAAGATATCGTAAGGTAATTTTGCAATTTTAGTTGACGATTAGTTTGTTTGGTAGTAAATTATGAAAGAGTAAATGGTAATAGCTCATAATCATCATTAGTCATTTATGTGATTATTATGATATGTATTATAAATATTTGTTTTTAATTAATTTTTACCTGCAGCTTCAATATTTAATTAAATTTTAAAGGTAGAATAAGCTTTGAATTAATTTATGAATCATCTCGTTATTTAATTTTTGTGATAAAGAAATTATATCCATGGAATAAGAGAGAAGATTAATAGTAATTTTTTTATTTGTTTGTTTGTTTAGTTGGTGATCTAATTGCAAATTAAAGGATTAATACTACTTTAGTTAACTAGTTATTAAGTAAAAGATAACCAATCAAAGAAAAAGAGAATATTAATTTAAAATAGCATAATAACTTAGCATTTATCTTCTAAAATTTAGTTTAAACTATTTGAATTTATAGTCATAGGTATTTATGTATTTATGCAGTAACTTAGAAGTATATCACATATTTTCTTTATTGACAAGCTTAATTGTGTTAGCCCTTGTTTTTCTGTTCATTAGTAAGTTGTTTTTTCCTAAGCTTAAAGTGACTGGAGAAGGATGTTTGAGAGAAGTATTAATTTCTTCTTCTGTTTATCTAGAAAAAGCTATAGCGTTTTTGGCATTGTCATTTGGTGAGGAATTCCTCTATTTAAGACTAATTATACCCATTTTTCTTTCTTTGTAATACTCATATTATTTTTCTATGGGATTTACCTATATTATATTGTTGGCATCTAGCCATTGAGTGATTTTTTTTTCAAGGCAATCAACTATATCATCAGTGATTGGAAGAGGATCTGGATCGCTTAGGAGATTCATTACTTATTGAGGGAAAGATGGTATTTCAGCCTTTTTAGACTTTTATTTTTTTGAATTGTTGTTACATTTTTGATCTGTTTGATTCATTTGATCAGAAACTATGTACTTAGTGATTGGCATATATTATATCTTTTCTATTTATTATGAATCTATCCTTATTTGCTGTGAGCTTTAAGGAATGTAAATATGTCTTTAGGTGAAATTGTCTTTTGTCTTTTTTTTAATTCTTTGATGTTCTATTTTAAAGAAATTAATTATTAAATTTTGATTAATTCAAGATAAGAGTTGATAAATAATAAGTAGATAGATAGATAGATAAATAGATATATAGAGTGATCATTGCATTACTGATTAAAGATAATTAAAATATTTGAGGGTTAATGTTATTTATTTATTGATAAACAAATAGAAAAAAAAAATTGTGGGGAGGTGAAATTTACAGCAAATACTTATATTACAAGCATAAACATTTTAAATGATCTGATAAAATTTATCCATGTACTTGAATATGCGATAATTAGTTGTTGATACTAATCAAAATATCTATATCTATTTGCATCACTAATAAGTAAATTATTACTGATAAGTAAATCTCTGGTTTCTATTTTTTTGTGTCATTTAAAACTTGTAATCAACAAATTCAGTCTTGTAATTAACATTTAATTAGCAGACGTAATTTAATCTGCTAATCCAATCTATAATTTAGGTAGAAAATTCAATTTTGTATCTAGAAATTATTTTCTAATTTAGTTTTGATAGTAAAAAAATATATCAAATGATGTAGATAGATAATTAGAAATATTGGAATTTATTTTTTAAAAATTTTTTAATTGTAAATTAAAAATTTGAAATTTCCGAATTGATTTAATTACTCTAAATATAATTTTTTTTTACACTAATTTTAATTAAAGTTATTTATATTATGTTTTTATAACTTGCTAATTTATATTGATAAACTATTTTATCATTCTAAGAATTCTAAATTCGTTCACTATTCGGATTCAGCACTGCTGTAAGGCTCTTCTGTCTATTCTTTAGTTTTAAGCTCCTCTATTTAATCTTATAGAGGTTTATTAAATGTCTCTCTTAAAAATATAGATGCTACCAGACCCAAAACTCCAATTATTCCTACAAATACCATTTATCCTAAGCCTATTGAATCAGCCTTTGAAACAACATATGGAGCGACTACACTTCCGAAGTTGCCCAAGCCAAAAATAATACCAGCTCCTACTGATCTTACTTATGTAGGATATCTGTTTTTGTGAATAAAAAATGAATGATGAATATGAAGTAATAAAATATTTGTTTTTACAGTTCAGGAATATAAACTTAGAATATACCAAGCTAGAATATATTAGAAACTCTTAAAAGACCAATAAAGGCTGTTTATGTTTCGTTATTTTTTACAATCGAATAGCTCAAGCAAATTAAGATAGACAAAAAAGTTGCTATAATAATACTTCTTTTTCTTAAGAATTTCGGTATTATAAAGTTACTTATAATTAAAGTAATTAGTTCTCCCGTTCCAGCTACTAGCTGATTCAAATACAAGTCATAACCTATTAAGATTAGAATAATTAAATACTTTCACGTAAATTTACATAATTTGTTACAAATAAAAATAGTAGCTCATTTTAAAATTACAGAAACTAAATTTAATCAATAAAATTGTTTGAAATAAAAACTTTTATTTTAATAGCCAATTTTTAAACTAAATGTGTAACTCAATTGAAATGTTATTCATAAAAACGTTTAAAAATTTTAATTTAAAGTTAGCGAAGAATATTTGCTAAAATTAGAGGTCACTTTTATAGCAAAATAATAGTGAATAATACACTATTTGAATGAAGAGTATTTATTTGTGTCTATTTTGTAAATAATTTTAATTATCAAATAAATGAGTTAAATATACACTTTTTTAGGCTGCACATACTTTTCAATATTAAAATTATAATTTGTTACAAAGATTCAAGTAACATTATTGATTAAGGGTAAATTGATAGACTTTGAGATATTTTTATAAGATATAATTAAAATTGAAATACCGATTCCAGAAAGAGCGAATTAACAGCCGAAGTAGAAGACTTGAATAGTCATCATAACTGTACATGAAGCTACAGTGATCTTTCTAAGAGATTTGTACTTGAATAATGCCAGAAAATTAAAAAGTAAGTTATCTTCAGGCTTTTTTTCATTCTCAAAATCATCTCCCAAAAATGTTTCTGAAACTTTTAGATTTTGATAGAATTGAAATTAGTTTATTAATAATAAGAGCCAAAATATATTTTGTGATTCCCAGATAATTAATTATTAATTTTAAATTACTTATTAGCTCTTTTTTATTGAATTTTGAAATCTTCTTAAGGGAAAGTATAGCACTGTCTATATTATTCCTTGAAATATAATAACTAGGTGATTCAATAACGAATATTAAAGGTATATTTAGAACTAAAGAAGGAATCATGATCCAAAAGATTATCATATTTCTGAAATCCTAAATAAGATATGCAATTGGTGAGAGCAAGATTTCTCCAATTGCCCAAGCTATCATCAACATCAAACTCGCCATCTACCTTAAAAAATTTAAAACTTCATAAATTAATTTCAAGCAAACGAGTTTAATTTGAAAACTTTAAAAACTGCTTTTAATTATTTCAAATTCAAGCGAGTATCATTCATTTTTAATTATTTTTTTTTTTTTCATTTTACATGTCTGTGGTTATTTTAAGCAGATATTATTGTTAATATATGAATTCGCAGTAAAAATAAAAATGAAAACAAATTATAAAAAGTATATCTGAACAATTTTATTCCAAGTCAAATAAAAGTTGAAGAAAAATAGAAATTTAAATAAAAATAAGCTATTAAACTAATCGTTTTGCTAAAAATACTTTTATATTTTAACTCATTTTAAAAATTGCATAATTTGTCAAGTTAAATATGTTTTTTGAATGTCTTTGATTTATTTGTTTATTATTCAATAAAAAATGTATTTTAAAAATCCTAATTTCATCTAAGATTTAACAATATTAAATACAATTTTCTATTTCTTTTTTCAATACAAAAGACATTTTAATTTACTATTTTTTCTTTAAAGTAGAAATTAAAGATTTTTCTTCTATTAAAATATCTAATTAATTATCACTCAATCAATCGAGTTGATGAATTTTTATTTTTAAGATTTCATACTAACTTTAAAATCAATCATTGAATAAAAATTATTTATTTATTTATTTATTTTACATTATTTTTTCAAAATAATATATTAGCCAACAATATTATTATTATGAATATTAGATTTTAGAATCTGTAATTTTGTCAGAATCTTTTAATATTTATTGAGTTAAGTGTAAATTAATAATCTTTCGTTTAGTATTTATTTCAAATTTACTAATCTTATAATATTTAGATATCAATGTAAGTAATAACATCCAATATAAAAATTGAAAACAAAATCAAATTATGTGAATGTACCTGTATTATTCTGATGTTTCTTCATTTAGCAGTAACAAAAGTAGATTCAGAACTGGCCAAGAAAAGAAACCAACTATAAAATTCATAATAATTAATACAATTTAGCTGTAGGTAAACGCAATTCCAATTGTGCACATGCTTGATATAAACCACGAAATCTGTAAAACCAATTTACGTCCATATATATCTCCCGCAATACCTAATAAAATGTTGCCAAAAATGCTTCCTACAAAAAGCATAGAGCAAGCCAAGTCTCTTATATTAGAATTATTACAATACATGTCAAACTATATTGAATAAGTACTTTTTTAATCAGGATCCAAGATTTATTTATCGCAGCCACCATCATTTTCATCGCATATTTCGTTTTAGGGATCTATTTTTTTATAATTAAAACAACATAAAGCATTTTATATGTATTTTTTTAATTTAAAAAAGCAATAAGATTTTTTATAAGTTCTGGTTTAAAGCTAAACTTTTAATATATTTTATTGCTATAATATTACTATCAGGATTGCTTTAGCATAAAAATTTAGGAGGA
The DNA here is from genome assembly GCF_000189635.1 of Tetrahymena thermophila SB210. Taxonomy (NCBI): domain Eukaryota; phylum Ciliophora; class Oligohymenophorea; order Hymenostomatida; family Tetrahymenidae; genus Tetrahymena; species Tetrahymena thermophila. The sequence goes on from NW_002476377.1 coordinate 355,558, forward strand.
AGGTAAATAAAAGTAGCGCTAAGCATAAGCATTGATATTTCAATTAAGATCAAAACAAAGAAAAAAAGTATATATTTTTAGTATCTATTAAATCCACCAGCACTTTTCAAATACCGTTCTATGGTTTTATGAGTATCTTCTATCGTAAAACTACCTTTTTTATCATTCAAATTTTAATTAAAATCAACTTAATTCAAATTTTCTGGTTAAGCTAAAGACGACATTTATTTATTTAACAAGTTATCTTAGCAAATTAAATAACCTTAGAATATTTAGATCTTATATATATAAATATAATTTAGATGATATATTTCTAAAACCAGATTTACATAGTTTAACAAATCTAAAAAGTAATTCTTTAAAGTTTATCCTCAAAAAAATATGTAAAGTAAAGTATTTTAATAAATTTGTTGCAAAATTAAAAGCAATAAGAAATATTTGAATAGTAGAATGAGCAAATATATTCTAAATGAGCCTTATTATAATTGATATAAAAATTATAGCAGTGAATAATTGATGTATTTACAAATATTATAATATTAATACACTTTTTATTATTAGATATAATTGTTAAAATCTATATATTCCACAAGATCAAAGTTAATAAACTGGTTATTCAATTCAAAAAGTTTAAAAGAAGCAAAAAGAAAATGTATTACAAATTTAATAACATTTTCAAGATACTTAACTTTTGAATAATTTTTTCATTTAAATTATTTAATTTCCGTTAATCATTTATTAAAATCTGTGAATTAATTTTTAAAGGTTTATGCCAATCAGCAAAAATAAATAAATAAATAAATAATTCAATAAAATAATTTTTTAATAATAATAAGTTAAAAAATAGTTCATTTCACATTTTCTTTTTTATCAGAACTAAATATGTTTGTTGATTAGTCTTAGTTTTTTAATTCTCTAATTTAATTTTCAAGAGGTTTATTTAAAGTTTCTTATAAAAAGAAACATGCTAAAAATCCTATCACACCCACCAAACCTATCAAGACCATATTTGGGAGTTCAATTTTACTAGCTTGGCTAACAATGTAAGGAGCCAAGACACTCCCTAGATTTCCTAGTCCAAAAATAATACCTGTACCAACTGATCTTACTTGTGTTGGAAATCTTTGCAAAAATATAAATTAAAAAAGAAACAAGTATAAAAGGTAAATTTACAGCTCAGGGATATAGACTTAGAAAATACCAAACTAAAATCCATTAGAAACTCTGAGCAATCCTACAAAACTTGTTTATAATGCATTATCAGAAAAAATAGAATAGCTCAAACAAATCAGGATGCAACCAATATTAGCAATTATAGAACCTACCTTCCTTCTTATCTTTGGAATTATAAAAACTCCAACTAGTAAAGGTATTAATTCACCAAAGCTTGCAACTGCTTAGTTTAAATATAAACTATACCCTTTTTAAAAATAGAAATATAAAAATTAAAAAGATTCTTTTAGAATAAAAAAGGCACAATAAGAATGATAAAAATAATTTTATATTTAAAGCAATACCAACTCCTTCTAAAGCAAATTCAGAACCGAAATAAAAAACATAGGTGCATATCATAATCAAGGAAGAAGCAATTGTGATTCCTCTTAATGATTTGAACTTAAACAAAGCAAAAATGTTAAACCAAATGCTTTCATCTTTAAAATCCTTATGAAAATCAACTTAAAATAACTAATCGCCGACTATTTATTTTAATAATAAATTTTTAATAAGTATATATTCATAAAATTAATAATAAAATTGCTACTTTCAAATTCTTTCTTATTAAACTTAGCCAATTTTTAGAAACATTATATCGTCTTATCCAATAGATTCTTAGAGAGGCAATAACTTGGAGATTCTATTACAAAAAATAATGGGATATTTAATAAAAGAGAAGGGATCATAATCCAATAAAACATTAAATCCCTATAGTCATTTATAAGATATGCTAGAGGCAGTAAACAAATTTCACCTATTGCCCATGCTACCATTAGCATTTAGCTTGAAAATTGTCTATAAATAAATAAAATATTTTACTTTTAAAAATTAATTTGGTTAATTTAACTATTTAATTATTATTTAACTCAGTGGTAATAGAGAAGCTATTTTGAATAAAATTCAAATTTTTTATAAAAAAAAATGGAGTATTTTTTAGTTGATAAATTTAAAAATAACTCATTTTGTTAATAAGTTTATTCAAAAAAAATATTATTTCTCTTTCTGATATAGAAATTTTTTGATGATGATCTTTATTTGATCAATAATCTGGGTGTATTAATTAGTAATTCCTAAATAGTAGCTAATTATACCTATGAGACTCGGATGTTTCTTCATTAACCAACAGTAATAATAAGTTCTACACAGGCTAAGAAAAAAATCCAAATGTAAAATTCATTACAATCAGTAATGGAATGCTCTGTGCTAAAGTTATCCCTACTATAGATAGGCTTGAAGCTGCCCATGACATAATCAAGATTTTTTTACGCCCAAAAATATCTCCTACAATACCAAGTAAAATACTACCAATGACACTACCTACAAAAAGTAAAGAACATGCTATTTCTCTAAACTCAGATTAATCACAATACATCTCTAATTAAATCGCATAAGTAGATTTTTAATTGGGAGCTAATATTTAGGCTTTACACCCTCCTTCAGATTCTTCACATTCCACATTATTCTAGATGTTCTCTTAGTATGTCTGCTTTTATTCAGAGTTATTTATGTCTGTTTAAATTTATCTATGAAGTTTATCATAATATTCAGAATTAATATTAGTTTCTCCATATCCTTATTTCACAACTTTACTAAAAGCCTTTTGCTCTGATTGATCGCAAATGAACTTAGGAGGAAGGTAGATAAATGATTAGCTTAGATTTACCATCGAAATTATCATCATTACAAAAAAGAAGAAGATAAGCATGATCTTCTGATATCTATTAAAACCTCCAGCCTTTTGCAGATATTCTTCTATCAACTTATTGGACTAGTCTGAAGTTTAATTTTCATGTTGTTATATTAATTAATTTTCAAGCTATTCTTATTGCTCACGTGTATCTTAGCTTTCATTTTCATAAGTACTGCTATTGTTCATCAAATGTAATATTTAAAATTGATTTTGCTTTTTTTTTAATTACTAACTATTTATTATATGCATTGATCTAGCATCAAGTTAATTGATTGAGTAAACAAATTTAAATAGAGTATTTTTAATAGATATTTATAGTAAATCTATTTAAATTGAATAAGTCCAAATTATCATTATAGAAATTCCACATATTTGTCTGTGATAAAGCAAAACATTTTATAAAATCATTCATTCCCAAATAGTTTTGAGTTTAATTGAATTTTATAAAAATTTATTTATAAGAATAGAAAGTTGCTTAAAATTAGTTGGTTGTATTTAAAAATATTAATTAATATTTTTTAAATTTATCCTGTTGCTAGAACAGATTTCTAACTTCTCAAAGTCATAACATTTAAAATTCAAGAAGTATGAGTAAACTGTATAACTATAAAATATCTTCAAGTGTTGTTGTGTTAATTAACAATTTAAAGTGAAAAATTAAGAAAAACAAAAATTAATTAATTTTCTTTTAAAGTTGTAAATATGTATGCAGAGCTAAATTTCTTGTTCATTTAAAATTCATCTTACATTTTATTTAATAAATAATGTGTAAAAATTAAATTAAAAATCAATTTTAAATATTTTTGAACAGATTTGAAGACACTATAAATTTAATGTATCTATCTATTTTATTTCTTTTATTTTAATCCTTCACTTTATGTATGTATGTATTTATGTATAAATAACATAGCTTTTTCAACTTTTTATTGTACTTTTACAAAAATTCTTGACTGTAGTTAAAATTTTAGAAAATTGATAGGTAAGAAGGTGAAATGATTCCCCATACATACATATATAAATATAAATTAAAATGAATAATTTTACTAAAAAATAATATTTTTAAATTCTAAATATAAAATTAAACTTTAAAGTAAAATAATTAATTTTTTAAAGAATTAGTATGCTTAATTAACTTTTCTTTGCTTAAAAAATCTGGTTAAATAATATTTATATAACGAGAATATTATCAATCGAAATAAAAATCTAAATGAGAATATTCATTTCTGTAAATAAGATATTACTAAACATGCTTTTAATACGTAATTAATTATAAAACTTGTCTTAAGTTATCTAGCCTATCATAAAATAGTATTTTAAAGTTTAATGTCTTAACTTAATTAGCAAAGTTATTAAATTTTGTGACAGCTCCTTGCTCTTATTATTCTATTAAGTAAAGAGCATAAATTTATAATTCTATTTCAGATTCATCTATTATTTTACATACTTAGCTTATATTATAGTTATCGTAATTTTTATAAACATAATTTGAGGCTTTAAAGAAGTGTTTGAGTGAGTTTTAATATAAATTTTCTTCTAAAAAACATCTACCTAGCATAGAATGGGCTTTATATTATATATAAGTATCATTTTTAGATAGCTAGAGGCAAACAAAGTAAGAATGTATTGCATTAAGATATTAATTATTAGCTTTTTGAATTTCTCCTAAAGTCATATAAATTTACTCGTTTTCAGGCTGAAGTTCAATACTCTTTAAAATTAAATTTTTTGATAATTCAATATCAGATGAAGCTAAATGATAAGCTAATTCTATATAATTATTTATATATTGAGGATCTAGATCTAGGCCTTCTTAAAACTTTAAAATCCCTTCTTCATATTCCTTTTGTTTACACAAAAATTTACCATATGCACAGCACGCCCTCGCTTATCTAGGCATTACATCATAGCACTTTTAATAATACCACTTGGCTTTTTCTTTATTTTTTCTTGATTCATAATATTTTGCTTAGTTGCTCATAATAAAGTTATTGTTTGGACAAAGGTTTTCAGCTTCTTAAAAGTATTTTTCTGCTTAATCAAAATCCATCAACTATGAATAACAAAGAGCTACATTATTAGAAATACTTGGATATTAAGGATTTAATTAATAAAGCTATAAGGAGAATTTTAAGCACTACTATTACTTATCAGAATAATAGTAAGAAAATCCTAAAAAGCTCAAAACATCTTATTTAAAATCTTCTAAAAGGTTTGAAGATTCTTATAGGGCTTATAAAGCTTCTTCTAGTTTATCTTAATCCCTATTGATAATTAAATAAGTTCCATATCCATACAACTGGACTCCTTTTTAAAATTCATCTTTATTCCCGCACAAAATATTTAATTCTTTGAATTTTTCATACACTTCCTTTAAATCAGGAGCAATTTTCCTGCATAAGTACTCATTATAATAATAAACTTAAATACAATAATTAATTCTCACTATTAAGTCAATAGCATCTATTAAAACATCTTTTTCCTACTTCTATTCAACTAAAAGTTGTTGAAAAATTTGTATCCCCTGATTGACCTAACCTAATTCAAAGTAACTTAATCCTCTATAAAGCTGCAAAAGTTGGTGAGAGTTAAAGCTCAAGCTTTAATCTAACTCTTCTACTTTTGCAATACATTCTTACAGTTTATAATTTTAATAAAGGCTACGTACCTCTTTGACTAAAATACTATCTTACATTTTTCTCTTTTTTATATATGATAAAATTAATATCTTTGAGTAGTAAATAAATAAATTAAGCACTTATTTGTAACAAAAATGAATGAATATTATTTTTAATAGTATTTAAAAATTGAATACTTGAGTTTGTAAACATCACCATTTATCTTTCACTATAATAATATATTAAAAGTAAATTGGAAAGGAAGGAAAGAATTATTTAGTTATTAATTATGATTAATTCTAAGATTTTTTAATAAATGTAAATCAAAAATTTAATGTTAAAAAACACAAAAAGAATAGTAAATTTGTTACTTTTATAAATCATTTTTCTTTGTAAATCATAAAAATCATTACCAAATTTTAAAATAAAAATGGTGTTTATAATAGTAGGCAGGCATGTTTATTTTTAGTCAATATCAGAAAAGCATAAATTAAATTTCTTTGATATAATTAAATTAATTTCTAAAGAGTCTAGATATTTTTGTAAGAATAAAGCCTCTATTAAGGATTACCATAACTCTTTAACTTAAATACATTTTAAAGACATATTTGTTCTCTTAAATTCATTAGATAGACGATATTTAATGAATTCTATTTAAGTATTTAACCAACCATTGATATTAAATTTTTAAAAAGTGATAGATTGAAAAGTAGAACTTCACTATCTCCATTAAAAGAGCAACGTTAAACTATATAAATATTAAGTATCTTCTATAGTTGTTAAAAGCATCTACTAAAGTAAAAGAAATAATTACATCATTGTCGTAATTTAATAGAAAAATATGCCTTTAAATATAAAAAATTAAAATTCTAATCAGATAAGAATAATTATAAACAAACAAATAATCAATAAAAAAGTATTTATAAACAGAATCTCAAAAATTATAAAAGATGGAAAATAAACTCTATAATATCTTTAGAATCCCTTAAGTTAGCACAGAGAAGGTGTCTTCTGCATTGATTGGTGTTTTAGATGCGTCTGGATCTATGAGCTCATACTGGCCTTTTGCTGCAAGAAGCTGGAATCAAATATCTTAAAACCATCCTAATTCTGTAAAAAATTGATTTGAATAAACTACCTCTTATTTGATAGAACCAAATAAATATCTTTTACAAATCTTACTCCAAAATATTTAAATATTTTTTTTAAAAAACAGTATTGCATCACATTCTCAACTAAAGCTGCAGAAAGAAAGCTTCCTTTGTCAGAGAATATAAACCAATACGACTGCTCTTCAACAAATATTGTTGGAGGATTCGAAGTTTTAAACGAAATGTTGTAAAGACCATCTATGGGCAATAATGTTACTGTTGTTTTTATAAGTGATGGTCAAGATGACAACAATTCAACACTCCCAAATAGAATTACTAAACTTAAGATTACACATTAAAAAAAGATCAATTTCATTTCTATAGGTGTTGGATCTGGATTCCCTACTTTCGTAGCCATGAATCTTAGAGATATTTATCACAATGGAGAGTCTTCTCTTCCTCCTGTCTTTTTAATTGAAAATGTATATTTTGTTATTCTGAACACTTTTAATATAAAAATAATTAAAGCAATAAATTTTGATGAAATGCTAATAAATTAAATTCAGCAACAAATATAAATTATAAATTAATTTGATTTCACTTAATATCTTAGTTTTTACATAATTTTTAATAAGTTAAATTATTTAAAATTATATTATTAATTAATTAATTAATGAAATAATTATATTTTAAATTTTAAGTTATTTAAATATTCTATATTTAATAGACTAATGAATAATCAGTTTGGTCATCTACATTTGAATCCTTGCTTCCTTATACTTTCCACTCTGCAAAAATTTCAATTAGTCCTGCAGTTAAGGTTCTCCCTTGGCTCCCTTCAACAAAAGAGGTAAAAGATACTATTTTAAATCTTGTTTAAAGAAGAAAATAAATTAATTTTCAACACTTTATTTATATTATACCAACCACCAAATAACTAAACTTTTAAATTTGAATTTTAGGTTTATGAAAACTCTTGGGTGATCAGTTACGAAGATAAAATCACAGTTAACAGCACTACTTAAGTTGAAAGACAATAATTCCTTTCACCTACCGAATTGATTGACATAGCTAAAGGATGGCTTAGTGAACTTTAAATTTCTTCTTTAAAGAAGGAGGCTAAGGATAATGCAAAAGAAGCTCTCAACATTTTGAATGGATGGAAATGCTACTTCATTGATTCTAAAAATCCTACTACTAAAGAAACATTCAATCAAAGACTGATGAAAAAATAACAAAATACTATTAACTTCAACATCCAAGTCATTTTCAAAGAAATTAAATCTATTGCTGAAGATGTCATTTTAAGTAATTAAATTTTTTGAAAAAAAAATTTAAAAATTTTTAATTTAATTTAAAAAGGTCAACTCAGTGATGTTGAGGCTGCTAAGAGATTAGCAATTGGTACATAAACTGGTAAGTATCATAGTGCAGCTTTGTAATTGAAAGGTATTACTGTTTCAGATTACATTCAAGCCAGAGATCACTTCATTAATGTAGCTATATCTATCATATAAAGATTATTCATATTAATTTATTCATTAAAAATATATAAAGGTTTTCTAGCAAACAACTTTTTCAAATGAATCTGATTAAGAACCTTCAGTTATATCTCTCTAGAATTAGAAAGATGTATTTAAGGAGGCTGATTTGATAGAAGGTCTCAAGGGTTGTCCTAATCAGTATGATTTAGTTGAAAATTTCCCTCTTGTTGGACACTCCGTTTAGTAAAATTTTATTGGAAGTTATTTTTTTTAAATGCTAAAATTAATATAATATTATAGGATTAAGAGAAGTGATGGTGCTATGATTAACCCCTATATGCTTAAAATCAAAAGCATTGCTATGCATCACAAAGTTTGTGATACAGTTTCTTTGTAGGCTGGTAATAATGAGTTAAAGATGAAGATTGGAGATGATGAAGAGGAAATTATAAATGCAGTTATTCCCCTTTTCAGCAAAAAGGATTTAGATTTAAAGCCTTTGATTAACACTAAGCTCTATCATATTTTGATGACATTCAATGTTATGGGTAATGCAGATACCTGTTTCGAAAATGCCTACTTGGGTTTACTTGCAAATGCTTGCTATTTCTTAATTAATCAAACAGCTAGTGAATGGCGCACTCATATGCTTGATTTAGTGGCTAATACCCTCTCTATGACTTACGCTGATCGTTAGGGTTATAAAAGCTATGCAAAGGCCTTGGTCGAAACTCCTAGAACAGCACTAATTACTGAGCATCCAGAAATAGAAACTAAATGTGAAGATTTAACAAAAGCAATTTTAGTTCTCTTCTACCTTGTTTATAGTAAAGAATTGACTGATATTGAAAAAATTTAAGAAATTGTCTATGCAATTTATGCCGAAGCCTATGGCCGTAACTACCCCTCAGAGACAGCACTTGAGACCTTCTTCAAAATTCAATTACCCGAAGGCGTAAATTTAATTAATTATTAAAAATTTTACCAAATCTCAAATTAAAAAAATATATTTAATGATCATTAAACTTTAACTAGAACTATTTTAAGTAAACTTTTAAAATGTAATTTTTGCTAATAAAATATAGGCCGTCCTCCCTGAATTTTTGGAAGAATAAAAATAGATAATTGATAATTTCCCTCCCGTCGAGACATTCTTTACTTAATACGAAATGAAAAATGAAATTGAAAATAGAATTAGTGCACTTGAACTTAAAGTTGGGTTTGAAATTTCAGCTAAGTTTATGCATTCTGATTGCGAATTTATGAAGTACAATAAAGTAGGAATCAAGGGACTCAATAAAGTTTTTAATTACTTCCTTCCTGATAGAGAACTCCCTGAATACGATAAGTTGATGTGCTGGACTGTGCATGCTTCCAAGTATAGAAATTCCCATGAAAGAAACACAGTAAACATATATTTTAACATTTAAAAAAAAAAATAAACAATTTATTAAAAATTGATCAGAGTTTACATTAATTTATTTACATCTCAAATTATAATATAAAGACCGACATTAATTACAACGCTGCTGAGATTCTTCAAGAGGTGAAAAAGTAAAAAGAGTAATCCCTCATTAAAAACAACAAGATAGCAGAAAAAGTATTTGAATCTCTCAATAAAAAATTTGAGGAGTATATGATCGCAACTCATCATGTTGTTGTTCCTATGACTGCTGAGGACTTAACAAATTACTGTACAGAAAAAGGATTGGATATTACCCAGTATTCTTTTAATTAAGTATCAAACTTGCTTAAAAATTCTTGTATGTCCCCTGCTTGTCCTTACTACATGAAGCCAACTAAATCACTTGCATAACATTTAGAATCTAATACTTTAAAATGCCCTGCCTTCCACAAAGCCATTAAAATGCACTGTAAACTCCCTGCTGAATAAATTTTAGAAAAAGTTTTAACTGGTGAGTGCTTAATTAAGATTGGATTATTAAATCCTGCATTTATGATATCAGAAAATGTCAAAAATGATAGCAAAGAAAGAAAAGAGTTTTATATTGAATAAATCAATAAATTAAAGGAATTTTATCAAAAGGTTTGATCAAATAAAAATTCTTTTGAATAGAAAACGTAATTTGTTATAGATAAATAATAATAATATTTTGTATTTTTGACAATTAAATTTAAACTAGTACTGTAAATGTTTAATAAATATATTTTTTATTCGTATTCTGATTGCATTGCATTATCAAAAAAAAAAAAATTATGGTTTTTCTACTTCAATCAATCTTTTAATTTATCTTTTTAGATTTAATATTGATTTAAATTAATATTTTTTTAAATTTGTAATCTATTTTTGTAAAAAGAAAGATTTTTTTTATTTTTGAGATACTCTATGGGAAAGTTTACAAAATATTATTTGTAATCTATTTTACTAAATCTTTTTTTACCATAATTATAAAAATAATTCGAAAAATACAAAGTGTATGAATAAAATCAAATAGTATTTTTATGAAGCGATTTTATATTAAAAATTATAGCTACTATGAAATATAATATGCAAAAATATTTGAAATAGCCTTCTCTTTATTTGTTGATTTCATACCGATGTTATTATATACTTTTTACCTAAATTAAATTTTTAATGACGCAAAGATTTTGTTCTATAGATTTTTATGTAGAGTATAATTAATAAAGTGTAATTGGATAAAATACACCTATCTTCATTTCAATCAACTTTTGTTTATTGTTGGCTTCGCTTTTAGTGTAAATTTTCACCACAAAAATTGTGAAAAAAAAGTAATTAATTCAAATGCAATCGCTATTAATTAAAATAAAAAATAAATTACCTAACCACTTCATTTACAAACATCGTATGTAACGCAGGAGACTAGAAAAAAATTAATATAAATAAGTAAGGTCAGGAATATAATTAACAGATATTTCAAAGCCTTCTTTATCTATTCCGATAAAATCTTTTATTAAAAATAATTAAGATAATAACAAATAAACACCAAAAAAAAAATCTTAGTTGAATTTAAATATTAGAAAAACATATTTTAAAGTGATAAAATCAAGTAAAATCTATATTCTTATCTAATCAGCTTATATTAAGTAAATAATTTGTTATTAATTACAATCTACACCCTCAATTTGCTCTTCGTAAACAATAAACGAATGTATTAAATTTATAATGTCATGTTATAAATATAAATTACACTTTTTATTTTATAAATATACAACTCTGCTTTTCCCCACAAATATAAAATCATAATTTACTTTGAAGGAGTTACAGTGAATAAAATGTAATATATTTAGTAATCATTTATTTTAATTTACTAGAAAATGTATTGAGTTCTTTTTTTCTGTTTACTTTAGTAAGCATGAGTGTAAAAATTATTTTTCCAGACTAAGACATTTTAGAGATTTTTTTGCAATTGAAAAAAATAAGAAATATAAATTATACATTGCTAATATTTTCTGAGGCTACTTACTGAGCAAAGAATAGGAATATTTTAATAATATTGCATATTTTTAGTAAATTTCATATAAATAAATAAATTAGGTGACTTACTCATATTTATATTAAATGATTCAAAAAATTTTTGATTTCATTTAACATTTTGTAAATAGTAAAAATTTTATCTTATTTCCAGTAATTTAAAAAGAAGGACGCACAGTCTTTTATCAATCAATTTTAATTAATTGTCTTATGAAATAAAACTTGCCCCTATAAATATTATAATATGTAAAAAAATGTTCAGTGAAACATTTGTTTTCTTAACTAAACATGTATAAAATTTAAGAATTCTAATTAATTTTAAATTAAGAAATGACAATTGCTAATATTTTCTTTTATGATAATCTAAATTAAATACTATATCCTTTTTGTTACTTTAATTTTATTGTATTTATAAAAATATTACACCCTAATTTTTCTTATTAGATTTTTTTATTTTTTACACCTCACTCTCTCTATTTTTCTCAAACTCATATAATTAAAGCTGATTAATTATAAACATATCAGACACAAGTTACTGAAGAGCAAATTTCTTTAGATACCAGTGTAAATTAAAATTTTTAAGAAATATCAACCAATCAGATGACACATAATAATTACATAACCTTTCCATGTGATGCATAAAATAGTTTAGGAGAGCGCTTAGAGGTATTGAAATAGTCATACATATTAAATAGCTGATTATATTTGATATATTTTTTTAATTTTTTGTTGCTTGCTTACAATCGAGGATTAAAAATAATAGATAAATTTTTGGTTTTAGAGAAAGTAAAAATATAAGAAGAAATTCTCTTTACAGAGCACTAAATACTTAACTTTTCAGCTTACATTATTCAAATATTGATTTAAGAAAAGCAGAGCAAATAATGAAAGTTTGAATCTTGTTTCATAGAATAATATGTAAGTGATTAATGATACTTTTTAAAATACCCTATTTAATTACATACTCAAATTTTACACATAAAGTAGCAAGTAACGCATAAATAAGTAATAATATTATGAATAACAAAAATTAATTTCTCAATTATTAAATTTTTATGTGCTATAGAAATAAATAAATTTTATTGGATGGTATTTTTAGAAGATAACATTTATTTTATGTATCATACTCCTATTAACTCTGTTTGATTTTGGTAATAAGAATATTATGTATGTATGAATTTTTTCTTTTTTATTTGCAAGGTAATATTTTATTTATATTTGATGCAAACAAAGATTATTGGGAAATACAATTTCACATTTAAAAATTGCTTAAATATTAAATTAAATTTATTATTTATTTAATTGAGTGTAAGTAATTCGATCTATTTTGTATAATTTTAATTACTCTGACAAATGGCAGGGATACTAAAATGAAATATCTTTTTAGTCATTTTTTTTGTAAACAAGATTTAAAATGAATTAGACAAATGCTTACAAATTTATGCAGCAAATATATAAATTGATCATATGATCTTTATTTTAAGTGGTTAATTTTTGTTTACAAAATTATTAATAACTTCTTCTAATAATCATAATTGCAAATCTTTTTTCAATAAAATTAACTTTATCATCAATCTTTAGATAACTAACAGTTTGTTTGATGCTATATAAATATGTTATTTCAATATCTATTCTGCATATCTCCTAATTAACTCTCGAAAAAAAACCTAAAAAAGAATTAATTAAGAATTTCTTAACTAATTGGCATAAATAGAATTGAAAATTTTGGATTTTGAATAGGTTTTACATTTAGTATTTTTTCAAGTTAAATCTGTTAGTTAGTTTTTATTCACAAATTTTTATACATTCTATTCTAAAAAATGCAAAAATAAAGCTTGTTTGCAGTAGAAAGTCATAAGAATTTTGATGAAAATTAAAACTATCCAAAAAAATTATCAAAAATTAACACATATACTTTCTCATGGATAAAATTAAAGTAATTTAAAGGATTTGTAGGCTCAAATTTTTGTATTTACTTTATTAATTTTTTTAAAGTTAGGTAATAATGAAGATTGTGACAGAGTGGATTACTTTATCAGCGAAGCAACAAGAAAAAGATTTTATAAAGTATTAAGCAGTAATAACAAGTAAGCTAATCAATCGCCTGATTTTCAAAGTATGAAATAGAAAAAAATATTTAAATAGATTAAGGAGATGAGAAAAACAGTAAGTATATTTTAGGTTAGTAAAAAAATTTAATTAAGAGATGAACTAAATTACAAAAGTACTTATCATTGGTGAAAACTTATCAAATAAATTAGTCATAAAGTAATAAATTGGCTAAGGAAGTTCACTTGTTTAAAAAAAAAAATTTCAATGTGCATAATTTATATCAAATTTCTAGTTAATTCAATTAATTAGAAGTAAAATTTTGTTTTAACCTGACATTTAGAGACCATTTATAATAATAGATTTAAATTTAGTCTCCTCTCAATTTTTAATTTGAGATTAAGCAAGCAAGTTTCTCAAATGATTGATTGCAATAAATTATAAAGTCTCTATGCAATGTTTTATATCCAAAAGAAATAAATTATTAATGTTACAATTTTGATTATGAAAAGGTATCTAATTTTTTAAATTTAATAAGAAAACTAACTAATACACACAATACTTTTATTTTTAGAATCTCTTATTAAAGGAAATCGTAAGTACCAAATTTGTGAAAGCTAAATTTTAAATTACATTTTTGAAATATTTGGATGAATTTTGTAAAAAATTATTGAAGGGGTAGGTAGGGAGGAAGGGAATTCAATTGAGCAAATAATTTGAGAAATCTAATCTAACTCGCTAAACCTGCTTTTATTTGCTAGTAGGATATTTATTAGTTTTTTTTCCTCTTGGTAATTACCACAACAGAAAAAATAGAGAAGATATAGAGATATTAAATATTTAGATTGTTAATCATTTTGCACGAGATTGTAAATTAAATTAATGTAAAATTGTGTGCATCTTACAGAAGACAAAATTTATTTTTTATTTATTTTATAAAAGCATGTTTTGTTTAAAATTTGTGCATATTAGCAAATAAATTGCAAATTTGGTTATAGGCAAAGCGTTTCTTACCATAATGTGGTTTATACTAATAGGTTATGTTATTTGTTAATTAGTTCGAGTTAGAAGATTTCAAAAAAGAATAGATAAATATAAGTTTGTTGATCTGAAATAGTTAGCAGTAGAGCGGGTGCCTAATTAAAAAGAAAAACAAATTAATGATATCAAATCGATTTCATGCATTAGAAAGAAAAAAATTAAAAAGGTAATCAATAAACGTTACATTGAGATACTGGAAAATTCAATCAGCAAAAATAAAAGGAAATTAACTTTATTAGACAAATGTCGTTAAAAGTAGGAAGAGAGTTAAGATAAACAAACAACTTGATGATTTTCTTGCAAAATGAATCTACAGAATTAATTCGCTGGTTATTGATTTTATGAAAAATGCATCCAAAATAGACTAACAAAAAAATAAAAGTGAAAAGAAAGAATCAGAATTAGTATAATTTAGGTTAGGAAGGCAAACTGGTGAATAATTTAATAAAATTTTTATCAAGTGATATGAGGAGGAAATTTGATTTGATGAAGATTAAAAAACAATTAATGATTGTGATTTGCGGGTAGATTTTGATTTGCTTTTATCTTTTTTTTGTTTTTTTACCTATACTTTTAATTGATAAATAAGAGGGAAGAATAGAAACTGAGATAGGTAAGAAATCAAAGAATTAATAAAAGAAGGGTTATTTTAATTAATACAAATAAGTAATTTTTCTGATTCTGAATCTTAATTAATTTTTCTTTTTATTTTAATACGGCATAAATCACTCTCTGCATGATTCGCATTTCTTGATTATGTATCTTTTTTCGCAATATATTAAATTTATTAAATCTTGCAATCAAAGTTAAAGACAACGAAAAAACAAAATATAAATAATTCGTTGACAAAAAAATATTAATTGCACAAACTTTCCTGAAAACTTTAAAAATCTATATACTACACACACTAACCAACTAAATAACTTAATCACTCAAGAAACATCAAAAGGGGTTGCACTTACATCTAAAGAAACCCAAAATTCTATCTTTTCGAACAGTGTTAAACATATCTCTCTTTACTTTTATTGATAACATTCACCGTCATAAAAGAGCCTAAATTTATTTTTACTAACAACATTTTAATCACAAACAATCAAACAAACTAAAACACCTCTATTTTCATAATATACTTTTAACTGTTTATTATAACTCTTGAAAAATAATAAACACAAAGTACAAACTGAAATTCTCAGAGTTTCTCTTCCAAAAAAATTTTCCTTTTGAAAGTCACTCTTAAACACACGCTTAATTGACGATAACATACTTTTAAGTGATATAATAAATACTTTTAAATAAAAGAATATGATCAACTTATTGTAGTAAACAATCAATCTTTAGCAAACAAGCTAAGAATTTAATGAAAATAATAAAAAAACTGAAATGGAATGGAATTGCCTACTCAATTATTTACAATCACCCTCTCAATCTGGGATGATTAAGAGTGATAGCCCAATCACCTTACACACCGATAAAAAATTTGAAAAAGATTTATCAGGCTAGTGGGTTTGGTACAAGAATTAAGTATTACCTACCCTAAAAATTAAGCTTATTCCTTCTTCCTACAGATAAATAATAGTTGATGAAGCAGACATTACAAATTTAGATTATTTTGTAGCAATACAATGCTTTGCCGTTTTTTCTAATAATTAGATTCTAGAAGTTAAGCTAGAAGGCACTACTCTTGTCAAGTTTAACAAAGAAAAAGTAGCCGATATGCGCTCAATACGTCTTACTGAAACAATTAATAGTCTTAATGTACATACATTTAATTATTTAATACATAATCTAAACACTCTCACTACTCAGACTCTCTTCATATTATACTCTTAGAAATACTAAATTTTACAATAGAAAATGGAGAATTATTATAGATAAGAAGAAAAAAAAATCACTAAAAATAAATAGATAAATGATATTAATTTACATACATACTGTTGAAATTATTAACTGCAAGTTTATCACACACAATAATTTATTGATGTTTGCGTTGATTTTGATTTTTCTAGATCAATTATTTTTCACAAAATCAATTTTACATCGTTAAATATATTCTAAATGTAATATCCTTGCTAAATTTCTAAATATTTAAGTAAGCTTACGGTTGTTGCTATCGAAATCGCTTTTACAATTTTAAATGCTAAAATAGTTCAAAATCGAAGCTGAAATAGAAACTTTATTATCATATTTTTACCCAAATTATTTTAAAATTTATTTATTAATTTGTAAGCAAATCGGTGAATAAATTAAATTATGAAAAACAGAGAAAGAGTATTGAGAGATAATTAAAAAAAACTAATTTTATCAAACAAATATTAAATTTACAATACATGTTAAAAAATAGTGCAGATATTTCCTATTTACTCTGACTACATTCTAAGGTCGTGAGGGAAATGAATAGAAATCTTTCGAATTATTGGAGCAAAAAATTCAAAGAAGCAGTCACGGAGACGATATAAGATTAAGAGCTTTAAAGAATACTCTGATTTCATAATGTATTTCCATCCAAACAAGAAAGAAATCCCTTCATTAAAGAGTAAACTTAGTTAATTTATTTATTTATTTATATATTTCTTCGATATTTTCTTTCCTTATGTGAGTCTGCCTTTCTTGCTTTAAATTAAAAATAATCTTTTAAATGTTAGTTAATTTTTAGAACATTTTTGTTCATACATACTGTTCTATACCAAATATCAAATTTAACTCTTAGGTTATAATTTTACCTACATTCTAAAAAAATTAAAAACCATGCAAAAAGAGTTTCGAAACATATTTTAATTTCTTAATACTAAGCTTATCTATCGATTAATAGAAAAATTAATAATCTATAACAGTGATTATAGCTATACAAAAAAAAAAAAAAAATATCAATGAAATGTACAATTAAGAAAAATCACTCAGCTTTTGCCTCTTTGTAATAATATAAGAATTAAAACAAAGATAATTGAGACAGCAGCTGCTGAAGCATCTTTTAACAAAATTTAACAAAAAGTAAATATAATTATCAATAATGTAAAATAAAGAATGTACTTTGGTTTACATTAAAAATGCAAATACTGTTTAAAGATGATTAATTATAAAATTTTACTAACACCAAAAGTTATTTTTTTCAATTTGTTAGCAAAAAGCTATTTAAATCTAAAAAAATTTCTAATTAGAATAAAAATAATAAGATATAAGAGTTGATAACAAATAATTCATACAAAAAGAATGATTGATTATACTTCTAAAACTTTATCATTATCACATATTCTTAGATTAAGCTAGCTATTAATTAAATAGTTAACTTACTAATTTAATAATCCGCTTCAAAAGCAAAAGCAAAATATATACTTTATTATTTTCCCCCTCTCTCTTACAATAAAAATAATGCAGTAGGCAGTAAAGAATATTTCAATTTTATAAATTTTATACATAAAATTGAACAAATTTTAGTACTATTTAAATAAATTTTTACAGGCAAATTAATTTATTTATACTCACAATCGTTATTTCTAGATTTAAAAAATATCTACATCCTCATGTTAAATAATTTTTAGCAATTTTTATCGCTGTGAAGATAAAATTTGTCAAAGAATTTATCTAAAAATTTTATTAAAATACCCATTTAGTTTATCGAATCTAGCAATATTTTAGATTTGTAAGCATTTGAATAATTTACATTAAAAAAATATATTTAATTATTAGGTTTCTCTTTTGTGCTAATTACATCCTTTCGTTCCCAATGAATTCAACAGATTACTACAAATGCTCCATGGAGAAAATCCTGAAGAAATTTTAAGCAGCGACATTCGTGGACTTTATTTCTATTTTTCTAATAAGAAGATCCGTCACAAAGTACTTTTTTATAATTTTGATTTGTTGATATTTTGATTTTGAAAACATAATCGATATGTTTTAACATTTTTTTTCTATTATTTTCTTGGTTTTTTATGTCTAAATCCAAATTTAAATCTATTTGTACAATTTGATGTTGAATAGAAGAATTTGTATTATATTTTGAAGCAAAATACTTGGAAGTGTAATACACTACCAGTTTGCATATATATGTAATTAAATATATAAAAGACGTCAACCAAATTAAATTTAAAGGATTTAGATATCTTATCTTAAAAAGTAATCTTAAAAGTGAATTTCTTCTTTTCATAAAAGTTAAGAAATAACTCTCTAAAAGCGCATCTTAATTTTCAATTTATAAAGAAAAAGGAATTTAAATTTTATTTTTATAATACTTAGATATTCCACCCATTTTATTTGGCTGCTCGCTTCAACAAAGCAATAAGACTTTACTATCTAGACAATGGAAACGATAAAGACGCAGACCTTTCTGATGTATTTTTGAAGGTTTAAAAAGAAGTAGAACAAGCACTTTTGTCTGAGTAAAATGATGAAGAATGCTACACCAACCAAAAGAAAAAAAATCAAAGGACTTTAGATGCTAAGCTTATTGTTTAAATCTTAGGAAAGAAGAGTGCTAGTAATGATCAAGCTTCATGCTAGAAAACTACTAAACCATAAAATTTTGAGCTCTTCAAAAGCAAGGTAAATATAGAAAATTAATTTTTATGCATTTGACAAGTAAAATGTGCAAATTACGAACAAACAATTTTGAATATTGGAGAGAAAGATAAAATTGAAATTTGATGTATTAATCAAGCAAGCAATCAATCAACCAATTAATTAAATGTTTCTATTTTAAATAAACAACCAGTATAATCGATGAGTTTTGAATATTTTTTTAAGGATTTATAATTAACTTTTTTTTACATTTAAATCAACCAATTCGAGTGCTAAGCACATAAAATTAAATATTTCGCAACTTGATTAATAATTGATAAATTAATTAATTAATTGGGGGCTTGCAAATTTCATAAATGATTTCTTTAATTTTTATTTTTCAAATTATGATCAATTAGAGTTAATATTTTTAATATAATTGGATTCTGTGGCCAGCCTTACTTAATTTTTCTTCACTCTTCTTCAGAATTTTACTGCCCCTATAAAAAATAAATATTTATTATATTCAGCTTAAGTTTTGAAAATAAATGGTGGAAAGCCAAGCTAATAAGTAAATTAGCTAGTCAATCTCTTTTTACTCTTTCTACAAATATAACTTTACTCCAATATTTTAAGAGAGAACACTGATAAAATCCTTTCCTTCTTTTCTTTTATTTATAATGCATAATAAATAATTTGAGTTGTTTATTTTTTTGAAAAAAAAACAAGAGATTGAATAATAACATAAGCAACAAAATCCAACAATTTCAATCAGCTTATTTTTAGAATTTATTTACAATCATACATTTAAAAATCTATTCTACATTACTTATTTAATGATTTTTTTAATTAAAATTTCCTTTTAGGTGTTAAATTACTTGATGCCACTCTAGTCAAATGCAATTAAAATAATTGACGAAGATGATGTCATAACTCCTCAGTACAAAAGTATCAACTATGATGTAAAAGAATTTAAAATTTCTATATATTTTTTAATTGAGATGCCCTATTAAAAACATAATATTTTTTTAAAGAGCTATTACATCAAATTTGTTTTTATTGCATTTTCAAATTGTAACCTTCATTTAAGAAATATCAAAAACGTCTTCAATTTATTACAATTTTCGTTTATTAAATATAGGAAACACTCTACGGATTGGCATACACTAAAATTTTCCCTAAAATTCTTAATACTTTGTTTGAGTATTAAGAAAAGAGAGCCTAATACCCAAGCTATTTGCACTCAGTTGGTTACAGTGCCTAAAAGGAAGAAGCTACTGACTTCAGCAAAGAAGCAAACAAAGAAAAAAATAAATAAATAATTAAGTATAAAAGCACCTTAATACACAAATATGATGAAAAGCTAAGAAGTAAGCTAACTAAAATATAACTTAACAGTGATAACTAGCAAGTTAATATTTTGAAAAGCCGCAGCAATATCTTAATATAAGAGTAGTCTTAGCAATTCACTTCTTTTGGAAATAACAATATGGTAATTTAATAGCAAGAAGCTTCATAATAATCAGGTTTAACCAACGCTATGATGATGAAATTCTGTGGAAATATGGAAGAAACAAATAGAAAATCATATACCTCTACAGCCTCAGAAACAGTTCCTATAAAAAATCAGAATAGCAACAATGTAAATTGCAAGCAATAATAAAATAATGTTGGTATGAACAACAACTAAAAACTTAATGATGATGCCCAATCTCATATTTCAGATTAAACTGAACGTAATGAAGATAATATAGATTACTTCACCCCTGGAGACAATAAAATAAAAATAAGAAAAATGAATGTAAATAACTCCACAAATAAAGATAACTGTTTAAATCATTAATAAAACAGTGTTAATCTTTTTGGTCTCCCAGATAATAAAAATATCTCTGAATTCAAAACAATAGATCCTATCTTCTTCCCCTAATAAAATAATTAATCTAAACCTTTAAACCACTTATAGGATCTTAGCTATGCTAACTTACTTGCCCAACCAACTGCTGAAACTTAAAACCAAACTGATTTAGCTAACTACTAATTAATTTTCTAACAAATAGCTAATTAAAATAGCGCTCCCAACAATGTCTCAAGTCTAATAAATATTTCTAATTCTAATCAAAGTCAATAAAATCTTATCCAAAATCTATAACAGTTCACATAGCAAAGCATGAACTAACAATAATTTTTACACCAACAACAGCAATAGCATTAAAATTAGGCAGTTTTGGGAGCTTAATTGAACTAAACCTCAAACAATAATAACCTCTAAAGCTTACTTTTATTTAATAAGTTAAACTAAGTTCAAAACCCATCCCTCAACCAATTAATTTATGATAATAATATTTTACAACAAAACCAACTGATTTCTACAAAAAACTCTGCAAACCTAACCTTTAATAACAACTCTACTAACTTGTAAAATCTATAACAATTATTAATAAACTAAAATAACTTTTCTACTATTATCCCACAATAAAATATATTACAAAATTAGTAAAGTTAAGATCTATTAAATTTGATTCAACTCAATCAATAAAAACAATAGTAACAACTATAAATATAACAAATGATACAACAATAACAATAGTAATAGATCTAACCTATGAATGAGCAGTTTAATTAATAAAACTAGTATTTCATGAATCCATTAATTAACTAAAGTAATTAACCTATATTTACTGAAGTATCTCGCAAGTCTATTCCTCTCTAGCCACAATAGCAAAATATAATTTAAATGCCTCTATAATAGCAACATCAGTTATAAGCAAATTAATTTTCTATAAGAAACAACAATAATAACCAATTTGACAACTAAATGTTAGCAGATATGTGTTAACAAGTCATGATGCCACAATTTTAATGATTAATTTGATAAATTTTAATTGTAAAGGCTAAACTGAAAGTAAGCCAAATCAGTTTTAACAATCTGAACTTTGCTTTGCCTAAAAAATAAATTTTAACATTTGTGAATTAAAAGATTGACAGCAACAAGTAAATCAATTAATTAATCAAAAAATAAATAGATAAATAATCAAAAAATCAATCAATAATTCAATCACAAAATAAATTAGTAAATAAAAAAAACTATTACAAATCAAATAAAATTATTCAATTATTATTTTCAAAAATAACAAAAGTAAAATTATTAATAATAAATAAATATATTTATAAATATAAATTCAAACAAAACACCATCATTTTTTTGGGGGCTTCTTCTGGAATGAAAAAAATGTTTAAATAATTTTAAGAAAAGCTAAACCAAAGAAAAGTGAAGGAACTTAATTTATAAATTAAAATTAATTAAAAAATGTAATTATGACAAAAAAATAATATAAAAACGAAATCAATAAATTTATATTTCTACCTATCTATCTATTTATATATTTATATTAATTTTCTATTTTTAAATAACTTCAATAATTTTAATGTTTTCGATAATATCATATCATATTTTCAGTGTATTTTTTAAATCAATTATTCCAATGTTTTTATACAAGGGTTTAAAAATTTATTTTTTAAAATATCACTAAGCCAAGAATTTATCATATTTTGTTGCTTAATAAAATTATTTATTTATTTTTATAGTTTACTCTAAATACAATAATTTTGAAAAATAAAATAAATTTAATGAGTATTATATTATTAGACAAAAGTATTATAGTCAAAAAACTACTTTAAAGACCAAATTAATTTTATTTATTTTTAAGCAAGTGTAATAGTTAATTTTAATAAATTTTTTCCTAATTGTTTTGAAAAAAATGTAATTACATTTTTTAAAAGAGAAAAGCTAATATATTTGTCAAAGTAAATAATAAGAAATTAGAAATAGAAATAATGAGTTTTTTCAATATATTTTTAAATTTCAAAAATATTGCTTTTAATTATTGCTCACAAATTTTTAAATAAAAATTTGGCATTACTACTGTATATACTGATGATTGTATCTTTTTTATTACACTATTATCATTATGATGTTATTATTTCTGTTGAATTTGGCTATAGTTTACTTTTTTCCTCTTTTTTTAATATCAGATTATTGATTTACACCTTCTCTTTTTGCTTTACAAAGTTAATCAATCACTTTCTATTTAAATTCATTTTTTTTATAGTTTTATTGTTTCCATATTTTTTTATGGTGATTTGTTAGTCATTTTTATAATAAATAAAATAATAATAAAATAATTTTCTTTAATAACTCTTATTCTTTTATACTTGCCTTTAATATAATAAAATGTAGAGAAAGTAGAAACGTGATAAAAACTATTTTTTATCTATTTATTTACCATTAAATAAAAATTAAGATGTATAATTGGAATAAATAGCCAATAAAAATAAATAAAAGTAATTCTAAAAAAATGTAAAAGGGTGGTGTGGTATTGTTTAAGTTGTAAACTATGTTTGAAATATTTATTTATATATTTGAGTTGATAGTTGTTTACAATCATCAAATAAATTACACAATATATTCCAATAGCTAATTTAGAAATTGACGCTATCAGGAATGTAATCATAACAGGAAGTTTTTTTCTATTTAAAATAATCAAATGTTATATTTAAATGAGAAAAAGTTAAAATTTTACTTTGAGTTGCTTACCCAATTAAATTTATAATTCTAAAATTTCTAAATTAAAATCAAATAAACTGTAATCAATATTAAATTTATATGGTTCTAGTCTAAGATTGATTATAAATCTATAAAATTCAATCATAATTTATAAATTTAGCATCTAAGCTTTGGGAAAAATATTATAAAACCTGAAAATAATACTGTTAGTGGTTGTCTTAATTTACATTTACCCTCTTTTATTTTGCTTATGATTATATTTCCTTCTATGAAGGTATTTATTTATCTAGAGAAAATTTTGATAGTTTGCTAATTATAACAATCTGTTAATTCGCCAAATAAATATTTGTCTAAATCTATGATTGTTTTTCTAACTAGACAGTTTATTTCCTTAAATATCTTTATTTAATAAAAATTAATAAAAAAAACGTTCTTATGTTTTTATTCTACTTTGTTTTTGCTATTTGTCTGCTTCTTAATTTACTTTCTGCTCATTTACCTTTCTCATCAGATTATCTTTAAATATCACTTCGCTAATTTATTGTTAGTAATTAAGCAAAATCCTACACTTGAAAAGAAACTAAAATTTGTTGCTGATTGACAGAGTGACAAAACAAAAAATAATCGAAATTTAGTTTCTCAAAAATCTTACTAATTACACTTATTATTAATTTTTTACACCATTTAGTTGTTTTGATAAATATATTCATTTGTTTATTCTAAAACAGACATGTTTGTTAGTTTTTAAATTAATATTAATCATTCGAAGGTTTGAGAATCTTTAGTTTGCTTAGAATTGAAATGAGGATATTAAGTAGAAATAATTACAATGATATGAATTAATATCAAACAAAAGCAAAAATATTTTTAAAATTAACTAACAAACTAATATAAAATGTAAGAACTAAATTTAATAATATATTAAAAATTATGTTCAAGAATAATTAATTTAAAAAGAAATTTAATTCATTATTTTTTTTTTGCTTATAAACAACTTTAAAATTGTAAGCTCTCTTAGTCCGTCTATCTTATAAATCTTACAATCAATTAAATTTATTTGTTAACAATTATTTCAATTTACTCCCAAAATAAATTGGGCAAAAAATATTTCACCTCAATAAATTCAAGTGATTATTTTTGAAGATGTGTTCAAGTTTTGAAAAGCTAAATGCACTTAAAAACGTTGTACCAAAGTAAAAATATATTATTAATTTTATAATTTTGCATTTTTTAAATATTTTTAAGGATTTGAAGTTTATTTATTAACAAAGTTAAGTCAGTAAGTAATCTTGATTATCTTTGAAGTATATTTCTAAATATATTTTCATAAAATCAAATATTATTGATTTATTTTGCTAAGGCACATTTACTACACATTTCGTTCGTATTTATTCTTTTAAAATTAGGCAATTTCAATAATCAAATTTGAACTAATCTAAATAAAGTAACAAGTAATAAAAATATTATAAAATTTATCAATAAACTTTTTAATTTACTCTGATAAAATTCATCTACTTCATCCATTAACAAAAAATAGATTTTTTTTATGTAATTTGAAATACAAATAATAAAAAGATTTGATATAATCACTAATATAAGATGTCTATATTATTTATATCAATATTCACTGTTTTTTTCTTCTAATTATTATTATTGCTAATCTTATTAATTTCACTCTAAAATTAAAATAATAAAAAAATCCAAACAAATAATTTATCTTTTATTTAATTTATTCATACTTAAAGACAAATATAATGCTTGATATATTTTGTTATAATAAATAATATTATTTAAAAAAATCTATATATTATAGAAGAGATTTGACTTATAGACATAAGAATAGATTTTTATAAAATTTTGTTAATTATTATATTTTCTTAAATTTATTTAATTTTATAAAATAGTAAATATAAAATTTATAAGTTTTTATCATTAACAATTTGTATTTAAGTTGTTTCAAATACTACTTCATCCATCTTTTTAACTTATTCAAAAATCTTTAGTTTCTTATTAAAATTCTAAAATATCATCTTATAATGGCTCTCCTTTTGTTTCTTTAAAAAATGATATTGTATATATAGCAGGAATAGAAATTATTCCGGTTGCTAATAGAGGGTTTATACCCAATTTTTTAGCTAAGTCAATTACTATTGGAGCCAAAGAAGAACCTGCCACTCCTATAGACATTTGGGCTCCAACTCCTAAAGACCTTACTGTAGTTGGGTATAATTCTTCAACAAATAAAGCTAAAATGCAGAGAGTGCCACAATTAAAAATCCTCACTAAACAGGCTAGAATTGTTTAATTTATGTCAGATTTTACAAACAAAAATAATAAACATAAGAATATGCTAGAAGTGTAAAAAATAAAAGTAAAGAGCTTTCTCTATAATTTATGGGCCACTTAGTTGCATAAAAAATAAGCTATTGCTTCACCAGCTCCAACAACTAAAGTGTTTATATAGAGACTAGACCCAACAGAGCCTAAAGAATACTAAGTCGAATAATAAATCATTTGTGTAAAGAACATTACTAAACAGCTAGCAATAGTTATTAGCCTCAAGCTTTTATACTTAACCAGATCTAAATAAGTATATATCTTCTAAGCTTTACTGCTTTCTAATGGATTAATAAAGCAATCTTGCTCAGTTATAGCTTCTCTTTTATTTACTTTAGCAATTCTATTTAAAGTTGAATACATTTCATTTCTTAATTCTTTTGTTAACAGAAATCTTGGAGACTCGTAAATATAGAGGTAGTTAAGGACAGCTATTACACAAGAAGGAAAAAGTGTAAAATATATAAATATATTACGCCAATTATAAATGTATTTTGCAATTGGAACCAAAAATATTTCAAAAACTGCCCAACTCATTAGTAATAGAGTGGTTCCTCTCTAACGAAATGCTTCACCACTTTATTCATTGACCATAATCAAATTTAAATTATTGCAAGGTACCAAACTAAATCCTAATTAAAAATATTAAATTGATAATTAATTTTGATTTAAAGTAGAATAAAATTCAATTATTTTAATTTATTTACAAAGTAATTTTAAGTTATTTAAGCTAAGAATTAAAAAATATAAAAATAATTTTTCAACTAGAAGTAGTCATACTCGAAAAGTTAAATATAAATCAATTTATTTGAATGTACAATATAGTTACCTGTTATAAAGATCATCAAGATAAGTTGGTAAATATTTTAAGAAAAAGTTATTCCTAAGATTCCCAATGTGTTAAGACTCCAAGCTGCAATCAAGCTTAGCCTTCTACCCTTCCAATCAGCGATAAAGCTAAAAAAAATGTTACCGAAAATAGGACCCCAAAATAAGGCACTTTATGAGACACTTCTAAGGTTCCTATTATCACAATATAATTTATAATCGCTGGTAATAGTATTATAAGGCGAGGAAATTAATTTTTATTCATTGCATCCTCCACTGTCTTCAGTGCAGGATTCTCCATTTGAGCATTAGAACTCTGGATCTGGAAAATAATAAACTGGTCCAACGAATATGAATACAGAAACCATCCATTAAGCAAAAAAAATAAATAGAAGACGCATTTAATAAAATCCATCGTCTCCAACTTAATGCAAGCCTTCTTCAACAAATTTTGATGATATTCTTGTCATATCATCTAATTCCACAAGCAACTTATCATGTGAATTTTTAAAATTTTCTCCCATTTTTGTGGTTAAGAGTTAAAAATAATTAAATCTAGTTTATGTTTAAATTGTTGATTACTAACAAAACTATCTTTTTTATCTAATTTTTTAAATACTTTAATGTGTTTACATAATAAATTAAAATATCTAAAATTATTATTTTCATAATTATCTTAATGAAATTAATAAAAATTATTTCATTTAAAATAATTGAAAAAAAAAAAATTTATTTAATAATATATTAATATATAATTTGCTAAAGAGTTTTGCTAAATCAAAATGCTATTTTAAAATTTTATTCAATTAAATAATTATTTAAGATATTTAATTAAATCAAGAAAAAACTTTTTTTAAAAATAAAATTATCTAATTTAAATTAAAAATTATTCATATGATAAAGTGAAGTGAAAATAAAGCTGTTAAAATATCTAAACACTTATCAGATTCAATAAAATTTAAATACTTTTACTTATCTTTAATTAATATTTCTAACAGATAAGTAAATATTTTATACTAACCAGTTTTTAATTTAGGTTATTTATGTGAGGCTTTTATTAATTTAAACAAAATTTATTAATAAATTTAATTGTTTTAAAGAAAACTAAAAATTCAAATTCTGTAGTTTAATTATCCAGAATAATATTTCCGCTAAAAATATATTACATAATCTCACTTTAATCTTTTTTCATTCTTTGTTGAACAATTTAGCAAAATGATTAAGCTTGCTTAGGTATTTTTGAGATAAAAATGATGTCTTTTTTGCATTTTAAAATTGTTTAGTTAATAAATTATTTGTAATGTTATGTAAGTAAGTAAAAAAATGTGGAGTAATTGTATGATAAATAAGTAAATCAATTAATTTTAATAGTAAATTTGTTTTTATTTTTACTGAAAATGAAAGATTTATTTTGGTGCATTTTAAATCATGGTGCTGACGATTAATTTTTTGTTGTATTTATTATTTTAGATGGTAATCAAAGATAGAAAAATTTGAGCTGATAATTAATAGATGCAAAAATTAGAACTAAGTTAACTAACAAAAATTTAAATAATAAGAAGTTAAAAGAAAAATATATTTTTAGATATTATTCAAAGACAAATAGAATTAAATAATTAAATAGAAGTATATTAGGTATTTTTACAAATTTCCGTAATAGCTAGCAAAGCACTGATAAATATTCTATATTTTACTTTTCATCAGTTGAAAGATTGCTTATAATATTAATAATTAGCACATAAATTGTATACAAAACGCTTTTAGAATGGATTTGAATTTTATTGTTTTTCCTGCTCCTAAGTGTTCTTACTCAGAAGATATAATCAACGGTTAACTGATATTTATACCAAAATATGAAGATAAAGAGAATATTCTGCAAAGAGGGTTATCATAAAATAATCCTTCAACTAGCTCTGATAGTTAAAGCCCTGAAAAAGAATAAGAATTTTCAGCTACTAGAAATAAAAACTTTGGATCTCATACGAAACCAATTAATTATAAAAAAAAATTATCTAAGTAAGCAAATTATTATTCCAACAATCAATCTTTCAACTTTGAAGATGCTTTTTACAACGAAGAATCTTCTCATAGGATTTTTTACTCAACTTCTTCACAGCGATAGTCTAAATATAATTCAAATCAAGCAACAAATACAAATTTAGAGAACTACCCATAAAATTTAGCTTAAGCCTAAAGCAATAATATCCTGATTTAAAAAGTGGATAATGTAAAGAAAGATAAGGACTATATATAAATCATGTAAAAAACAGCAGTACTAGCTAATGAAAAAAAGAATACATAAATATACGAAGATAGTAATAAAAGTTGTCATGAATTGAATTCTTGTGATTTAGAATTAAAGGAGGAAGATGATGAGGATTTTATGTAGAAAGATTGTAATGAATTTGATGAAATGTACTCTAATATCCAGTGCAATATCAAACCAGATTCAATCACTTAATACAGTTTTTCAAAAAATCAATAACAGTAGAATTTACAAATGAATGAAAAATAAATTGATTCTGGATCATCTAAAAATTCAATTCTTCAATAAAAAAATGATGCCAACAATTAATGTCATCCAAAATAAAATCAAAATTAAAATTTTAAAAAAGCTTAAACTATGTTTTCAAAAACAACTTGTAATAGTCCTACAACTAATTCATAGAAACAGTAAACATGTAAATATCTCCCTTGCTTGTATTTGAATTCGGGTAACCACTCACCTAATTATCTTCTATACTTTCATGGAAACGGCGAGGACATTAATCTTTCTTATGATCTTCTTTCCCACATGAAGAATAATTTGGAGGTATATATAAATATCTATCTCTTCTTAATGAATTACAAAATTAAATTATCAAATATTTTAAACCATTATTAGAAGAATTTGTTTTTGGTTTACTTTTTAATATTTTTATTTACTAAAACTTACTGAATTAGAATCAATCAATCATACATAAATATTTTTCCTTATATTGATGAAAGATTTTAATATTTGTTCATATTTTTTTAATTAAAATCTATTTGGTTTTATTCCTTCAATAAGAAGCAAAAAATATTTACAAATCATAAATTAAAAATATTTAAAATTAAAATTTATTATTAGATAAATGTTATTGCAATGGAGTATCCTGGATACGGTATTTATGAGGAGTATGATACTTCTGCCGATAAATCTGAACTAATCCTCAAAGATGCTGAGTATCTCTATGACTATTTGACAAATGTTTTGCATATAGATGAAAAGAAAATTATAGTGTTTGGAAGATCTATTGGGTCAGGGCCTGCTACTCATGTTGCGGCACATAGAAATCCTGGAGCTTTAGTGCTAATGAGTGCATTTACTAGCCTCAGATAAGTTGCTTCAGATTTAGTGGGCAAATTTTTATCTCTTGCACTTAAAGATCGCT
Source organism: Tetrahymena thermophila SB210 (assembly GCF_000189635.1). Taxonomy (NCBI): domain Eukaryota; phylum Ciliophora; class Oligohymenophorea; order Hymenostomatida; family Tetrahymenidae; genus Tetrahymena; species Tetrahymena thermophila. The sequence goes on from NW_002476377.1 coordinate 385,833, forward strand.
TTAATAATCTAGAAAATATAAAAAATGTTACCTGTCCCACTTTCTTAGTCCATGGGCTTATAGATAAACTCATTTCATACAATCATTCTCTAAATCTTTTTTGTATTAATTAAATTAATTAATAATATTCTACTAATTTTTTTTCAAAAAATTTTTTTCCATATAAAATTAATATTAAATTTTAAATTTAATATAGAAAATTGTGGTGGAATTTGTTAAATTAGCATCCCAAAAGAAATGACTCATGTTGAATTTGATTTCTATGAAGATTTTTCTAAACCATTAATCGAGTTTCTTTTAAAAAATAAATTTAATCTATTTAATTACTCTCCTAGATATAATTTTAGTATTCCTCGCTTTTTGTTTACTAATCCTAAAAGTTAAAATAAGATTATAGATCATCAAAATGACCCTTAAAGCTCTCGTTCTTTGAATCAATTTGAACCTTAAAAAATATATAGCTAAAAACTGAGATCAAGTTTTCAGTGATTTAATCAATGATAAAATCACAATTAAAAATTAAAAAAATCAACTAACAAATAAATAAATCATCAAATAAATTAATCAAAATTTGAATTAAAATAGAATTGAAATTAGTTTAATTTAAATTGATTGGAAAAATTTTAATTAAATGCCTTTTTATAATTAAATTTTTATTTAATCTTAACTTTAGATTTTAAATATTCAAGTCAAAAAACAATAAAAAACAAATTAATGTAAATAAATAAATAAATCTATCTATTTTTCAAATGTATATTTGTAACAAATAAATTTATTTCAATCTTGCTGCTTTCAAAATTAATAAACTTATATTTTAAATTAAATTAAGATAAAAGTTTTAAATAAATATAGCATAATCATTATGCAATTACTATGTCCTTTTTTTTCTCATAATATTTCATATCTTTTTTTATCAATTATTTGATGACTTCACTCTAAGCTAATAACATATATTTATTTCACAATATTAATCAATTTCTCTTTAAAATAGTAGAAGTTTTGTTAAAAACATTTATAAAATATTTGAAATTTACAATAAACTATAATATATTTAAAAATAATTCTTCTAAATAATATATTCTAAATAAAAATATCTCATAATTTTTATTACCTCAAATATAAGATCACCTTAATTTGGAATTCATGTTAATTTAGAAACTGACAGTATTTATTTTTTTAATAGATTAAAAATATTTTGCTGTTTTTTTAATTTTCTATTGAATTTATTATTATTATCTTAGGTTTTAATTTAAATTTAATGAAAAAGCAGTTTCTAGAAGTGTTTCTTACTCTGCCTCTCTAAATTCTATTAGAATTCTATTAAATTAATTTCCAAAAAATTATTAATAGATATTTCAAATAAATAAAAAAATAAATAATAAAAAGTGTTAACTTAGCTTTTATAGATTTTTTTACAAGCAAGTATAAAAAAACAAACAAATAAATAAATAGAAAGAAATGTTTCACATAGCTAGGAATTTTTTAAAATTTAAAAAATATTCACAACTATCCTTATTATAAAATGAAGGATACTTATAAAAGCTAATGGTAATTTTATAGCTAGCTATTGATTTAGATTGTTGAATATTTAGATATTTTAGTAAATAAAACAAGGTTGTGGTTATCCGCTTTTGAAGAATAGTCACATACATTTCTTCTACTCAACAGCAAAAATGAAAGATTATTATAAAATTTTAGATGTACCAGAAAATGCTACTTAGGACTAAATAAAAAAATAATTTTACAAGCTTGCTAAGCTTTACCATCCAGATTCTGGAGACAGCAAAGGAGATGATGTAATCATATATTTAAAGAAAGAGATAAATAAATAATTAATAAAATTTTAAATATGTAATTAGGAGAAATTTAAAGAAATCTCTGAGGCTTATAATATTGTAGGAGATGAAGGTAAAAGAATTAAATATGATTCAGATAGGAACCTATATAAGCAGCAATAAGAATAGAATAAACGTCAATACAATTAGTATTAGTCTTCCTAATCAAATTAATACACATATCAGCAATATTAATCTTTTAAAGACCATCAAAAAAGATATCATCAACAATACTAACAATAGTAATAATAATAATACGAAGAATATGAACCCTATAATCCATATACAAGATCGAAATAGCAAAGTGCTTAGGATGATTAAAAATATAAAACATATAAAGATTATCAAGGATTCTAAACTAGAGATTTTGATAGAGGGTAATTTTTCTTTTTTATTCTTTTGAGAAAGAAAGAAAGATTTATAATTCTAGATTGTCAAAAGGGAATTCCTTTTTGATATATCCAAAAAAGAAATGAATTTACCTAATACATGTAATAAAAGCTAATAAATATATTTGAAAATAATAGAAATATGGTAAGAGAAGGTTTTTTTGAAAATATGAAAGATGCACCAGAGTTATGGGTATTGACGTAAGTAAATTTATTTTAAAAAGAGTAGAATTTTATAAATTATTAATGATAAAGAGGTATTATGCTTCTTCTTGTGTTAAGATGGTTTTTCTTGACAACTGTAGAATAAAAATAGAAAAACTATACTGGTGATGAAGACTTTGAGTATGGCTAACCTAGAGGTCGTATTGTCTTAAGTGAAGAAGATATTCAAGGATTAACTCTAGTTAAATTAGAAGAACTTGATGCAACTGGTAAATACTTACTTCCACCAAAAGCTAAAGCCTCTGTTGAAGAATACAGAAGCATTGCAAAATCAATAGATTATGACATTAAAAAGGAAAATTAAAAAAAGAAAAAAAAGGCTTCCGATTTAGGAGTTGAAGATAAGTTTGCTGATGATATTCTTGAAGAAGAAGATTTTGAAGCAAAACTTGAAAAATTACACCAAGAGAGAAAGCAATCGATCCTAGAGTAGGTTATAGAAAAAGCTGAATGGGAATAAGCTGAAAAGGAAAAGAAAGAATAGCAAGTAAAGAAGGCAAAACCTCAAACATACAGAAACGCTTCATCATAGGTAATGTATGAAAAAAGTGCTAACCCTAATTTGTATTCTAACTTCAATTATGCAGATAGATTTTAGAAAAAGAAAACATAGGAAGATAAGCAAAGCAATGAGAAAAAAGATAAATAATTAAACACATTGAATGAGTAGGCTTAATAAGCATTAGATACCCAAATATAAGAAAAAGCATAGCTAAATTAAGCATAAATAGATACAATTTAGTAATTAAATCCTGATTAATTTTAGGTTTTCGGATCCAAGAAGAAAAGCAAAAAATAAAGTGAAAATGATCAAAATATTAAATTAGTCTAGTAAGAAAGTTTAATCAGCACTGAAAGTTCTTAATAACAAGAATTATCTTAAAATTATCAATAAGAAACAGTAAACGAAAGGATTGAATAGAAACAAGATATTTAAATTGAACAATTAATTCATTAAAATGAAAGCTAAAATGTAATATCTGAAAATCTAGATTAAACTCAATCAGTACCTTAACCTTGATTGAAATTACTAATTATGTTCTATGTGTGTCTATAATTTAAGAAATATGGTTTGAGAAAAAAACATAATTTAATAAATATAATTATTAAACTGTAATTATTAGTATATTTTTCATTTAAGAATATTTCAGTGAACACCTTTAACTTCGAAATTTAATCTTTAATTAAAAATTTATTTATACAACTCAACATATGTTGGTTTCAGTTATATATTTCTGGTATGAATATAAAAAGTGAATAAAATAAATCAAATAATTACACCATATTTTAAAAATAATAATCAATCGTAAGTAAATATTCTTTAGTGTTTTTGGCTTTTTATGTTTCTTTTTAATAACTAAAAATTTTGTTTAAAATACAAGTAATGTAATTAAAAATAAAAAATTTTTTATTTAAATATAATAGAAGAAAAAAAATAAATTAGATAAATTAGAATATTTTAATTTAATTTTTTAAGTAGTTTTATCGTTTTTGCTTTTTATGTTTCTTATTAATAACTAAAGATTTAATTTAAAATACAAATATTGTAATTAAAGATAAAAATTCTTCCATTGTTAATTGTAAAAATAAATTAGAATAAAAAGAAAATTTTTATTTGATTTTTTTAAGTAGAAATATATTTTTTATTTTTTCAAATTTTTATTTTTTTATTTTTTTATTTTTGAAAAATGAATAATGAATAATGTATATTTTCATAAAATAAAATTTCTATCTTTGAATGTAAACAAGAATAAAATAATTGGACTTTAATTTACAAATGCTAATAGATTCTAAGTAAATACCCTTCAATTTTTTTGTGTTTGTTTATCTTTGTTAAGCAAAAATTTAATTTATAAGACAAATATTGAAATTAAATATAAAATTATATAACACTTCTTTTGTTGAGCTTTAACAGAAAGAAAAATAAAATAGATTAATTAGAATATTTTACTATTAAAACTTACTAACTTTAAGTATATATTTGACTATTTAATATGTTTCTTTTTGGAAAATAAAAACCTAGCAGTTAATTTTTATTAAATAAAATATTTTTTTATGAATTTAAAAAGGAAAAAAGGTAAATTAGTTTCATTACAACCTTTCCATTTAAATAGTAATAAAATTTAATCAAAAGACATTGATTATTATTGAATTTTTATACTTCTTTTGAAGTGGTAAATTATTAAAAATAAAAACATTTTAAGATGAAAAAATCATTTTTTTATTTTTATATTCTTACAAAATTTAATTCATTTTTTTTACTTTACTTTTTTTTATCTTACAGTTAATTTTATTTTGACAAATTTTTATGAAATTAAGAATAAATTAATTTAGAATTTATTTACTATTCCTACAAATTTTTTGCTATTTACATCACTAAAAGTATAAGAATTCGTTTTAGTGAATTAAGAGAAATATATGAAATTTGATTTAAAGTATTGTGGGAAATTATAAATAAATAAATAAAATAAAAAAATTTGATGAGTATTGAGATAAAATTTTATTTAGATGTAGATTAAAAGATGAATAAAAATTATATTTAACATACAAAATATAGATTGTAATAAAATAGTATTATATTATAACAAAATAGCTATAAAATAAAGATATTATATGGTTAATATTATTATTTTAATCATTATCATATTATCATGATAATTTGTACTTTTCATTCATTTTAACCTATTTTTTTGGCTTATTACTTTTTATTTAAATCAAGCATTTGTTTAGGTTGAAATTTTAAAACTATATTACTGATTTAACTATTTTATTCTTGAGAACAATCTAAATGAGAAAAATGTTACTAAAAGTTGTTTTAAGATGATTCATCATATATATTGCTGTTTGGGTTTTAATCTTGCTATACTGATTATTGTAGAATTTAAACTACAGATGAGACTTGTTATTACATTTTTTACTCCATAACACAAGCGATAGTGGACTAGTCAGCATCCTAATATTACTATAACTGAGGATTAAAATTATTAGAAGATGGCATGTAGCTTTACTCAATTTAGTTGTTTCTTATTTGATCAAATATTTTGTTTGTAAATTAGGTTTTTTATAATAGAATACTGCTGTTCTGATATATAAAAAATGAAAATTCGACCTATTCTTCATAACAATTAATGTCCATATAATTATATGGCGATGTTTTATCAAGTATCTTTTAGTTTACTTTTAAACCAAGTTAGGTTGGCTTTAATGAGGTTTAAGACTGCCATAAGTAATTTGGGTTATTTAAGTCTCTTTCAACTCTAAGGGAATCTTTGACAAGGAAAAGTTCTTGCTTGGAGTAATTTAGCTCTGTGCTGTTGATCACTTTGATTTAAATAAGATTTGATTATTCATCACTTCCCTATATTAAATCAATTTTAAGCTGTACATATTTTTGGGTTGGTTTTGATTTTTTTAAAAACTCTAAAGCGTTCTCTAATAAATTGATAATGACTTAGTTTATTCTTTACTAGTCATTATAAGTTTCAATAACACCCTTGAAATCTTCAAATTTGTTGTATCCACTATCATTTGTGATAGGATTTTAATTTTCTGATAAAATCAAAGATTTTTTAGGGAGCTCGCTGTTATTTTGCTTTTCATTTATATTCGAACATGAAAAAAGATTTAATTTGCCTGAGATAATGTCTGAAGGGAACTACAAAAAATCTTATTAATTTGGTGATAAACATTCATTTTATTTATTTTTTTACTAGCCAATTAATATGGAAAATTAAATACCTTCAGAGCTAAAAATAGGTGAAAAAATAGAGGAAATGTATTTGAGAAGATTGTTAAACTAAAATGGAATGTATTTCGCTTTCAGCTTAAGGTCTTATTTAAGCGATATTAGATCTTATAGATTTCTTAAATGATTTAAGTGCAGAAAACTGAATGCTTAAAAAAGTACAGGATTTTTACATGAAATAACTGATTAGAACTTTTGAGCAATTCTGAGGAAATGCTCTAAGTATAGATTTTCTTTAATCTTAGATTACCTACTAATATTTACTACTTATTATTTTAAACCTTCGTCAATACTTATTGAGCATACTGGCTAACTAGTATAATAAAATACGATTTTGACTAATACCTCTTACTTTACATTATTTTTCATAATAAAGGCTTTAAATTCTTCAACATTGTATTTTTCTTTTTTTTATTAATCTTCTTCTTCTTTCTCTTGTTATTTTTATTTAATTTCCTTTTTTTCCTTATTGGATTTGGAATTTGGGGATTTATTAAAAAAAGATTATCTTTTATTAAGTTTTTAAAAATTTAAGCCATCATTTTCTTTATTATTATTTGATTAATCTGTGGGTGAATAATCTTTTTACCTACTACATGTAAAATTCACTCCAGTTAAATTGCAAGAATCTTTAGCTTATTTAAGATCATTTGGTTACAACGTATTAGATTGATCAATTTATTACGAGTTTTCTTCACTTATGTTAAATAATTTCGTTGTTGGTGTTTGAGACCTATTATTTGATTTCAAAATTGTACTTTTTTAAATCATAGTCTTAAAGCGATAGTAAATGAATCTCTCCAAAGTATCTGAAAATCCATTTTAGAAAGAAAATCTTTTATTCTTTGTTTGATTAGAATTTTTCAATACACTTATTCTAGTTACAGAAGTAGTACTTTAATTATTATTTAGACTGTCTTTCTAAATTGTAGTATTTCTTAAAAACTAAGTCAAGCTTTGGTCATCTTTGATATCATAGTCTGTTTAGGCTACCCTGTTTACAAGTTTATTTTAAATTTAGTCATTAGCAGTATCATATTTAACCATTATAACACTTGAAGGTAATACATCGCGTACAAATTAACTCCACTCTTTCTCATTTTCCTGTAGAATAAAAACCTCTCTCTAGTACTTTTCATTTGTATATTTCATCCATATTAAAAAGCACATCGAAAAGAATAATAGCCCATGGAAAGAATTTAGCTATCCTGGAAAAAATACGGCTGAGTAGGAGAAATTTTGAAAAAATATTACTGCAGATGTGAGCAAAAAATTACTTCCAATCGATAAAATAAAGTGGAACATGTATTGCGAACCTTTAGTTTATATTATTAAATCAATTTAATTTTTGAGTTTTCATTATAAAGAATTAGGCATGAAATAATAACAAAAAAAGCATATTATATTTGATTAATAATTCTACCTGCGAATATAAACATCATGTTGTTTTGTTAGCCTTATGCTCCTATATTTTTGTTGGTAATCAATATAAAACCTATATTTAGGACAACAAACCCCGCATTGTATACTGCTGTTACTATATTGAATGAGTTTTTATAATATCTTACTATCAACAAGCTTGAAGATGATGTAACTATACACCAAATGAATCCCAAATATTATAAATTTCCAGTAAAATAAGTAAATAGAGAACAAGGTAGAGAAATCAGTAGTAACACTTTGCACCAAGCTGAGAATATGGTATTATAAAAAGGAAAAGCAACTTTATTAAAATATTATTCTTCCAAAGATTTGTTTACAAACTATAAAGTATATTTATTCATTTATTTATTTAGTGTCTTTACTTTTTTTTATTAAATAAACAATTATTTTTTATATTTATGTAAAATTTTGTTTTGATTTCTAATTTTTACTAATTGACAAAGATTATTTTTTTTAAGACTAAGCTATATCACTTCCTAAAAAACTAATTTTTAATATATTTACCAGAAATTTATGGCTTAAGTTATTTATAAATTAATTTTTAGAAAAATACTTCAACTTGTATTTTTTAAAAATCTTAACTAACGCACAAAATTAAATGCTATTTTTTTACTTTTTCTTATAATTAATGTTTTCAAGAAAAATAAAATCTCCTTTTTTAAAATTAAAGAGTAATTAATTAATAAAATACAGAAATTTTATTTTTATAATTTTTTAAAGTAATTTATTATTAAAAAATATTATAAAAAACGAAAGAAATTGTATTTATTGACAGACTTTCTTTTTTATTTATTTAAAAGTTAAAATAACCAATCAATAAGCTTTATTTATTTCAATAAGATTAATTTTTTTTAATTAGATAGTTTTTTAAAGGAATAAATAGCATTTTGCTTTTTATAAAATAACATTTCTAATTAAGCTGGTCTAATTTTACGATTTCATATTTAAAAAAATAAAAATATCTAATAATAAATTATTTGTTTGTTTTTCTTCATTTTTAATTTCAAATTTCTTCTTAAATTTTAGTTGGTATAAAAATAAATTAAGTGAAACTATGTAAATATATCTTGTTTGATAAAAATTAATCACATTTATTGGTTATAATCTACCAATAATTTCATTATTTTAAAAATTATAAGCTCCTCTTTAAAAAAAAGTAATAATATTAATGTAAAGAAAAAAAGATCTAAGTTAGTATTTAAATAAAAAAGCGGTAAATAAAAAATTGTAATTTAAATTGTAGCAAATATTTTATTCCAAATAAATTCAATAATAATTTAGGAATTGGAAATAAGTTTTTTGTGTTTTAAATTTAAATATTTTTTACTAATTTTTTAATTATAAATGTATTTTATTAAGACTTTCTTAACTTTTTCAGCAAATAATTTAATTAATAAATTATTCTAATGAACATAATTATTAGATTTTTAATATTTTAAAAGTAAGTTTGATTCAAAATGATTCGTTGATTATGTTTAAATATTTAGAAATAATCTTGCTGAGGTAGTCAAGATTATCTTTAGAATATTTTTTTGCATATAAATATGGACAATTATACTCAACACAAGGAACTTCTTCAATTTCTTTATTTTCTAATGAACTACAGTTTTTGCACTTTCTTTCAATTTCTTAATACTATGAATGTATTATTTGCTATTTATGACTAAGTAAGTATGAAAGAGTAGGTATATCAGAAAGACATGAATTACAAATATCTTCAGAGCATCTTTCATAACAAATTATGCATACTTCTAATCGATAGTAGTTTTCTATATGCAACTGACTTCTTAAATCTTAGGTCTTGCTTTATCTCTAATTAAAAAATAAATAAATATTTATTATAATTTATTTAAAAAATTTTATTAATGTTACTTGTTGAATAAATTAATGATTTTTTAGGAAATTCACTTTAATCTTGCCTTTTGGCATATTGAAAAACCAATCCTTTTTTTAAAATTAATTATATCAAGCTACTTTTTTTGAAAAAAGAAATACCTTTATATCCACATCAAAAGTTGAAAACAATCTTCCTATGGATGAATTAATTTATCTGTTTATGTAATACAAGCTATTCATTTGATGATTAAATTTATTGAAAAACTCTGGAACTGATACAACCAAGTCTTTTACTTTACTTTTTTGCTCACCTTGTACTACCAGATATTTAACTCTTTCTCCATACTTAGGTTTTGCTAATTAATCTTATTCCGTTATTTTTAATCCTACTATACCATGTGCAGGTACTCTATCTTCTTTGTATTTTCCTAACTTAACTTCTTTTGCAATACAAAAATCTTTAAAATTAACATGACCATGAAGTATCTTTGCCCATTGTTTATTCAAGTAATTTTTTAATTTGGATAAATTTTTTGTTTCAAAAAGAATGTTTAAACTTTTTTTCATTAATTTAACAACTGCATCACAACCATCTCTTCTTACTATTTCAATGCCTTTTGCCAAAAATTCAGGCTTATCAGTAATTTTTTCCATTTTATATCCAACATATCTCTTTTTTGAAACTAAAATTAATTCTCTAAATACTTTTTCAAATTTTAGTTCTATCGGATAAGGATATTACTTTGTAATCGATTCTGCTATCTCTTTACCTATCCTAAAGGCTTCTTCCACACTTCTACCTTTAAGTAAAACAAATACTGAGTCTGTATCACCATATACAACTTTTGCATACCAGTCTTTATTGCTATTAATGTATTCGCACACTTGGTTTAAAAGATATCTTCCTATTTTAATTTGAAGCAAAATTTAAAGTGATTTTTGATAAATTAAAAATATACCTGTCTCAACAATAGAATCTGCTATATCTACAGAAGGCATTCTACCTGAAAAAGATGCTCCAGTATATCCATAAACAACGCACATAAAAAGTTTTATAGACTACTATTAAGCATCAAGTAATTTGCTTAAATATTTATCGTCCTTATAAAATCCAGCTGATTTTTTAATCATAATTCTTGTGAGTAGGAATTCGTGCAATATTTATGGTAGAATTCCTTCCCTTATAGTTTTTCTAACATAAGCTACTTTATTTGGGGCTATAAATATGTCTTGATGGTATTGATCCATATCTTTAGGATTAAATTTTCTATCTTTTCCAAATAATTATTCAAATTTTAAGTGTGCATCTTAGTTAACACCGAGTCTTCCGCTTCCTCCATTATTAAACTGTTCATTAATATTTCCCAAACAGGTAGAATAACAATAATTATAAGCAATCATTACTGAAGGGTAAAGAGATTGAAAATCCATAACAATAACAGGACTACATAATTAAAAATTATTAAGCTAAGCAATTTAAAACTAAAAAAAAATAAAGTTTTTACTCAACAAAAAGCATTTTCGGAGGCTCCATGACCAAAGGCATACACTCAAGTATTTTTTAAGAAGCAACTTGCATTCTACTTGCAGAAAGCATCAAATATCCGTATTATTTAGTTACTCTAACTAAAACACCTTCTACCCTAAATTAAGATCCTCTTGTTATCTTAAAATATACATTAATTGAGTTTAAATTTATTTTTATTTATTTAATTTACAATGCTCTCGAAATCGCATCCATAAAGGCGAGCAGAAGATGTAGTTCTTTATATTATATCAAGTTTATCTAGGACTATTTGATTAATTTTTAATTTATTAAAGTAGTAGTCAAATACTAGGGTCTTATGTTTAGCTGATTCACTATTAAACCATTTAGTAAGTGTCCAGTTGCTATAAACTGGATTTCTTATTTAAAATAATTCGTAATACACATTTTCTGCATCAAAATTAGTTAATTTTAATTTATCTCTACATAATCTCCAAATATTCCAAATGATTCTTCCTAAATAATTATGAGAATTATTTAAATTTTATCAAAACAATTATTTACCTCTTATTTTTAAATTTAAATTATGGTAAAGTTAACCTCTTCGTAATTCTTTGATATTTTCTTTTTATTAAGCAGATTAAGGATCATTTTGTTGTTTTATTGAACTCTGATTAGATTAAGTTTTTTTGCTCATTTTAGAATCTTCTTTTAAATTTACATCAAACTTTTTCTGTGACTTTTTTTATTATAATTAAATATTTTATTTATTTTTTAAATTTAAATAAAAAAATACATTTAAATCAAATTCCTTCTTTTTAGAGTGTGATGTTTGGATAAAGCTATATTGAGTACCTTAGTAGAGCATTCCCTACTATGAAAATTATGATTTTTATGAAAAATGCTAATTTTAAGATTTATTTGAAGAATGGAATGAAGGTGAAGATAAATCCATTTCAAAAACTTTATTTTTTTACTTTGATTAAATGTGTTTTGAAATTGAAGAGCTTAAGGAATTTGAATTTTAGCTTGTTAAAATTTCTTTTTAAGGATCTTCTTCAGTTTCTTCATTTTCAGCAGCAAAAAATTTAACTTAATGCTCTTGATTTAATTCAGGGATAGAAACTAAAACTTAACTATCAGCAGAAAGTGTTCTTTTCATTTTAGAAGGTTTTATAGAAATAGATGAGCTTATGCTAGTACTTTAATATAAATCTAAGCTGTTTATTCTTAATCTTCCTTTTTATTTACTGTCTACTTACTAACCTTCATTTGGTATAGGAGATTAATCAGGTAAAGAATCACTCTAAAAACTTTAATTAAGTTGACTGAAGCTAGACAATGAAGAATTAAAGTTTAGAGTATCATTTGAAAAAACAGAAAATTCATCATTCTAAGTTTGAAAAGAATTAAATTGTAATACTTAAATTAATTTATTGATATTTGAAGGGCATCTACTTAATAATTCGAATAGTTAAATACCAAGTATTTAGCATCTTTAGCCTAAATAATTTAAAGAACTCTTTTCCATATCCCATCCACCAAATATATCTGGATCTATTTTTTAGGTAATAATTATAAATACCTAAATTAAGTCTTCTTCGTTTTCTACAACTATAATTTCACTGATATTTTCGTTTGTTTCTATATATTTAATAAAAATAGTTAATATTTCTGTTCTAATAGTATTTGTATTTTACAATAAAATGCTTTGAAGTTAACTTCATTCTCTTACAAATAGCTAAAATTTATAGGATCTACTATTATCATTCCTTGAACTAATATGTTTTACAAATAAAAAATAGTTAAAAAAGATAAATTCTAACTTAATTAAAAATAATTTTCTTTTTTAAACATAAACATTATTAATGATTTACTTGCTTTTTATTCTTCACTGTTAAAGTATCGAGGAGAAACATCGAATTTTCCATTGTAAATACTAAAAAATAAGGCATCAACTGAATCAGTGGCAGGATTAGGCAGTTTGTGAGGTGAACTTCTTGCAAATATTTCTACGAGCATTAGTGTTATATCTCCGACAAATTTGTTTTAACTTATTTAAAATTATTTAAATCAAAAGAAATTTAAATTTTCTTTGAATACTTTTTTATAAATTTACATTGGTGATTTTTGATTTAAAGAATTTCTAGTTTTTATTGGAGATTTATCTTTGAATGGTGAAATAATGTTAAACTCATCAGTAAGTCGACTAGGTTATTGAGGAGTTTAATTCTAAAAATCTTTTAAGATTTATTAATATGAAGGTGGTTGCTATTGATATTTGAACGTTTATTTATTATCATACATTGATATTTTAAACGATTCATAGTCATCAGTTAAATATATCCTGAAAAATTTAGGTAATTTTAATTCATTTTTAATATCACATGCATATAGTTTATTTATAGGAGCTTTTATCAATCCATGACTTAAGATTTGAGCTTATTATAGCTTGTTGACTACATTTTTATTTTTCATTTGATAGTGATCAAATAAATCAACCATATTTTCGTAATAAGGGCTTTTGAAATTTAATTAAACTATTTAAATAAATAAATGAAAAAAAAAATAGGTATAATTATTTTACTATTGATGCTCAAAGAATGAGTTTGATTATTAAAAATTTTTGACAATAGCTTCAAAAGGAGGTGGTTTCTTCGAATATGTAAATTAAAAGGTTTCAAAATAAAGCTAATTGCTGTTTATAGGCTATTCAAAAAAAGTTTCCTCAGGAAATAAAAATGGTTTATCTTTAAGTGATTTATTAATTTCAACCTAGCATCGACAAATATGAACAGGTTAGTTACAGTATTTACATACATCAAAAATAGAATCAACGTTCTACTTCAAATTATTTTTATCGACTTTGTAGCGATTTCTCCAGAAAGCAACATGATTTGGTTTTTTCATTGCATTTGATTATATCACATCAAAAGCATTTTTATTCTCTGTACTAGATTTTAATAGCTAATTATCTTTTAAGATATCTTCTAGGTCTATCATTTCTTTTTCTTCTTCCTCTTCTTTATCTGATAAGCACACTTCAGGATCTTCATCTCCATCACCCATATACACCTCAAAGTCTATTGATTGCTTATCAAGCTACTTTTTAAGATATTTATCTTCGGCTTCTTCATCATTTTGCTAAAGGAGCATTTCCAAAATACCTTTTTTCCTAGTTTTGTAATCTTCAAATCTACCTTTTAATATATATAAAACAGCCTTTTTAATATTAAATAGAATTATAAACATTAATATTACTAACTACTTTAGAATAAATTTCATTTTTTTAATTCTATTTTTGCTTGAAAAAATTCTAAATCACATTCAAGTTTAAGAAAATTTCATCAGGGTCTTTCAATTTAGTTTGCGACTTTTAGAAATACTGTAAAATGTGTTGGTTAAACTATTTCCTAACTTTTTCATCATTCATGTGATTTACAGAATTGTATATATCACATCTACCTGTCCTAAATTCTAATGATCCCTCAATGTTATTTTCTAGAGAAATTCGTATTGTGTTAGGGGAGTTTATTTAAAAAATTTATCTTCTTCTATTTTCTTCCAACCACAATTCTTTAATGGCTTTTGTGATTTGCACAGTTATTTCAAAACTAAGAACCTTCCCTCTTTCAAAATGAGTGTATTTAAGAAAAGGATTTTTATCTAAAGAAAGCATTTAAAAGTTATTTTTTTAACTTTAATTAGCTTCATCATCACTGCTTTCATCATCTTCTTTATCTTTATCACAGTGATAAATAAAATTAATCAGATTTTTACTTTCAACATCTGCTTCTATATAACAAGTCGAAGATTTCTATTACCTAGAAAAGTATTCAGGAAACTCTTCGTATATTTCCAAGAGATCAAATTCATAATTGTAAAGATTTTATTTCATTTATCCTTTAGCAATTTAATTAAGAGAAAGCTTTTGAAAAATATTAGCATTGTTTTCACTAAAATCTTTTCTAAATTTATAGTTTATTGCATACACTTCTTTCATTCCATAAATGTAGTTATCACTATAAAAATGCATAAAGTAACTGATGTGACCCTTTAAGATTAATAAAATTAAATATTATTTATATGAGATAGATTAATGAGTAAAATTTTCAGTAATTAATTTATTATTACATCATAAATTTAGAATCTTAGATTCATAATTGCTCCTGCTATGAGTATTTCTTGTATCTTTTTCCCATGACTTGGATTGTAATAAATTATCTTGATAAAAGGTTCATCGTAAGCATGATATCCATAATAATCTTTTTTGTATACTATTTCAGCTTTGTGTACTATTTATTATAAGTTTTTAAATCCTGCATACTTTTAGGCTTTATTTGGTTAGTTTTTAGCATTTGATTAAGAATAGACCTTTTAGAAGCATTCTTCTACTTTAGAGCAAAATTCATATAAAAAAGAATCTAACTTTTCTCTATCTATGTAATATAAAAATAAAATAGATTTTAGCATTATCAAAAATTATACATCAAGTGGAACCTTTAGATTCAAAAATATGTGAAATTCTATCAGCTTTCACATAGAAGTAAGGAAAATACTATTGAAAATTACCAAATAAATTAATGTTTTAGTGTTTGATTTGCAATAAAATTTACATTATGAACATTTAAACAGCACTTTTATCCATATTTATTTGCCCCAAACAATCTTATAATGGGAACTTGTTAAACTTTTTATCCTTTATAGTTTGTTATGTTCTTATAGAATTCAAAATCTTCATAGAAATACTCTTTACCAAATGAAAGTCTTACATTATCTTAAGGTAGCTTAATCATAATGAAATCGTGACTAAATGCTATAATGTTTAAAGTTTACAGCTATCCCTTCTTTTTTAAATGCTCATCTAAGAAGTTTTCATTTAAAGGAGAAGCAACATTTGTCACTTTCATTAAACGGTGAGTAAAAATTTAAAAAAAGTAAATTGATCTATTAAAATCTAGAAATAAAATTTAATATGTTGCTAAGCTAAATAGTAAGAATTAATTGTAAAGGAATAATTGATATTGATTTCAAAAGATTTCTTAACTAGATTTTAGTTGTAGAAACCCTTTTAAGTTTCTATTTTATTAAAATTTTTAAAAAAATTGTCAGAACTATTTACTAATTTTAATGCATCAGAATTTTAATTGTTAAATGAATAAAGTGCGCATTACTATTTTAGTTAATAGAATAAAAACTAATTGAAAGATATTTATTAACTTAATTTATAAATAGAAAAGCAAATTAAAAACTGGAATGTTTAGGAAATCTTATAATTATTAACCCACAATAAATTAAATAATTTAAATTTTTTTTTGCATATAAAGCAAAATAAATAGCTGAAAAATAAATGTCAGTTGGTTCAAAAGATTTGATAACAGATCTTTTTTCTTAATTTGATCTGTTTTACAACAAGCATATAGGACCTTTCAATTAGGTAGTTGCTCCTATAAATCAGGTTTTAGAAAAGATAGCTAAAGAAGTATTTGATAATGATGTAATTTTTTTTTAACCAGCAAATAAGTAGAATCAAATTAAATTTATTTAAAATTTTAGGTTACTTCTGACTAGATTAAGCTTTTACTATGTTTTGTAGGAATCATTCCATTAGGATTTATTCTATTCTAAATAAAATCTCCTCTTTTAAGACATGTTTATAGTTCTCTATTGGGTTTTATTTTAAGTTTTCTTGTGTACGGTGGTAATGTAATATCCTCTCATGTAATGACTTTAGTTACTTATATTCTGTGTGCTATATTTGGTAGACACTCATAAAAGGTTGTCTTTGTATTCTGCCTTACTTTCTTATCAGTCCATCATATTTATCGTCAAATTACTGATTACGGTGGCTGGAGGATGGATGTTTCTGTCATACTCATGATGAATTTCTGTAAGCTTGTCTCATTTGCATTTTGTTATTCTGATGGTTTCAAGGATGAAAAATAATTGTCTGAGGACTAAAAAGAGCGTAGAATATAGAAGCTTCCTAATATTTTCAGCTTTTTTTCGTATATTAACTTTTTGGGCAGTGCAATTGCTGGTCCTACTTTTGATTACTATGAATTTGACAATTTCATCAACTTAAAGAATGGATATGCAAACATTCCTCACCCTATTTTAGATACCTTTAAAAATCTAGGAATAGGTATGGTTTACCTCTTTATAACAGCTAGAGTTCTTCCTAAATTCCCCCTTGAACATGTCCTCACACCAGAGTATGGAGATCTAAATCTACTCTCAAAAGTTGTTTACTATAATTTAGCAATTATTAAATTAGAGTAAGATATTATGCAGGTTGGTTGATGATCCAATGCTCATGTGCCTCAACAGGTATTACTTATAATAATTTATCAAAGAAATTCGATTAAATTGTCACAGTAGAAGAAAGTTTAGAGCTTAGTCACGAAGTTAAAGTTATAGTAGATAAATGGAATAAAACAATTTAAGTATGGTTGAAGCGTTATGTTTACTTCCGTCTTTATTCAGAATAAGAAATTAAGAATAGCAAAACTAAAGCTTCATATGCATAATATGCAACTATTTTAGTCAGTGCTTTTTGGCATGGTTTCTATCCAGGTTACTATTTAGCTTTCTTATAATGGGCAGTTTATATTTCAGTAAGTAAATTTATGTGGAAGGCTGCTACTAATGGAAAGAAAATCTTTAAAATATTTGAGAAGTTTGGAATAGTCCATAAAGTACTTAGATGGTTTGTATGTATGAGTTTCTTCAATTCCTTTGGTGTTCAGTTTGTTCTTTTGAGTGCAGAGAGTGCATGGATATTCTCTAAAAACATTAATTTCTATACTATTACTATAGTAATATGTCTATTTGCATTCTTCCTTATCACCAATTGGGGCCAAAGAACTCCCAGAAACAAATAAGAAGGATAAACCAAAGAAAGTGCCAAAAATATCAAATAAGATTGAAAGCAAAAAGATAAAATTGAATAGTTTAATTAAATCTTTTGATTAATATATAAAATTAATTAATGTGCGTATTATTCGTATTTAATGTCCTTAAATTACTCAAATAAACACTTTCAATTTTTTTCATGATAAAAATTAAATAAAAAGAAAACCAAAATTATAAAATCTATTTTTTAGTTAAGATTAATAAATCTTTATTATTATTATTATTATAATTATTATTATTTATATTATTATTATTCTAAAATAAAATGATAAAATATACAAATATAAAGATTATTCTATCTAGTTTTACAAGAATTTTAAACTTTTACACTTTAAATAAAATTGTAAATCTCTCTCAAAAATCAAAATGACGACATATATGTCATTTAATTTTTTTATTCGAAAATACTTGAACTTAGTCCCACCTTTTAACCTCAATTAAAAGATTATTTGTTTAGTTAAAGTTAAAATAAAGATAAATAGTTTAATAAATTTTAATTATATTTAATTTATGTTCAAATAATCTATTTAATTAGATTAAAATTGAATGACTAATTAATTCAAATATTTACTATTATTTATTTAATAATCAATATTTTTTATTGATTTTTACAAGAATTATATAGATAAAATTTTATAAACAAAGGTTGTTAAAAAAGACAGCATAATATTTTTCGCAATTAAAAATAAATATTTAAATTCTAGATTAAAATTAAAACTAAAAAATTTATAAAAAAAATATTTTAAAAATATAATTTTATTATATTATTAGCTGAAAATATGATAGGAATTAATAATAAATAATTTTTCTGGATTATCTTCTCAATTTTTTTGAACTAAAATAATTTAAAAAATTGGCATAAAATTAAAGCTTTAAAAATAATATTTAAAAAATATTACCTCTTTATTTAATAATATTTTACTAATTTAGTTTGGTGAGAATATGATAAAAATTAGAATTTAATTAATTTTCAAATAAATTTTAATATTAAAAATATTAAAACATTGAAAATATTAATTATAATTTAAAATATATTTTAGTTTGAATGATATTATTTTACATAATAAACTAAAACTAAGCCATATTTACTTCAATAACTGAAAAGCAAATAAAGAATATAAACAAATAAATAAGTACTACTTTTAAAAGCTTTAAATTTATTATTTAGTGCATTTTTAAATTATATTTCTAACATCTAATTTTATTTAAATGTTAATTTATAATATTCGTTGATTAATTCAACAGATTTCATCTGTAATCATGAGATTTCTTATTAAAGTCAACTCTATTATTTTCTAGATCTTGATAGATAGAGAATTGCTTCTCAAAGTCTTTTCTTTCAACTTTTTCTTATATCATCTTTTTTTTAAACATATATAAATTTATTAGCATTGCGATTTTACACTCAAAATAAATATTTTACCTTTCTATTTTAATTCATCATGTGTCTTTCGTATTCTCTTTTTGCAGCTCTTGCTTATTCTTCTTTCTTTATTTTATTTTAAAAATTCATTTTAGAGGAGGCACTTGAAAAAATAACTTTTTACTCTGGCATTTTCAAGGAAATATTTATAATTCTTAGCATTCTCATATTCATTAAGCTTTTTCTCTCTGAGTTAGTAGCAATCTTTAGCATCTTTAAGGAAATCTACTTCTTTCTTTTAATGTTATCTGTAATTTAAAAATGTTTTAAAGCAAATTAAAATTTATTTTGCTTAAGATAATTTAAAATGTTACCTTAATTCGTATTTTTCTTCCCTACTTCCATCAAAGAAGGCTCTTCTATGTTCATGGATGTTATTATATAAATTTTGCTTTGATTGCATCTTTTGTGATTCTTTTTCATGTTATAGATCCTAATATAAAATTAAAAATAAGTAAAAGCAGCAAGCAGCATTTAATATAAAATGCGAATTAATTGGTATTTCATTTTAATTTCATACTAGAGTTGTTTAATTACGACCATGATATTGTTAAACGGGTCTGTTTAAGATTCCTTGCCTGACTTTATTCATTTTATTTAACGATTCCCTATTTTATTTTTCAGATTAAATTTTTATTATTTCTTTTTAAATTATTGCAAAGGATTTCTTGTATGAATGTTTTAATTTCTCATTTAAATAATAGAAACGACTTTATTTTAAATGCCAACATTTAAATAGAAATTATAGTGATAATTAATTAACTAATGCTTTTAATTCTAATTTCATTAGCTTATATAACAAATATTTTCTATTTATCTTTAAAATATGCATTCATTCTACTTTATGTGTCTGTTAAATTAGATATTTTTCATTAATTATTTAAGGTTAAAAATAAATTTTATTTTCATTCATTGCTTTGGCACATTTCTAACAAATAATAACTAGAATATTCTTTTTTTTAGTGATTTTAAAATTATAAATTATACTCTATAGCGCATAGCTAATTATATATATAATAAGTAACAAAATATTTATATTAATTATTTCATTTTTTTCCTCCCTTTTTATTTGCACTTTTAGTATTTGTTGGCTTTTTAGATGCCTTACTTGTTGATGATGTATCTTTAGGCTATACTTTAAAGAAATCATTCAGTCTGGTTTAAGAACCTTTATGTTCTTTAGCATTCTATGATTAATTTAAAATAAATTTTTATTTAATTTAAAAAATATAATTTTACTAAAACTTTTTCCATCTAACTGGTAACTCTTTACTCGCTAAATCCTTTTTCTTCTACTAAAAATTTCTTTAATTCTTCTACATCTGGTTTCTTCCATTCAAGCTTTTTATAAATAAACACAGTTTATATATAAATATTTACATAAAAAAGATCAATTTTACCTAAATAGTCTCTGGATCAGTAACTTCAGGATTAATAAAAAGATCTCTTGCTGATACATAATCATAAGAACTTGGTACTGTATATTTTTATTTTTTAGTGCTTTGTTTGTTAACTTCTTCCATGTGTTCAAGAACTTTCTCTAGAGATTTGTGCTCTGTTATAAGTTTGAAAGCATTAACTGGGCCAACACCTTCTATACGTCCTAAATAATCGCATCCACATAAGATACACAAATCAACAAATTCATTATGAGATAACTTTAATTCTTATAGCATCTTTTCGTAGTTTATTTCTGTAATTGGTTCCTTTTTACTATTGAGATTTCTCAAGAGAAAAGGTGTAGCAAAAGTGAGAGCATCCATATCTTCAGTAACAGTAGCAAAAACTTTCTTAGCTTTTGCCAAAGCAGCGCATTATGCTTCTGCTTCACATGGGGCTAAAATCACTGGAACACCAACCAATTAAAGTAATTTTATTGCATCAGCTTTCATTTCTTTTGTAATATGCAAATTACGTTGTTCTTGCTTTAAAGCTTCTTACATATCACCAGTTTCTATAGCAGTTTTTTACTTTTCAGCAGCTTCGTCTTTTGCTTTTTGTCTTCTTGCAAGCTTATAAATAAAAAATATTTTTAAATATTTCATTAAGTTCAATCTTTAAAAAATGTTGAATGAATTTGTTTATTTATTTATTACTTCACCACTCTTGAATTAAGGAGGTTTACCATCGAAAACCCAAACTGGCTTGAGACCATTTTCGATAAGCATTACAGTTCTATTAAGTAAACCAACTAAATGTCCTGTTTTATTGCCATCTTTATCTGTTAAATTTTATATCTAGAAATCAGAAGCACTGCTTGTAGTTGCTAAAAATTAATACATTGCCTATTTATAGTAAATATGAATAAAATAATTAGATTATGCTTAAATTAGTTATTGATTACCATAGAGGCATCACATGCAATCATACGGCCAGCATAGAATTTTAGATCTGATGTCTTAATGCATCCAGGAGCTTTCTCCTTTAATAGATCCATCAATTTATGAATTCCCATTTTCTCTCTCTATTAATTGCTTTAACCTAAAATGAAGATGACCTTTTTTAATTATTTATTTATTTTTGTTTGTTTAATAATTATATCAAATATTTATTAAAAATTTGCAAGTGATTTATACAAAAAAATTCTTTTAAGTGAATTATTTGATATATAAATATCATTCCTATATGTAAATTTATCTAAAAATTCTAGGAGCCTAATGAAATTATTAGCGGCATATTCTATTCATTAAAAGCAAATGCAAATTATAATAATTCCGGTTAATTTGAATTAGGAAAGTTAGTAATTTTTTAAGTTTTGATTTAATAAAAAATAGCGCTAACATTACTTCAGATTTATAGTGATCAATTTTCTTTTTCATTTTTTATAATAAAGTATTTTATTGAATTACATCATGCAAAATTGTTAATACATCAAGAATAAAAATAGACAATTAAATTATCTGCATTAATATTATATTTAGTAAGAAAAAGTATTTGAAGGCACTCTACTCTAATTATGTTTTATTTTTATATTTTGCTAATTAATAAAGTCAAAATATTTTAATTAATATTCAGGACGGACTTGAATTCATTTAGATAATTATTACTATTTTTGAATTATTTTAAAAGCTAAATTTTTAATTTTATTTTCATTTATCAAACTCTTTAAAAGGCACTGATCAAAAAAAAAAAAATCCATAAATTTTACTATTTTGAGAAAAAAAGTATTTATATCTCTTGTATTTCTTTTCACAGAAATCAAAATTAATTTAATAACTAAAATAATAACAAATTTTCATTAATTACATCAAGCTTTAAATCAATTTTTGAATATAGTTTTTTAAAAGTTTAGCCCATAAAATTTATGTTAATATTTATAATCAATCAAGACTTCTCAAATCTATGGATCTTAATAAGAAAAAAATAAATATATGTAGAATAAGAATCATAATAGAATCAATTCATTTCTCACTTAAAAATAATCAAATTAAATTAATTGAGGAGAACAGACTATGTTTAAATAATATATTTATTTATTACTTACCATACATTTCTAAAATTTTAAATACACTGTAAATTCTTACATATTGCAAATTAAATTTTGGCTATAGTTGTTAAAAGATGTTTTTACTATTTTGGCAAGCAATAATTCTACAAAATAAGGTCTTAATTAATTAAAATTTCCAGTAAATAAGAATTTAAATCAATATAAATATTGCAATTAATTGAAACATAATTAAATTTGAATATTGAAATAAAAATTTAAACAAAATAATAATTTTCTTTTTGATTTTAAAATTTAGTGTTTCATCATATCAACTGATGATTAATTAATTCTAAATTGACTCCAAAATCCTCTTATCAATTTTATTCAAATTTAATTTATTTTATTAGCACTTTTCTAAAAATTTATGTAAGTACTCTTATTAAAGCTCTTCAGATCTTTATATTGCTTACTGCATTTCGTAATGGTTTAGATCTATACCTTATTTGTATTTTTTCAGAATATAAGAAATTCGTTATTTATAATTTATTTACCTTTTTTATAATCTAAAAGATTTGATGTACATCCAACGACTTATAATGCAGCTAATTAATCTTAATCTAGCAAGAGAAATATAGCTTTTTTCAAAAATAAAATATCTTTGTAAATTCTAAAAATATCAAGCTCTTCATCAATTTAAGCTTGAATCCTTTTAAATTGTTATAAACTAAAATGATCTGTGATTTATTTTGTTTTTCTACATCTTTTAAATTAAAAATTTTTTAAAATATAAAAATAATTCATAAATAAATAAATAAAGAATAACCTGAATCCAAAAAGATATCTTTAAATTTTAGAAGATATATTTTTATTTTTGATTGCCTAGAATTTTTATAAAATTTAACAAAACTCTCTTTTTTTGTGAAAGTTTTATTCATCTAACTCAACCATAGCTAAGTTATTAGTATTTAAGTCATGTATATTCTATTAGTTTTTTTTGTTTTCTTAAAAAAAGTTGCTAATTAAATTGTGATTAACTGAGTTTTGAGTTTGTTACGGAGAAGATTACTAGTATGGTAATAATTCAATTGATTTTTCAAATGCTTGTTTAAAATTTTGAGTTTTTTATTTCTTATTTATTTCAGATTTTTATAGTTAAGTTTTAAGATTTGAATTATTTTTAATGTCCTAAAAAGAGTATTATTAATCATTATTCCCTTAATTTTTATGATTTTATTTCTACTACTAAAAAGGTATCGAATCAATTATAAAATTATTTGGTTAATCTAAAATTATATCTTATTTATTTTCTATTAGAGACAGATCTTTTTATTTTATCATAGAAACTCTTGAATCTAACATTTATTTCATTTTAACAGAAATTGATGGTATTCTAGTATTAAATTTGAAAGAGTAACTGTCTATTTCGTCTTATATTTGCAAATTATCACATTCTTCTTCTGTATCATTTTAAAGTTACTTTTGTTTCGATAGCTCTGTTTATGGGGACTGGTAGTTTTATTTCACTAGTTTAACATCTTTAGATATTTGTAAATAAATATCTAAGTAATGATTTTATAAAAAAAGCATGAAAAAGTCTTTTTTGATAGCATTTAAAGATGCTTTCTTAGCTATAAATCCAATTAGCATCAACAAATTAAAAATGCTGATAACAAAAGAAAAGATTTATGAGATTAATGGATATTAAATGTCAATACGCTAGTATACTTAGTCAATTAAAACATTTATTGAAATAAAATAATTAATTCCTACTAACTTATATATAGATTACCTGTCTATAGTTTAATTTTCTAAACTATACTATAAAGGAGAACTAAACTAATTTTCTGATTAAATAAAAAATCCTTACTTCACATGAGTTATTTATTCTAATATTTTTAGATTTGATAGCACTTGTTAATTGCTTAACCCAAAAACTATACTGCTCATATAGCTAGTCTCTATTTTTTAAGATGTAGTGTTGTATTAAGAAGTCTTTACCCTAATTTTAACTGCAGCATTAAAACCATTTATCAGATTATCTATTTTTTCTTAGCTTGCACAATTATCAGGAATAGTTGTTTTAAATAAGTCTAAATCATTACAACCATAAATATTTATCTGGATTTAAGACAAAATATTATCTTTTTAATTAGAAATCAACGTACTGTTTGGTAATTTAGAGATGTCTAAACAATAATATCCTTATAAATCAGGATTGACACATTTTATTATATCTATAGGCAATAAAGTATAATCACTCTATCGTTGATATAAATAGTAAGCCATATAAACAATATATGTTTAATTTGTTTATTATTCCAGAACATCAACGCTCAAGTTGAAATTAGATTCAAATCTAAATGAAACAGTATCTTCTTATAACTCTAAATTAATAGAACTATCATTTACAAAGTTTTGGGCTTTATAGTTTGGAGCAATTAAATTGTTGAAATATTAATTCAGAAGATAACCTAAATAAAAAATAGTAACTCCAAGAATTATAATGGATAAAAATGACCCACACAGAGTTCCTTTCTTTCTCGATTAATTTTTTAAGCTAAAATTAAAATTTTATGAAAATAAATCAAGACTTGAAAGATTCATATTTTTGCTAGTAGAAGTTTTAAGTTAATTTCTTTTAGAACAGTGTAAAATTTTTAATTCTAATAAAAATAATAACTACTTTATTATTTGATAAAATTTAGTTTTTGGTTTAAAAGGAAAAAAAAAATGAAATTTTAAAAAATGCAAATTAAATTTTTAGCGATTCTCTATAAAATAGGTTTTAATTAATAAAAATTTACAGAATATAAGAATATAAATATTAACATTAATTCAAAGATAATTAAAACTGAAAATAAAATTAAGAATTAAACAAAAAAATAGATTTCTTTTTAAATAAAATTTAGTTTTTCATATTATCAATTGATGATTAATTGATTCTAAAATCCTCTTATCTATGCTATTCAAATTTAATTTATCTTATTAGCACTTATATAAAAATTTATGTAAGTACTCTTATTAAAGCTCATCAGATTTTTATATTGCTTCCTGCATTTCGAAATGATTTAGATTGATACCTTATTTGTATTTTTTTAGAATTTAAGAAATTAGTGATTTATTTTTAATGTATTTACCATTTTTATAATTTAAAAGATTTGACGTGCATCCAACTACTTATAATGCAGCTAATTAATCTTAATCTAACAAGAAAAATATAGCTTTTTTCAAAAATAAAATATCCTTGTAAATTCTAAAAATATCAAGCTATTCATCAATTTAGGTTTGAATATCTTGGAATTGTTTTAAACTAAAATGATCTGTGATTTATTTTGCTTTTTTATATCTTTTTTAAATAAAAAATTTTAAAATTATAAAAATAATTCATAAATAAATAAATAAATAATAACCTGAAACTAAAAAGATATTTTTTAATTTTTGAAGAAATATTTTTATTTTTGATTACTTAGAACTTTTATAGAATTTAATTAAACTCGTTGCTTTTATGAATATTTTATTCATCTAACTTAATTATAGCTAATTTGTTAGTATTTAAGTTATATATATTCTATTAATTTTTTTTGTTTTCTTATAAAGTGTTTAGGGTGTGATTTGGCGATCGTAGAATTGGTTACGTAGGTGATAACAAATATGGTACTAATTCAATTGATTTTTCAAATATTGGTTGACTTTTTTATTTCTTATTTATTATAGATTTTTATGATTAAGTTTTAGGATTTGAAAGATTTTTGATATTCTAAAAAGGATCTTACTATTCAAAACTACTTTCATTTTTATCATTCTATTTCTGCTACTAAAACGCTTTTTGATCAATCATAAAATTATTTGCTTCAAAAAAAAATCTATCTTATTTATTTTCAATCTGAGACATATCTTTTTTTATCATAGAAACTCTTGAATCTAACGTTTATTTAATTTTAAAAGAATTTGATGGTATATTTTTATTAAATTTGAAAGATTAATTGTCTATTTCATCTTATATTTACTAACTATCAGATTCTTCATCTGTATCATTTTTAAGTTATTTTTACTTAGAGAGTGCTGTTTATGGGGATTAATAGCTTTATTTCACTAGTTTAATATCTTTAGATATTTGTAAATAAATATCTAAGTAATGATTTTATAAAAAAAGCATGAGAAAATCTTATTTGATAGCATCTAGAGATGCTTTCTTAGCTAAAAATCCAATCATCATTAGCAAATTAAAAATACTGTAAACAAAAGAAAGGATTTATGAAATTAGTGGATATTAAATATCAATACGCTAGAATACTTAATCAATTAAAATATTTAGTTAAATAAATTAACTAAGTCCTACTAATTAATACACAGATTACCTGTCCAAAGTTTAACTTTCTAAATTATACTGTAAAGGAGAGCTAAAGTAATTTTCGGATTAAATAAAAAATCCTTACTTCACATGAGTATTTTACTCTAATATTTTTACAGTAGTTAGTATTTGCAAATTGCTTAGCCCATAAATCAAACTGCTCATATAGCTAGTCTCTATTTTTTAAGATGTAGTGTTGTATTAAGAGGTTTTTATTCTAATTTTAAGTGCAGCATTAAAACCATTTATCATACCATTTATTTTTTCTTAGCTTGCACAATTGTCAGGAATAGTTTACTTAAAATGGTCTAAATCATAGCAACCATAAACATTAATCTAGATTTAAGACAAAATATTTTCTTTTTAATTAGAAACCAAAGTATGATTTTATAATTTAGAGATTTCCAAACAATAATACCCTTATGAATCAGGATTGGTACATTTTATTATATCTATAGGTATATAAGCATATTCATACTAATATTGATATAAATAGAAAGCCATATAAACAAAATATGTTTGATTTGTTTATTATTCCAGAACATCAAGGCTCAGGTTAATATTAGATTCAAATCTAAATGAAACAGTGTCTTCTTATAAATCTACTTTAATAGAACCGTCATTTACAAAATTTTAAGCTTTATAGTTTGGAGCAATTAAATTGTTAAAATACTGATCCAGAAGATAACCAAAATAACAAATAGTAATTCCAAAAATTACAATTGATAAAAGTGATCCAAACAGAGTTCCTTTCTTTGTCTATTAGTTTTTTAAGCTAAAATTAAAATTTTATGAGAATAAATCAAAATTAGAAAGATTCATTTTTATGTTAGTAATTTAGTTTAATAAAGAATAATTTATTTATTAATTTCCTTTTTTACTTTTTAGTTCTAATATATTTAAATTATTACCAGAAAACTTGTTGCTTGAGTTGATTTTGATTTATGTTTTTTAGTAATAAAAATATATATATAATGAATTTATCTTCATTTAATTCATTTTTCACATAATAAATCAAAAATAATACCACAAAAAATTAGTTTTTTTCAATGCTCAAAAATTTTTTAATTATCACCTATTTTTTTTAAAAAACAAAATATTTAAAAAAACTTACCAAATTAGTGGTAATAATTAGAGGTATTACAGTAAGTAAATAATATAAAAATTACAAATTAATTAATTAATCTTTTATTTTAATTTTACAAGTAATTTGCTTGATATAGATAAAATATACTGCAAATAGCTATACAAATTGTTTTAAAAATTTTTTAAATAATTATTAAACTATCTATATACATATGTACTTTTGAAAGCATTTACTCCTTTTTTTGATAATTTCAAGAAACATCTTCGAATTTTTTTTCTCTATCCCATACAACTTTACCATTTTTTTTAATTTAAGTTACTCTGTATGATTTTACATCAGATATATCAAAAGTATCAAAATCCATTTCCAGATCTTTCAAAAATCTATCTTAATACACAATGCTGAAATCTGATTTATCTAAAGCAGGATCCCATTTGATTCTGTTTATAATAGAGAGAATTGGAGTGAGCTTTTTTTTATATTCTTCTTCATCATCTTCCCCTATCTCCTATTCAACTCCTCCGCGCTACAATTATGCCAACTTTTTATTATCATAGCAATTTCCTAAAACACAGACAGTATCTTTAGCACAGCTAACTTCGATGATTTTATATTTTCTCTTATCCCTATGATTGTAAATAAAATTTATTCAAATATTTTACAAAAAAAATTTTATATTTAATTACTTGAGCTCAGTGAATTTGTCTGTTATCTCAATCCATCTTGTAGTCGTTTCTTACTATTAATTAGCTTAGGAAGAAGTCTTACTTGTTTAAGAGTTGCTGTTTCCTTATTTCTGATTACCTTTAGAATTGTTTGCTTTTTATCCTTTGTCTTTACTTGTTAAATCCTCTGACTCTTTTTTATTTTTCTTTTATTTCTTATTATTTTTGTTTTCTTTCTTTTCTTCTTCTGAATCAACGTCTGCTTCGTGCTTCTCTGGTAACTTTTTCTCTACCTTTCTTTCTCTGTTTTCAGTAATAAATATCCTTTTTTCTTTGGTAATCATTAATGAATTCCTCCATCCAACTTTTATAACATCTATCTCATCATTTACTGAAAGTGAAGGTATTTCTATTTCTTTAGGAATACTAATATTACTGCATTTAGCTTATCCCAATTAACCTGAGTCGTTTTTTCCCCATCCATAGAGCTTTTCAGGTTTATAGGTAGTTTCTTTGTATTTAATAATCTCTGTTTAAATCTTAAGTTGTAAATCATCTCTAATTATAATAATTTAAAAGAATTTAAAAAATTTTTAAATAAAGAGAGTTAATATAACTTTCAATATAAAAATTGCAATAAAATTACCTAACCAATCCAAGACGATCTTTCATAAACTTTTTATTCATATTACTTAGATCTGATCCCTTAATGCCTTCATATTTAACTATATTAATATAATCTTAGAATTCCTCAAATGAATTCAGGAACTGAATAACTTATTCTGTATTCCACTGATCCATAGGTGGAATTTGTTCTCTCTCATAAGCAAAGAAACTTGCAAAGCCGCTAAAAACCTTAGTTATGTACTTCTTAGATAAGCCTTCATGTAACTTGGCAGGTAAAACATTTGGTTAAACACCTCCAATATTGACATAATTAGATAAATCGACATGGTATAATCTATTATCTAAACCAACTAGCAAGAGCTGATGATACCCAACAGCAAAACTAAGAGAATCATTAAATTAATATTCAGATACTCTCTTCATACGCTAATTATTTGAAATTGGATTATTGACATCCTCTGGGATTAAATCATTGATATGATAAACTACTATATTCAATTTTGTGTCATCTACTCCCATTTACTAAGAATTATTTTTAGAACCAATTTCTTATCCTGAGACTATTCTATTTAATTAGGCAGAGAATACAGGACGTTAAGCTTCAGTTTCTTTAATCAAAAATGCAGCCATTCCATATGAAGCCTTAAAGTGATTGACAGGTATTTCGAGTGTCCATTCAAGTACAATTTCTCTCAGCTAACTGCATGGTTTTTCTTCTTCATGAAAGACTATATAGACGGCTCCTGCGCCAGTTAAGTAAATGAAATTACGAGGAGAAGTAGAGAATTTTGTGACGTTTGTTCTCCTAATATACTCAAAATCTTCATCACTTGCAAAATACTCTGTAGTTTTACAGAAATAGAGAGCATTTTCGTGGGTTTAGAATGCAGTGAATTTGGTTCCAATAGAAAACTTTTTAATTCCAATGTTGAAAAGCTTTTTTTAAGAACGACTTCTATAAACTTTTAAATCATCAACACTTTGCTTATCAATAGGGAATTGAGAGATGTTAGTAAAAAGAACATCACGGTTGTAAATTTGCCTATAAATTTTTCCGTAGTCAGTGTTTTAAACATCTTAGAATTACTATTCTGTGATGTACCTCATTTTATATAACTTTTAACGGAAATATTCTTAGCAATTAGACAAAATTTGTTTGTTTGCGCGCATTAGTTTGCATAGCTCACTAATGTTTAAAAACTCAGATATCTTCAAGAAAATATCTTTATTTTAGATCTTCTTAGATTGCTCCTATTTAGCATTTTATAACTACAATTGTTATGATGACTCGTCACTCATTGGTCTTTTTGCTATCTTTATCTATTTATTATATGATGATATGTATTTTCTGTTTTTTAAGATATTTATAAACTAACTAAAATGTTTATTTTATTGTAATTAAGTAATAATAATTATTAAATCTTAAATTCCAATTCTGGATTTAAATCATAGTTTTTAATTTTTATCAAAAACACATACATACATATATATATTATTGATTAAAAGAAAAAAAGAAAGATAGATAGATATATAAGAAGAATAAATTATAAATCTTATAAATTCTTCCTATATCTTTACTAAATTAAATCTGATGAAAAATGATAAAAGCAAATAATAGTTCTTTATTTAATAATCTCTTAATAATGTCTATTATCTTCATTAAGGCTTTTCTATTTTTAATTTACAAAATAGTTCTTTAATACAATTAATAAATTAATAGACAACTTAAAATAATTTATCCTAAATGTTAAATTCTGAATAGAAAGTTCATTTCTAATGTTAATTATCTATAACATCATTACTTATAGTCTATTTCTTACAATTAAAAAAAAGTTATTTGAAATAATTGAGTAGATAAATTAAGTTTAAAAATTATAAAATGGCTGCTATTATTAAAATAAATTTAACCTAGTTTTAATAAAAGAGAGTTTAGTTTATTTTAAGTTAATCTTAAGAAATTCAATAAAATTTTAAATAAATAATAAGTTATAACTTACAATAACTTAATTGCATAAGTTATTTAGAATAAACCATAAGTAATAAGGAGCTATTATTTGGTGATTTTATTTCTTTTCTGTTATTTGGGTAATGTATGAAAAAGAATAAATAAAATAATCTTAAATATTTAATTAATTGAAAACATTTTTTTTTTAGCATAAATTTTAATTTGTAGTAGAATTTAAATGAATTGATATTAAATAAATTTTTCTATTTTTTGGAACTAAATTAATAGACTGATTGATTTAAATTCAAAATTGCAAAGATACTTTTATATGCCACTAATTATTATCAATTATAAAAATTAATTTTTTAAATTAAAAAATATCTTTATTGTTCGCACTTAATTAAGAGAAAGAAGTTTAGAATAAAATGAATAAGTAGTAGGGAGATTCCAAAGTTTAATAAAGAAACTTAGATTAAGAATAAAAACCTTTAATAAAAGAAGAAGAAACTGAATAGATAGATAAGAAGGATTTAGAAAAGAGATAAGCCTCTTCTTTACATATTTTGAATAAGCCTAGTTTATCTGGCTTTAAATATGATGAATTCCCTATGACTTCAATAGTCTTGCATCTAACATTTTTTATAATGCTGGCTATTTATAAATTTGCTGAAACAAGTAATTTAAATTGAAAAAAAATAAACTAAATAAATTAACTTATTGTAAATTTATCTAAAGATGTAGGACCAATGGGTATTATCATTACATTTTTCTATATAGGCATTCAGATAGAATCATTATTTGGAGATATTCCAAATTTTTTCAAAATAAAGCCAGTTTTAAGAGATATAACTCCCATTTTAAAATAATGGAAAGAAAAGTCCGTTGATCTTACTTATGATGTTATATCTTATCATTATTAATCTTCTAGAGTACATGGTTAAAAAAGAAGAAGTAAATCTTTTTCCTCCTCAGATTCTGTTAAGCTTGATTACTTAACTTGTGAGGATGTCACTGAAGATTGTTCTGAAATATTTAAAAAGTACAATATTTTTGTAATATACAGCTCAATTATGTTCACTTATGGTAACTAAAAAGCTGAATAAGAAATAACTAATAAAATTAAGACAATTAAAGAAGAATAGTAAAAACAAGATAAATATGTCGATGACAAAATCAATATTTAATTAAAGGATATCTAAAATGAAGTTGTAGATTTAGTTTATGCTAAATCTGGCTCAATTTTTATTAACAAATTTTTCTTCTGGCTTACTTCGCTTTTACTTTTAACAGTACCCTACAGACTTTACGTAAACAGCTAAACTGCTCATCTCTAATATAAAATCCACAAAAAAATTTATGTCTGAATTAGAATAATAAATTAACAACACAATATTTTATTTTTAGTCTACATTTAAATATTTATTGCATATATCAATCAATATCAAATCAATAATCACTTTAATTTTTATCTCAAGCATCAAACAATTTTTATAATTTTGATTTTTTTTATATGAACTCAACTAATAAAATTAACTTTTAAAAGAACACAAGAATTAAAATGAACCTTTTATAGAAATCAAAAATTAAAATGAATTTTTTATTGAAATCAACGAATAAAATGAACTTTATATGGAATTCAATTAATAAAATGTACTTTTAATAAAGTCAACAAATATAAAACAGATTTTTGTTATTTCTTCTTCTTCAATATTAATTTTTGAAGAAGTAGAATAATAATAATATATACTGTTTAAAATGCAAATAAACTTATTTTCAAACAATTTCAGCATTTGTTTCAAAAGCTTCTTTTTATTTATTAAATTCAATATTTTCATTTTATGATTGCAAAAATCTAAATTTTTATCTCAATTTGAATTTTTTTAGAAAAATATTTTTATAATTTGAAATTGAAAAATAAATTAAATTTTTTAATATATTTTTATAATGTGTAATTTAAAAAAAAAATTTTTAAGTTGATTAGTTTACACTATTAGCAGTAAATTAATTAAATTACTACTTAGTTAAGTGTTACAGATTTTAATGTAGAACTAAAACATATCTTTTATTTAGTATGGAAAGTAAGGATTAAAAATAATTTTTAGATACAATTAAAGATAAAAATATAGCAGATAAAAATAAATAATATCATGAAGTTAGTTCTAAATTAATTTTTGCTTCCTTTGCCATTCTGATAATCATGGCAGTCTTGACTGCTTTTTCAGCAGCTTCGTCTAAATCTTCAGTGAAGATTAGATTAAAACCTGAGTTTTATATAATTTCTTTTGCAGCTTCTACATTGTTTCCTTTTAATCTAAGAATTATTGGCTTTTTCATACCCAAAAGGGACATACCTTTGATTAAACCAAGACAAATTATATCACATCTATTTTAAATATAATTGGCTTATTTTTTATTGCTACAAAATTAATTTTATTTACTTTGTGATACCTGCGAAAATATTAACTAAAATAGCTTCTACATTAGGATCATTATCCATGATTTTCAAAGCTTCTACTACCTAAGTATCATCTGCTTTGCCTTTATTATTAAAATTTCATTTTTAAATGATTTCCTATCTATTATAAAAGATAAAATTTTATACCACCACAATCTAGGAAATTAGCAGGCATGCCATTCTTTTGCTTGATAATGTCCATAGTAGCCATAGCTAAACCAGCACCATTTACCATGCAACCAATGTTACCATCTAAAGCAATATAGTTCAATCCATATCTTTGTGCTTCGATTTCCTTCCAATCTTTCTGTTTAATTTTATTAAATTGTTAATATAATTTTTTTTTTAAAATCTGCATGAAAATAACTATTTACTTGTGTAATATCTTCCATTTGAGATAACCTTGGCTATCTGTATGATGAATTATCGTCAATGTTCATTTTTTGATCACATAACTTGATTTAATTATCAATAGTTAAACCCAAAGGATTTATTTCTAACAAGGTTGCATCATTGTCAATAAAGCATTTGTATAAACTAGTTACAATCTAATTTATTAAATAATTTAAAATTTAATTGAAGTAAAAACTTTATTACATTTTTAAGCTACTAATCAAAGGCTGAGCCTAAATTGTAAGCTGCAATAATTTCATTTAATGTTTCGTTAGGTATTTCAATACCAGGTTCTAAAAAGAAAGTCTTTATATGCTTTGGATCACCCTCTTCGATATTGACACCACCTTTCTCGTTACATATGATACATAATCCACCTCTAGTTCTATCTAAAGTAATTGAGAAATACATTTCCTTATTTTTTACAAAGTTTATTCATTAAAGATAAGTCATTCATAAATAAATATTATTTAAAGAATTAAAAATTTATTCGTTGCTTATTGTAAATCATTATTTTTACTTTTCTTAAGAAGATACGCTCTGTAATCATAACTGAAGAGACGTTACGTCCTCTTGAACCAGTTTATTTTGTGATCAAAGTCTTTCCAATCATTTTTTCAGCAATTTTTCCTACTTCTTCTGGAGAGTGAGCAAATTATACTCCTCCTTACAAAGAAGACTCCTTGAAATAACCCTTACCTCTACCACCAGCATGCACCTTATTATAGAATTAAAATTGATGTAAATAATTTTTCATAATGATTGTTATATAGTTTACTTAAGCTTTAACGACGAAGTCAGTGAATTGAGAAGCGTTATTTCTAGGTTTTTATCTTTCTAATTATTCGGCTAACTTTATTGCATCTTCAGGGTGAGTAGCTCTATATGCCTAATTGAGTTAAAAATTGAAAAATGAGAAATTTAAATCAAATCTTATAATTCTGCTTAAAACTAAATTGATTATTTAGATCTAAAACTTGTAAAATTTCATAGTATATTAGTTTATTTTACTGAAATAAGTGTTTGAAGACTTAATTTTCGTTTTTTCATTTTTTTAAATTTAAAAAAAGCAATCAAATGTAAAAGGAGTTTAAATCTTACTTAAAGAAGAGGAAGTTTATATTCTTTAAATAGGTTATGAACTTAATACTCATGCAAGATAATGTTATTTTGTGGAATGGTTGTGAGTTTACTAACCTTTGGGACAAGCTTAGTGGATTTCTTAAGGAAGCTATGTAAGAACATTTATGGATATTTTGGAGTTTTACTAACAACAGCAAATAAATAGTGTAATTTTTATGATTTTTGATATTATATTTTTTTACCTCTTTGTTTAAAAAAAAAATACACAATTGGAAGAAAAGATTAATTATTTAATTAAAAATTTAGTAATATAATCTAGTAAGTCTTTAAACATAAAGGTATTGTAATCTACCAAAATAATCAGTCATTTTATTTGTGCTAAATAAAAATTGTAATGACTAATGCGATAATTGCGAAATTTCAAAAGATTATTACTCTTCTTCTAGTTTATGGATTGTTTCAAAATTAAATCCCCATTATTTTTTTTATTAAAGTTAAGTAAAATTTTAATATAGCTAACTTAAGCTCAAAGCATTCATAATTTGCATGTGTTAACAAAATAAATATTCTATATATTTCTCTAAATGTTCTTTTGATCCTAATATATGATCAGAGTAATCCTCATGAATAATATAATTAAATTTCTTGAGAAATTTGACAATATATTTCTTTCTGGAATATCTTAAAAATATTCCAAACAAATTTTTTCAATTTATTGAAAAGAAAAATTTATTTTCAAAAAGTATGTTTTAAGTAAGACTAAATTAATCATAAGTGTAAATTAAATATAAATTTTCTTATGCTAATTAAACAAAAATAATATTTAAAACTATTTAACAATTATTTTATAAATAAATTCTCAATAAAGCATGTTTATAAATAAATATCTAAATAGGTTATAATGAGCTATTTACAAATTCAATCTAATTATTATTTTTTTCCAAAAATCAGCTGGCTAAAAAATTATTGCTTATTTAATAGAAATAATATTTAAAATATGAATACTTTCTAACTTGCATGCAAACTTTATCAAATTTAATAGGTTATAAATTAAATAATTGTAAATAATGATTAATTAGTTAAAATATTCACATTCAATCTTTTATTAAAACAATTAATAATTGGTATGTAAACATAGTCGATTGAGTGAATTTGATAATATATTTATCTTATCAAAATTAATTGAAATAAAAAAAAAATTTATAATTTAAAAAAAATATGGCTTTTTTACTAACTTAACCCAAATATTAATTATCTAAATAATTGTTTATTAAATAATTTAAAATCTAAAATTATTTATAATTTTAGAAAATAAACCTATAAAATTTTTAAAGACTGATTTAAATATTATTTTTGAAAAAAAGAGAATGGAGTTATTAAAAATATTTTTTAAATTAATAAATAATTAAAAAATAATAATAAATTAATATATGTTCATAAATAAAATAAATTAAACATTATTTTTGAATAAAAAACGAGAATGGATAGATTCAAAATATTTACAAAATAAAGAGTTAATAAACAAATAAATGAAAATTGATTCATCATGAAAAATAAGAAATGAAATAGTATTTTATTAAAATTATTAATTATTATTTTTACTTAAAAAAAAAGACATTAATATTATTTAAGCTTAATTACCTACAAAATTAATTATTCTAATAATTAAATTTTTATTTATTTAAAATGATGAAGTTAGAAAGTATTTATTTAAAGTTTGTTAAATATTAATTTATACAAAATATAAAATGTTTTATTTATCATTAGTTCATTTCTTTATTGGTTTTTGTATTTCTTCATTTTTATTTTAAGAATTAAAATCCAAAAGACGATTATATTAATATGCAGTCATTTTTCTTATAGCATATCTTAGAGCTTCTCTGCTGAGCTGATTATAGTGATTTTCAATAAAAGAAACTGTTCTCTTTTTATCAGCTAAATAGAGTTCTCTTAAAAGCCATCCAACCCCAAGCTAATTAAATCTTTAGTCATATTGAATGACTCTTTCGCAGATTTCAAAGAGAAGATCAATATAACCTTAAAAGTTTCCTTGATCTCCTTTTTTAGCTCTTGTTACTTGACTAACACAACAGCATCTTCTTATCCATAAGCATTCTTCTTCTTTAGACCATTCAGCGATATACCTATAAACATTGAATTTAATAATAGACATAAAAATATTTTCATTATTTTGTTACAAACCTTGTGTTTTGTTCTGAAAGGAGAGTCCATTTTCTAATTGGTCTTGACAATATATCACAAGTAGCCCACTCTTATACATATCCTTCTTTGATCAATTTTTTTATAGAATCAATATCAGCCTCAGTTAATATTTTATAATTTTTTTCATATATAGAAATAGAAACTAATTTGTCTTCTCCGTACTCTGATTTCATAAGCTCCTCAGCAACTTTTAACTTCTCATCGTTTTCTAAACTCTTAAAAAGTTCACTTTTCATTTGATCATTTGCTAGTTGATAAACTTTTGGATGCTAAACACCCCTATGTATGATTACATTCTTCATGTAGTTGTTTTTAATTTAAGCTTTTGCTTCATCTCCTATCAACTGTAATCCCTTTTGAATAGAAGAAATAACTAATTAAACTCTTTGCATAATTTGTTATCTATTTTATATTTGTTTGTTATCTATTTCTACTAAGTATTGTTATTTTTAGAATAATATTTTTTTTAAAGATACAATCTAAAAGCTATTTAGAGTATTATCAAATTAAATTTCCAAAAGAAATTTGATTTTTCAAAATATATTAATTTTGGAGGAATTTTTATGAATTTTTGATATAAAATTCTAATTTGTTAATCAAAAGAAAACAAACCACCAAAAACAAAAATAATTATTATAATTTTGATAAAATGTTATTGATATTTTTTATTTAAAATTAGATTGCTTGGGAAGTATCCTTTAAAATTAGTATAATTAAGTCTACTTCATAAATAGATTCTCTTGTAATTCTAATTTTATTAAAGTTAATTTTCTAATCAGAAATACATGAAATAAATTAGGCTTAATCATGGTAGAAAGAAAAACTAACAGAAATCTTTTCTACACTACACAAACAGCCTTACTAGCTAAATAATTATATTACATCATTTTTTGATAATAGTCCAAAATCTATTAATCTATTAACTGATTTAACTTTTAATAAAGCTAAGAAATTAATCTAAGCCAATTTAGGTTGGTTGAGTGGTTGAATTAATTTTCAATTTTTTTTAGCATTTAATATGAAGATTTAAATTATTAACATCAATTAGCTTTAGTTGAATTAAATATTATAATCAATTTTTAAATATTTTTTCCCTTAAAGAATTCTAATTTACTTTTAAAAAGAAAGTTTTGGAAAATAATAAAGTTTTCATAATTTGATGTCAGTGGGATTTATATACTAAAAATAAAGCAATCTATCTATCAATCAATAAACCTGTAAATATAAACTAAAAAATAATTCGTATAATTTTTAAAAAATAATTCAAAATTTAAATATTATTATAAAACTATGAAAAAAAATAAATAATAATTTTTACTACTTAGCTTAATGATCGATTTTTATTTTTATATGCCTTTTTTATACTTTTTTTGATGCAAACATTCTAATAAATTTAAAGCATAGTTTTTGTTAATGAAATGAGTAAATTATGTATTGAAGAAACAGAAACCTCGATTGAGAGTATAAAAATATTTAAGTAGTAATATATTATGATAGTATGTGTATAAACTAATATATAGGAGTAATATATAATAAGTACAAGGAAATTTGAATAGACAATTAATTTTATAAATGTATTTTTAAATTAAACCACCTTATATACTAAGATGGAATTGAGATTTGAAACATGAGATATTAATCATTTTGATAGCAAGTAACAGTAAGGTATTTAATTAACTATGCAGTTTTTTTGCTGTCTTCGGTTAAGACCGAAATAATGGTAAATGACAATATATTATATTTATCTTTCTCATTCACTTAGACTGATTTTTCTTTAAGAAAATATACATATTCAAACTGAAAAGCAAGAGAGATATTTTTTATTCTTCACTCAAGTCAGTGTTTATGGGATTTTGCTCAAAGATGTCTTCCCAAGAATTATCAATCTTTCTTCCAGATTTAGGACTAACTCTTTGAAGCTTTGAGCTGTTCATTCTTTCAGCAACTCTGTTTTAGAAAGCACTCTTTTGTGAAATTTATCTTGAGTTCAACATTTTGATTTATTTGCAGATTTTTATTTATTATTTCAATTTAATTTTCTTATTACAAAATTATTTATAAATGGATTTTATTGATGGCACGTGACTTTATTTAAATCAATTATTTTTATAAATATTATAATTTTTCTTCTCTTAAATCACTTTTTTTTTTTACTCTTGGCTTGTTTAATCTATGATAAGTCTAGTCTAGCTAATTAATTAATTAATACATCTTATCAAGATTTTTTTGAAGGGTTTGAAGAATTAATTATTAAAATTTGATATAGATTTCTAAAAGGGGTTCTAAAATAAATAGATAAAAATAGCTAGTTATTTAACAAACAGTATAGCATCTATTAACAAATTAATTTTTTTCTTATTTATAATTATTTGTTCTGATCAAATCTAAAATTATTATATTACGCAATTCCAAAAGCGTATATTAACATAATTACAACCCATTTCTAAACCCAGGAAAATTGTCAATTAAAAGAAATGTTTAATTTATAAATATCTACTATATTTTTTTCTATCAAAAAGTTATATTTTTGTAAGTATTTAGGTTAAAATAAAATAATTATTTCCCATTAATTTAAATATATTGAATTATTTTAATTGAAATAAAAGAATTTTTTATGAAAAACATTAATTTTCTACACTACTTTATAAGAAATAGACAAAGTAACATTATGATGTAGACTACTTATATTAAATTTTCTTTTTCTAAAAAAGTATTTCAAGAAATTAAGTTATAGATTATTTAAGATGACAAAAATAAGGAAAAATAAAAATATTTTATTTAACTTTGATAAAATCTAAATTTAAACTAAAAATCAACTAATATATACACAATTTTTGATCATAAATCTTTAGTATTTCTTATTCGATATTTGATTTTAATAATTGCACTAAAATATTAAGCTATATTAACAATTTTTATTAGTTAAGCGATTCCTTAATCGAATAACATGGTATTATTTCTTTCGTAATATCTATTATACAAATTATAAATCTGTTAGATGATTTTTTAATTAACAATAATTCAAAATATTTCATCTCAATAAATATTATCATTAAATTGATAACTTTTTTATCTACCTTATATTTTTTATTTATAGTTAATTAGAATAAACTATGGTAAATAGTTATCTATCTCAAACAAATATGTTTTACCTTCTTGCAAAAATGAATCCATTTAATTAGATTTTAAATAATTAGATAGTATATTAGATTATATTAATTTTTGGTCTATAAAATAATAATAAAAATAACAAACAAAAAATACATTATTTATACATGTAATTAAATTTTAATCACTCTTCTTATTTTTGTTTGACATTCTAAAAGTTATTTTTCCAGTAGATATAAGCTCTTCTGCTAAAGTAAACCATAGTTCCTAAGAAAATAACTCCAAAGAAATTCCTGAAAAAGCGACTATCTAGTAAATTTTGCTTCATATTAAAAATATATTAATTTTTATCGTTTACAAGTGCATCAGGAAGTTCGAATCTAAACTTTCCAGTTTCCATATTGAAAAATATTTGACCATAAACACTTGTTATCGAATCAACTTTTATGCCTATCTCTTTTTCAGTTATTCCAAGTCTAATACCACGAATAGAACGAGACAAAGGTGAAGCTGTTCCGCAAAATAGATCAACAATTATTTTAACAATCAGTATTATAAAGCCTAAAAATCTTTATCCTAAAGTTGCAGTTATAAGCTTATCTCTTTAGCCAATTAATTGAAGAGCTCTTGTCATATCTAATTCATCAGTCACAGGTACATAACAATCAATTGAACCGTTTTATTCCTAAATTGTAAAGCCTTTTACCTTTTAAAAAGTTGCATTTATTGGGAAATGCGATAACTTATATTCTTTTTTTGTGTTATCAATAGGATCCAATGAGTATTTATCTTCGTCATATTTGATAGAATAAATCAATCCTTTGTTTACAAATTCTAAATTATTTCCATATGAGTTATTAGAATAAATTGGCTTATCACACTTAATAACACCATTAAGAAATACTCTTCCTGAAATCTCTGTTTTATTAGAGTTTGAATATGAAAATCCCCTTAATTTTGAAATATCCATTAAGTTATTTGTTCTTTCTTTGATTTTCATTAGGAGTTATTCTGGAGTGTAAGTTTTAGCTTTTTCAGCCTAAATAATTGCCTTCTTCTGTTTGTAAGCCTATATTTAGTATTTACACATTTAAGTGAACGAATACAGAGAAATTCCTCCAACTAAAAAGTTAAAGTAGTATCTTCTATCTTTTATTTTGTCACTTTCAGTACTCATACTTTAAATCTTTTTAATCAAACTTTTGCTTCAGTTTCAAGTTAAGAAATTTTGTTTTAAATAAATTTTTATTTTGATCAAAACAAACAAGCAAACTAAATATATAAATAATCAAATTTGTTGTGAATAATATCTGATGCTGAAATGCTGAATCTAAAAATTATCAATCTTTATTATTATTACCTACTAATTAATAAAAAATTTCTTCAATTTATTAATTCACTTATTTATCCTTCATCTATTCTGATAAATATTCATGAAATTTCTATTAACAAGCATATTCGTCTCCTTTAATAGATAATAAATCTATTTTATTTGGATACAATAAGCTGCTTTCCCTACCCTTTTTATTTAATTACTCATTAATGCACAAGAATATTCTTTTGGAAAATACTAAAGTCATAAAAATGTAATTTTCAATTAATTAAAAGCTAGTTGAAAAATTTATTTAAATATTAAAATTTTTAAAAATGGAATTAAAAAACCATCATAATTTTATTATCGTTAATTATTATTCTTTGCTTTTTGTTTTGGAATAGTTCTAAATAGTCTTTATGATATCAAATTATTGTAAAAATAAAAATCACTTCATAAATAAATACCCTTTTAATTTATGATGGTTTTAAATAAAAAAGGTTATCGACACTGGGACTTCCCAAGCGGTCCCCCACCTTAGTACTAACCCAGCCTTAAGGCGCTTAACTTCGGAGTTCGAATGGGATCCGGTGTTTTCACCTTAGTATGGCCGATAACAAAACTTACTTAAATCTAAATCTAAATATATATATGTATATTATTTAATAATTATAAATAATAATTTCTAAATTTTTGGATAAAATAATAATTACTATTACAAATTATCTATCAAGAATAAATAAAAAGCTAAAAAGGTTATCGACACTGGGACTTCCCAAGCGGTCCCCCACCTTAGTACTAACCCAGCCTTAAGGCGCTTAACTTCGGAGTTCGAATGGGATCCGGTGTTTTCACCTTAGTATGGCCGATAACAAAATTAATAAAATAAATATCTATTTAATATAAAATATTAATCCATATTCTAATTAAAAAAAATTAAAAATTTAAGAAAATCTACTTATTTTTTAAAATAACCTACATAAAAAAATAAAATAAAATAAAAAAGGTTATCGACACTGGGACTTCCCAAGCGGTCCCCCACCTTAGTACTAACCCAGCCTTAAGGCGCTTAACTTCGGAGTTCGAATGGGATCCGGTGTTTTCACCTTAGTATGGCCGATAACAAAATTAATAAAATGAATGTATATTTAATACAGAGCTTTGATCAAAATTCTAAAAAAAAGATAATAATGTAAGGAAATCTACTATATTTTTTAAAGCTATCTATATAATAAAATAAAAATAAAAAAGGTTATCGACACTGGGACTTCCCAAGCGGTCCCCCACCTTAGTACTAACCCAGCCTTAAGGCGCTTAACTTCGGAGTTCGAATGGGATCCGGTGTTTTCACCTTAGTATGGCCGATAACAAAATTAATAAATTGAATGTATATTTAATATAAAACTTTGATCAAAATTCTAAATAAAAAAGTTAATAATTTAAGGAAATCTACTCTTATTTTTGTTTATTTGTAATAAAAACAAAAAAAGGTTATCGACACTGGGACTTCCCAAGCGGTCCCCCACCTTAGTACTAACCCAGCCTTAAGGCGCTTAACTTCGGAGTTCGAATGGGATCCGGTGTTTTCACCTTAGTATGGCCGATAACAAAATTAATAAAATGAATGTATATTTAATATAAAACTTTGAACAATATTCTAAAAAAAAAGTAAATAATATAAGGAAATCTACTATAATTTTTATAGTTATGATTATAATAAAATAAAAATAAAAAAGGTTATCGACACTGGGACTTCCCAAGCGGTCCCCCACCTTAGTACTAACCCAGCCTTAAGGCGCTTAACTTCGGAGTTCGAATGGGATCCGGTGTTTTCACCTTAGTATGGCCGATAACAAAATTATTGATAGATTTGAATAATTTATATTTAATTAACATTTATTAAATCATAATAAAAAGTAATAAATATTCAGACAACATTCAGACATATGTTTAAAAATTTTTTAAACTGAAAAAGAAAAATAAATAAAATTAAATAGTATTTGATTGATTAGACTATAATATAAATTGTTTATTAATGAGTTTTTAGTTTAAAATAAGATTTGATTTGAATTTATATAAAATGAAAGCTAAAATATATTAAATTATTGAAAAAATAAAATAATTTAGAATAAGAAAAAAGATTAAATTAAATAGATATTAAAATAGATGTTAATATATAAAATGAATCAGATTTATTAATTTTAGTTATAATTTATGCATAAGAAGCAAATAATATGTAGAGATTTTTTAGTATATTAAATAAATAAACACTAATTAACAAATCTTTTGTTTCTAAATTCATTGTATAAACCAATAAGTATACAAATACAGTTATTAATAAAATTAACTACTTGAATTTTAGTAAACATATTTATTTTATGAGTACAAGTCCTTAAAAAGAAGACATTCTTTAGCAAGAGAATGGTAGTGAATAGATATAGCAAGATGTCCTCTTAGGCAAGCGTAGTCTTCCTAAAGATGCAATCACTGAAAATTAAGTTAAAGAAAACTTAGTTAAAGATGATGGAGATGTTGCAATTGGAGATTAAGAAAATGCTGAAGCTGAAAATGATGATAACGATGATGAAAATGGATCTGAAAAAAGCGATGGAGAAGATATTTTTGAAAAAGATGATGTAGAACTTGAATGGGTTTGTTTGAGAGGAGTTGAGAGATATGATTAAGAGAGATAAGTCTTAAAGATGCTTCATCGTAATTTTGCAGATGAGAAATTCCAATTTA
The DNA here is from genome assembly GCF_000189635.1 of Tetrahymena thermophila SB210. NCBI lineage: Eukaryota > Ciliophora > Oligohymenophorea > Hymenostomatida > Tetrahymenidae > Tetrahymena > Tetrahymena thermophila. Next base: position 430,548 of record NW_002476377.1, read on the forward strand.
CAAAAATTAGCAAACCAAAAAAGAAAAATATGGCATTCATTTAATTCGCTAACACAGAAGAACGTAATCGCTTTATTTAATCTTTAAAAAATAAGAAGTTCTCTAAGAAGTAAAAACGCATGAAAGTACGTCCTGCATTTAAAGGAGATAGAAATTTGAATGGAGGAGTAGCAGTTAGTCAATTAGAATAATAGAATAGTGCTTAACATTAACAATAATAACGTTAATAGCAACCTCCTAAATAAGCTTCTAAGGAAGATATTGAAAAGGAACTTTAAATCCCTCTTGAAGAGAGAGTTTGTCCTCTATGGAAAACTCCTTATGAAGAATAATTAGAAATCAAAAAGAAAGATTTTATTGAAATCATCAAAAATTTCCAAAAGCGTGCTAAAGATAGCATAAGAAGCGATGAATCAACACCAATTTGGGTAACCCGTGAACCAAAAATAACAGATTTTTTGGAGTGCGATGAATAATATAGATTCCATTATAGAAACAAGACTGAATTCACAATTGGTTTGAATCATTTAGGAGAAATAAAAGTTGGCTATAACCGCACAAATTTTGATAAGGGTATTGCATTTATAGATGATGCTAATAAGAATTGTGTTTCTTCTAAAGAATCAGTGATTCTTGCTTAACAACTTGAAAATTATATCAAGGAAACTGGACTTCCTGTATACGACAGATTTGTCCATTAAGGATTTTGGAGATATTTTGTGGTAAGATAGAGCTTTAAGACAAAAGAAATCCTGATAAATATTGTAGCTAAAGGCTCTTACTGCTCTGACGCTACTTAATTTGAATAAATTAAATAAGGCTTGATAAAAATATTCCAAAAAGAAAGTCTTCCTGAAAACTTTGAATACAATATAACATCAATAGGATTTTAATCATACGAAGCACCTTCTGACAGCATCCCCTAAGATGGATAGATTGATATAATTTATGGATCTAGATCATACAAAGAAAATATTCTAGGTAATTTAATCTCTTTAAGTTTGTCTTTTAATTTATTAACTGAATCAATTTTACTTATTTCTACTTATTGTTTATCTTTTGTTAGATTTAATCTTAAGGTAGACACTTTTCAGCAATCAATCTTATAAAAATTTATTTAGTTTAAATAAAATTTATTGCAATGGAAAATAGATTCATAAAAAATTTAATTTTATCTAAAAACATTTTTTTTATTCAAATTTGAAAATATTTCCTTAATTAATTATATAAAATAAATATAAAGGTAAAACATTTGATATATCTGCTAATGCTTTCTTACAAGTTCATACACCTTAATGTGAGAGATTGTATAAGTTGATAGGAAGCTTAACAGGAGAATTGAATGAAAAAACTATCTTTTTGGATATATGTTCTGGTATTGGAACTATAGGTATTTGCTTAGCTAATTCTGCTAAGGAAGTTATTGGTATTGAAATGGTTGAAACCGCTTGCAATGATGCTAAAATTAATATAGAATAAAATGGAATTACAAACTATAAGGTAATATTTCAAAAAGTGTAATAGTAGTTTTTAATAATTATTTTTTAAAAAAGGTAATTTGCTCAAAAGTTGAAGATGTGATTAATGAAATCGTTGGCCCTCTTGCCGGATAATATAAAATTATTGGTGTTGTTGATCCTCCTAGACCTGGTCTTCATGCTAATGTAGTTAAAGCTATGCGTACCTGTAAAGGTCTTGACCATTTAGTTTATGTTGCTTGTAACCCAGTAGCTGTAACTGATAATTTATTAGCTTTATGCCTCCCTGAATCAAAGCGTAGAAGAGCACCAGCTTTTCATCTCACTAAATATTATGGATGTGATTTATTCCCATAAACAAAACATTTTGAAGGTATCTTTTATTTGGAAAGATATCCTAATTATGATGAGTATAAATGAAAATTGTTTTATTTATTTATAACTAGATGTGTAGTAATTGAATTAGAATAAAATTCTTATCAGCATTTAATAAATTTTCAAATATTTTTTTAAGATACAAAAAATAAATAAATAAATAAATATGTAATCAAGCTCAAATTTAATTTTAAAATTATTTAAATATTTAATTTGATCTTAATTTATAAAAATTGTTTATTTTAATTTTTTTTGATGAAAACAATTTAAATATTATTTATAAAAGTTATTTCTATTTAAAAGAAATATCCTAATTATGATGGATGAATTTTATAAAAAATATTTCATTTATTTGATTTTAATTTGAATAATAGTAAATTATCATCATTTTTTAACCAAATTTTTTTTGTGGTAAGATAAGTTAGTGAGTAGATCTATTTATAATTAATTAATTAAGAAGAAATATTAGTATTTGTAATTAATACATCTATTAATATATATCATAATTTAATTATTTATTTATTTATTATATTTTTAGCCAATTAATTTATTCAAATAAATAGTTTTTTAAATTGATAAATAACTATTAAGATAATTTTCTTTTTCATATTTTTATTTAATTTAAAATTATAGAAATAATTTATTTAATTAAGATGTAGATTATCAAAAAGTAACTATGGATTTGCACCTTAAATAGAGAGTCTAAGGAACTAATTTTGTTTATTAATTTAATTAATATAAAATAATTATCAGCGTTTTTGAAATTTCAAAAAATTAATATATGGTTCAATAATTAAGTAAATAAATTTAAAATTAATCAAGAAATGAGAGTCATTTTTAGAATTATTCAAAACTTAAATTAATGCATTACATTTAATAAATATTTAATATAATTTAAATTATTTTTAATTTTTTTAATTTAGTTAGTATGTTTTATATCTATCTTGTATAATAATTAAATTATTTAATTTTTTTGTTTGAAATAGGTTTAAAAGTTATTTTCAAATTTTTTCAATTAAGAATGGCTGGCCGTATGAAGATTTAATTGATTTCTTTTTTAAATAGTCAATCAGTGTATAAAATTTAAAGAAAAATCTAACTTTAAATGGTAATTCAAGACACTATAAATTCAAAAAAATTCCTTCTTTGTCATCTTGAGGGTTGAAAATCAGTATTTTAACTTTATTTTAACCAAGAATTGAAAATATTTTATTTTTATAGATTGCTTCTCTGAAAATACAGTCTCTATCTCCAAATATGAGAATGTATTTCTTTTATATTTCTTGATTTTGAAGGCGGTTAATATTTTAGAATTAGAGAGAGGCCTTTTGTAATGCAGACAAGAAAAACTATTGTTTTGAAGAAATATGTTTGAACCTCAAATATTTCATTATGTTATTGATAAAAGTTTCTTTGCCCTTAAAGTTGAGTTGGTTTATTGGTGCTATGTATTACTCTATTTATTCATTTACCATAACTAAACTGAAAGTATCTGATAATTAATAAATATCATATAGTTATTTTGACACACGCTTTAGATAATTCGGCTCACAATTAACTATAATTGATATTTTCATTGTTAATTACTGAAATTTTTAGGCTTATTTTTATATGAGTCTAAAGTCAATAGATTTCTATTCATAAACGTATTGCAAAATATTTAGCATAGCCATTCTATCATTTGATAAATATCTTGGGGAAAATTCAAAAGCATCAGTTAAAAGTGTACATCCTTTCTAAAAATTCCTTTTATGTATTTCTATTAAAGCTTCTTGTATTTATAATTTAGTATAAAGAATATCTATTGGATAATTGTAGCTAGTTTTTTAATACCAAGAAGTTTAGTTGGTGTAAGGACTATTATTAAAAGCTTCTATTGCATCATCTAAAGCATTTAATTATTATTTGGTATAATTAATTGGCTGTTGCTCTTCATCAACTTTGATATCCTCAATAAAATTCTCTGTAGGATTGTTTTACAAATACATTTTATGTATTGGGTGCTCATATGATAAGCTCTGGTTTGTAAATAAATTTTATTCAGTAGTTGATGTCCCAAAAAATGCCTTAGGGGAATATCCTTGAGATAAGCATATCTACTAATTGTAAGAGCCAACAAAACCGTTTTGAAAACTTAATCTCCTTTGTAAGTTAGTTATGCTAGCAGTAGGTGTATTTTAAATAATTGAAGAGCTAAATTTTTTGGTGAGATGATTGTATATAGTATTTATTTCGCCCATTGAGCTATTTTATCTTTCTCTCTTGCATTTATCAATTTAAATGCTTTTTTCTTGAATTTCCTTATTTTTTTGATTTATATTATTAAGATGAATTTCTTCTTGAGATTCCATATGATCTTCTATTATAGGCTGAATATCATTTAAGGGAGTTGCTTATTAAGGAGAATTGCTGTTTGCTTTGCTTGACTTTCTTTTTTGCTAAGATTAATGCGAATACCCACTATTGTTCAAATTGTTTTAAGAGCTATTTAATTTTTATGTTATGATAGACTATTTTCCTGGAATTGTTTTAGAAGGACTTGATCTATTATTTATATTTATTTCTTCATTGACTTCTTCAGATGAGAACCTTTTTACTAAAATTTGGTTCAAACACATTAAGTATTAGTTGTAAAAATGAGCGGAAGGTTTATTTTGAGCAGAGAACAAAGAAGCCTTGATCCTTTTATAAAGTTCCAAAAAATTTTGAAATGCATAATCTAAGTACTTCTAGCTGAGCTTGATTTTCTTGCTAAGTAAAAATGCTTTACTAATTTCCAAATAAATTAGTATATATCTGGTATAATCATTATCTAAGTTCTTAGCTATTTTTAAAAGCTTTTTCAAAACTTAAAAGTATTGAGTAAACATAGCTTCATCTTTGACTTTTAAGCTTTATGTTTTCTGAGCAGTTGATTTTAAAGAATTTGAATTTTATTCTGAGTTGAAATCTATTTCTTGTAATATTTAATAATAGTATTCTTATTTCATTTATTTATAAATCTTTTTTCCATGGTTAAATATTTCATGTTCCATTCTATTTTCTAAATAGCATTACAACAAAACTTATGAATATGCAAATAATCTATCAAATTTCAGGCTTTCAAGATTTTTTTAAGCATTCTGCAAGACTGGTTTAATTTTAAAAAATATTAGACTTTTAAATTAAAATATTTAATTGATTGTTATACCTTATATTTTAGAAGAACTTTATTAGTTTCCATCTAAATATCTGCAAAGATACTTTTCTATCCATGGAATCAAAGATTTTTTCCTAGAACCTGCTAATTAATTATTAGAATTTACTGAATCTGAGAATTTTTTAAATGTAAATATTGAATCTTTTCTATTATGAGAATTAGCATCGCTAATCTATTTTTCAGTTTATTGTCCTTCTATAAGTTCTGCTCTTTCTTATTCTAGATAAACTATAGATTGGTTGTAGCAATCAAGAGCTTCAGTATATCTTTAGTTGCTATATATAAATATTATTTTAAATATAAAAGAATATCTTAGTTTGATAAATAAATAATTAAATTTAAAAAAATTTAACACTAAAAATTTTGATTAAATTAATTTTTATAAAATGAGAAATTAGAAATTGTTTACTTAAAATGGATATTAGCTATATTGTTATAAGCTGATCCTAAAGCTTTATAATCTTCGACTTATTAAAAAGTTTTTATAGCTTTAATCCAAGTAAAAAGAGCAGTTGTTTCATCAATTTTTTCATTATAGTTAAAATTAAAGTTAAAAATATCTTGTATATTTGTGATGTATCTTTCTAAATTTGTTAGTTCAGAGCATGTATGCTGATATTTTCTGCTTTTAGAATATTTATTATCAAAGACAACAACTATTTCATCTTAAGAACTTATTCCATTTCTATCAAGCAAATGTTGATTCAAAGAGTGGAGTTTATCTATCAAATTCTAAATAGGTAATTCAATCAGCTAACTAAATTTCTTAGAATAAAACATAATAATAAGTAGACAAACTATTAAAAGAATGAGATAAAAAACAGAATTAGCTATGAATGCATTTCCTAAGTAAAAAAAGAGAGTATTATAATTCTAAATCAATTCTTATTTTCTGAACGTGTACATCATCACCATTATATTTGAATAAATTACTTATTTTTATCCATTCGGGATATCAGCTATTTAAATTGGTAACATCAGGGAATATCTAGCATCTCCTTGAACGAAGTACTCAAATCCATAAATATTTTCGAGCTAATTTAAGTACTACTAATGTGTTAAAAAATTATTCTCATTCATATATTTTAATTAATTATTAACTGTTTGTATATAAGTTTTTGCTTCATTTTGAGTCATATTTAAGGTAATAACTTTATCCCAATTATATAATTATTAATAATCCTATATTTGCTCAGAATATATTAAATTTTTTGAAGTAGGATGTATCACTTCAAACTATCCAGTCTGTATCTCCAATTTTTAGAATACAGCAGCTAATTGTTCTATATTAAAAGATTAGCAGACAACACTATTTATATTGTCAAAAGCATTGTTTCTTCTACATAAACTAAGAGACATATATGGTATTTTTGTTGTCAGGACTTTAAAAGGTGCTGGCATGTAATTTGCTGTTTTATTTAATTAATAAAAACATAATTAATAAATAAATATTTTACAATCTAAATAAGTGATTTATTATCGATATTTTGTATGAATTAAATATATTCTATGAATATTTAATCATTAATTTTGTTTCTATAAAATAATTGATTCAATTCTATAAATATCTAAATTTTCATATAGGCTGATTTTAAAAATCTATTTAATTTTAAAGTGTTTAAATCTAAAAGTACCCTTTTTTATGATTAAGTTTTTAGTGGAAAGTTATTGTTTTATCTTGAAAATTAAATTGTTTATTTAAAAATTTTAAAAATAAAATACATTATTTCACTGAAGCCTACTAATACCATATTCTACATCTCGGATCATAGTATTTTGCTTCGGTACAGAGAGTTTAGCTTTGAAAGCTCTGAGACATAGACTAATTGTAGGCTGGATTTGCTATTAACCCACCATCTAGCTGAAATCCTAAAAACTAATCCTATTTGTTTGTTTGTTACAAAATAAAATAATTTATTTTAGTTTTATTAAGAAATTTTAATAGATTGAATAATATTTAAAGACTAACCTTGTATTGGAATGTTCTCTAAATATTTAAGACATTATAATTTCTAATAAGAACATCCAAAACAGCAGATTTGTTTAGCTAAATTTGTGACTCCTCAGGCATTTAGCTGAATTAACGATAGTTTTAATTTAACCTAATTTTTATTATAGAATATCATTTTAGTACCGTTTAATATTTTGGAAATAAATTTATATTAATGATATCAATGTATTTATTACCAAATTGTGACTAAAATAGGATTTTTAACATAGAGCTTTACAAGAGAAGAAGTATCTTAATTTTCAAAAAGATTATCTAAATTCAAATATGATTTCTCAAATTTAAGATTGAAATTTATTTTATTTTCGTAAACTTTAGTGACAAGGCGAGATAGAATATAATATTCCTGACTTTGCATTCCCATACTTTAGTCAAGATGAGCTTTCATACCCATCAAAAGTATCTTTTTGTTTTGCTACTACTCTAAATATATGCTAGATTCTTAATTATTTGTAATAGATTTGAGCTGCTCAAATAGGAGAATGTACAATCCGAAGCTTATAAATGTAATAATAATCACTGGAGAATAGTACAAGCAAAATAGTTAAGTTTCTAGCTAATACTTTCTCATTAATTGTTTACGCTTATGCTCTCAAATTTTCAACAAAATATTTTAAATTTGAGCTATTTTGAACTAATGCAAAATTTTGTATTAAAAAAATTACAAAAAATATAAATGTTGCGGATGGTAAATATTATATCAAAAAAATCCATCTAATTAATTATCAAAATATTCTCTATAAATTACTTTGATTTTATATCTTAATTAAACTATAAAAAAAAATCTGACACTTTTTATTTCAAATCTGTCTGTCATGTAAAATATATGTCGCTTTAATTAAATCAACTTTCTTGCTTTGTATTGACAAAATTTTGGTTTTATAATTGAAAATTGTTCTTTGATTAAATTAGTGATTATCAAACCTTAAAAAGGCTTAATCTTACATATTAGCTTTATGAGAAATAAGTTATTAACTTTCCTCATACATAATAAAAAGATCGTCGTCAATATTTGCTCTAATGTGAGGAAAATTATTAGCCAAATTTTTACGCAAAATTATAAACAAAAAATACAGAAATGATGTAATTTTACTATCAAAAACTTATTATTTTTTTTTTAAGTGAATATTTTGTATTTTATTCTACAAATAAGTTGCCCCATTTTTATAATATTTTTAAAAAATTTATTATTTTTTTCAATTGAATTAACTGATTTAAATAACTTCCTTTATCAAATAAACTTGAATCTTTGTGTAATTTTAAGAATTTTATGTAATAAAAAATGAAGTCAATTGCATGCATATTTACTTTGACTTTCATAAATTATTGATCAAAGAATATAATTATTTTAAACATTATAAAGAAAGAATAATAAATAATATTTATTATATATATATCTGATACGAATCTGTGATTCAAGAATAGAAATCTGATAACACACTTTTTATATCTATTTTGACAATTAATCAAATATAATGGGATTATTTATAACTTTTTAATTAACTTTTACCATCAGTAACTCATAATATTTGAAAATAACCATTTAAAATTTTAGCTAAGTAACAAAGATATTATAACGAATAAAATAAATATGTAAGAACTATCTGCTGAAGATAATCTAAAAAATTGGTTCACATTAAAACCAACCTAAACATAAATACTGTAAGCTAAAAAATAAATTTAATCCAAAATAATTTAATGAATTATTTATAATTAAAAGTAAATTATGTCTTCAGTCAATGTTATTTTATCTTGTCTTTAGGTTGAAAAGTAAGGGATTGACAGGTTAGGGAAGTAAACCATATTTAATTTTTAATACATAATCTTTTTGTGGTTCAATATCAAAATAGTCAAAAAATTTAAATAGAATAATTCGAGCTTCTATCATTGCAAGATGCTGACCAATACAGTTTTTTTTTCCTGAACTAAATGGTATAAACGCATATGAAGGCAAGTCATTAGTTTCTTGATTAATCCATCTTTAAGGTCTAAATGTATGAGGATCTTTGTAGATTTAAGGATCTCTATGTACACTGTTAACGTATGAAGTAAGAACTATATCTTTCTCAATTTTAATATTGTTGATCATGATATCTTCTGTAACCTAATTTTTTTAATATAATTACTAAAATCTTTAAAATGCAAATCATACCTTTTGATCAAATGATTTGTTTCCAGGCCCATAAATCCTTAAGGTTTCTTTAATAACTGCATTCATAAAGGGTAAATCTTACATAGACTTAGATTTATCTTACTTATAGTAATCAACTTCCTTTTGAGTCATTGAATAAAAATGTTCATTCTAACATACGTAATAAATTGCCATTGCAATTAAATGACTTGTGGTATCAGTTCCGCCTATGAAGAATGTCATCAAATTATCTAAGAGATCCGAATCAGACAAATTCTAAATATTATTTTCCTTAATTAAAATACTTAGAACACAATTCTACTAGATATCGCCAGTCTCTTGAAATTCTTTTTACAACTCTTCTTTCTTAGATTTAATAATATCTAAGAAAAAACTTTTGAATTCCTATAAATAGTTCTCTAACTCTCTATGCTATTTAAAAATTCCTAATTTCAAATATTTAGCTCCAAACACCAAATATCCTAACTCCATAACTTAATTTGAAAGAGCACTTAAAATATGTGTAATAGCTTAAGCGAGGGATTTTCCTTTAAATTTAATATCTTACAAATTATCTCCTAAAAATGAAAAGAAAACTACCTAAGAAGTCATATCAAATATTAAGTTAATTATATTGACATTCTGAAGCTCATCTTAATTTATATGCTCCAATAAGGCATTGTCTACAATCTTCTCTATTGAAGAGCTTAAATTCTTTAAATACTCAAAATGGAATGCAGGAGAAAACATTTTTCTCATATTTTTCCATCTCTCTCCTTAAGAAAAAATTAATCCATTTCCAAATATTCTTTTAAAATTCTAAGTGTAAAAGGTATCGATAGTTAATTTATCTCCTAAGTAGGAATAAAAATCCTTCATCATATCAATGGATGTCAGCTTTATTTTGATATTTTTTCCTTTATAAAATATGAGAATGAATATAATAAATCAATTAAAATTTTTAAATACCTATATTTTCAACAAACATCTTTTTTTAATTTGCAGGATTATCATTAATGTGCTTATAAATGTAATCTACATCCCCAAACTTTTCAAAACAGCTATTTTAGAGTAAAAACTCACCAATCAGAGGAAAGAAAAACCCTTCACCTTATTTTTTATACTTATTAAATATCTTAAATGGCTTTACAAGATAGTAATAACAGTAAATTCCTAGTGCGATTAAAATAAAATAAAAGATCATCAATTAATTTTCTTCAAGATATTTTTTCTATAAATTTAATGATACTCTGTTTTATTTATCAATCAATTTTTATCAACAAATTTACATAGAAAATTGTAATTTAATTAAAACAACCATTTTGTAAATCCAAAAAATCTTTGAAAAAAATATATTTTTAATCTTGCTTGATTATAATTTAGTAGAATTGTTCTCACACTTACAATTAGTTTAATATCATTAATATCCAAAAGAGATAAATAAAATATAGAAGCCCTTTTTCACTTTATATAAACAAATAAAATAATATTTATAAAATGTTTGTTACATTTAATTATTAAATCTATAAGTGGATTAATACAGATAAATTAATAAATAAATATATTATTTCATTTTAAATAAATTTAAATCTTATATTTTAGATTAAAAGGAACAACTTAATAATTTTATAACTTTTTTTACAACTATTTAACAATTTTATATAGTCATAAATAACTTTAATTACAAACTTTCATATCTTTTTAACTAAAATTTAAATAAATATTTCACTATCTCAAAGTTAGTTTCAGACATAAAGGATCTACTGGCTCAGATAAAAATTTAAATGCCATTACAAGTTTATAATTTTCAGGGCATGAAAAATTAAACTTTTTAATGAATTTATTTAAAATAATTTTAGTTTGCATCTATGCTAAATGTTAACCAATACAATTTCTTTAACCTGAACTAAAGGGAATGTAAGAAAAAGAATTAATTTCACTAATTTTTTTATCTAACCATCTAGAAGGGTTATAAGCATGAGGATTTTCAAATATATTTTAGTTTCTATGCATAGAAATAGCAAAAGGGGTAATAATCATTCCTTTTTTAATAGGTATGCCTCCAATAACGTGATCTGATGTAGCCTTTATATTAAAATAAAATAATTATATAATGTTTTGCAGTATTAGGTTTCTTAATATGTTTGCAACATTTTAAATTAACAAAAATATTACGATTCTATCAAAGAGAATATTTGCTGGTCCATAATACCTCAAAGACTCTTTTATTACTGCATTCAAATATGGCAATTAAGAAATACATTAAATGCTTTAATCTTAATTTGTATCGATTTCTTGTTAAAGCTTTGAGTAAACATCTTTATATTGAGTTAAATAATACATAGTCATTCCCAACAAATGGCCAGTAGTATCCATTCCAGCCAAATAAAAGGCTTTAAAATCTTCAAATAGCTATTGTCTTGATATTTAATCGATTTGAGATGTAGAAACTAATTGAGCTAATATACTAAAATTTGATGTGTTTCCGTTTTATTTGATATCATTTTAAATTTCTTCTATTTTGGATGCTATTTTATTTTACAAGAAACTATTGAATTCTTCTATTAACTAATTGATTTCTCTTGAATGTTTTGTAAGTCCTAGTTAAAAGAATTTTTTTCCAAAAATTAAATATATTAATGTTCCTGTCTATCGAGCTAAAGCATTTAAAATATACGAAAGTGTTTCAACAATAGTTCTTCCTTTAAGCCTTTCATTTTCTAAAGACTCTCCAAAAAATGATGCAATGACTACTCTGCCAGTTAACTCCTACATACAAGTAATTGAATTAAAATTTTACAACTCATTTTTGGCTATAATTTCATCGATTATAGTATTTGTGCTTTTTTCTATCAAAGGAGCGAGCTTCTGAATGTAATCAAAATGAAAGGCTTGTGAAAATAGTTTTCTGCTTGATTTCCAGTCTTGTCCTTCTGCAGTAATTATGCCATTAACAAACCTCATTAAATTTCCTGTAAAAAACTCAAACTTTTTATAATTATGCTGATTTTAAAAGAAATCCCTTATGATTTCAGGCTCAAATATTCTTAATTTAATATAAGGACCTATTTATTTATATATTTTTTAATAAAATAATTTCATTTGCTCATAAATAAATAAATAATTTACCAATATTGGTTACATAAACTTTTTAATAAGGATCCTTATCAAGTTAATGCTTTAAGGAATACTCCATATCCTAATTTTTTTATAGATTCTACTGGAATTCTAAGATCTCACCTAAAATTGGAACGAATTAACCTTATCCATACTTTTTATATTTTTTATGAAGTTTGTATGGCAAGATGAATAGCTTGACTATTATGAACGCAGCAAGAAACAACACTAAAATTAAAATAATGTTCATTTACTTATTTAATATTAACAAATTTGATTCTTTCTTATTTTATTAAAATTTTACTTACTTTTTTTTTGATTAATTATTAATTTTAAATAATTTTTTTGTTTGTTTGTCAGTTTTTTTGTTTTTAAATTGAAGGTTTGTTGTTGAAAATTATTTAAAAGCAATAATTAATTAATAATTAAACAGAATAAATTATTTTATATATTATTTTATTTGATTTTTTTATTTATTTTATAACTAAAATGAATAAAAATTATTGATTCAGCAAAAAACTAAATAAAGAAATAAAAACTCAAATTTATTGCAATTAATTGTATTCATTTAATTTCATATTTAACCAATAAAAATAAATGAAATTATTCAATGCTTTCTGACTGTTAACCTTAATGGAATTGGATCTAATGGCTCTGACATAAATCTTTGAGTTATCACTAGCTTATAATTAGGATCACAAGAAAATTCAAACATTTTGACGAACTTGTTGAGAGTTATTCTTGCAACTATCATAGCAAGATGTTATCCAATGCAATTTCTTTGACCTGAACTAAATGGCATATATGCATAATTGTGAATCTACTTTTATTTATTATCCAACCATCTTTCAGGATTGTATCTATGAGGATCTTCATAGTATTTTTTATTCCTATGGGTACTTTAAGAAATTGGAACTACAATAGTACCCTTAGCAATAGGGATATCTCCTAAGTAATGATCTTTAGTTGCCTTTTTATTAAAAAAATAATTAATTTGTAAAATCACATTTTTTTAAATATTTTTTTTGTTTTAAAATTGTTTGTTTACAATTCTATCAAAAGTAAAGTTAGCTGGACCATAATATCTTAAAGTCTCTTTTAAGAAAGCATTTAAATAATTGAGTTATGCTAATCCCTAAGGTGATTGATCTTAGTTTGCATCTACTTCTCTTTGCAAAGCCTTTTAGAGTTCAGGATTTTAGGTTATGTAATAAAAAGTCATAGCAAGGAGATGACCTGTAGTGTCTGTTCCAGCAGCATAGAATGTTGTAAAATCGTCAAATAAATATTTTTTTGATTCTTCTGTTATTTCTTAAGTGGAAACTATCTAAGCTAAAATGGAAGGAACACTTATTTTTCCTTATTCTTTCAATTCTTTTTGAAAGCTTTCTATCTTTTCCTCAATCAGATCTTTCATGAAAGAACGGAAATCTTTAATGATATCATCGACATATCTTTAGGATTTAGTTAGTCTTAACTTAAAAAAGTCTGCTCCAAACAAAAAGTATTAGAGGCTCATTGATTACTCTCCAAGTAGATTTAACATATGTGTCAAAGCTGAGACTAAATCCATACCTCTAAACTTTTTTTCATTTACTTGTTCTCCAAAAAAGGTAGCAATAACCACTTATCCTGTTATCTTTTATGAATATACAAGGGGATCATAATTGGCAAGGATTTCGCTACTTTCCATAGCTTAGTTAAAGACTTTTGAAGCTATTTATTCTATTAATGGAGCTAGAGAAGTGAGGTATTCAAAATGGAAAGCTTGAGAAAACATTTTTCTGGCTTTTTTCCATTGCTCGCCCTCTACAAATGCTATACCTTAAGGTGCGCATCTTAGGACGTTGCCAATGTAAAAAGTATCTTTTTCATAATACTACTGATTTAAAAAGAAATCTCTCATTAAGTCGGGATCTACTAATCTAAGCTTTATCTTAGAGCCTATTTTTTAAGATTACATAGTAAAATTTAATACTTTTAAGTAATTTTATTACCAAGATTGACAACATATAATCTTAAGTCTGGATTTTCATCGCATTAGTGACTTACGAAATAGTCTACATCCTCGTACTTTTTAATAGCTTCCTTTATCTCTACTAGTTCTCCTAATAATGGAACAAATCTGCCATCCCCATATTTTTTGTACTTAAGGAACTTGAAATAAGGGATAATTACTAACCTTAAAGCAGCAAAAAAAAGAATAATAATTAATATTTCTATAAACATTTTATATTATAGCAATTTGATATTCTATTTAATTATTATAAAAAATTAATACTAATTAAATTCCGTTTAAATTGTGTAAATAGCAAATTTTTAAATCTTATTTGATTCTAATTAGTATTATTTTTTCTAAAATTAGTTTTTGATTATTGACAACCTTAACACAATTAATTTACTTAATATCGCAACTTTTTATTTAATTCTATCAAAAAAAATGTAGAAATCACAAAAAATTGTAATTAAATTTCAGATATTCACATATTTTTTTTCAATTTTCTAATAATTTATTTTAATTAAAATCTATCTATCTATTCAACTCACAAAATTAAGAATTAATAATTTAATCAGAATATTCTTTCCAAAAAATAAATAAAAATTTTCGTGTTACATTAATATTATTTTTATTAATTTTTTTAAGTTTGCATTTGATAAATGTAAACCAGTTATCGCGATCTTTATATTTAAAAAATTTTAATTTCTCTAAAATTTCATGAAATTTTTATGACTTCTTTAGACTTTCTCTAAATGATGCTGCATTTTGCGATTAGGTAAAAAATTATATTGATAAGATTAGTATTATAATAAATATCTTATAAAAATCTATCTTGCTAAATAAATAAATATTAATTTATTTACAATTAAATAAATAATTAATAATTTAATAGAGCTTATTATTTATAATTTTTTTTAGTTTACAAATATCTTATTTTAAGTCATTTTTTCCTTTTAAGCTCATTTATTTCCTCCCGTCAACTCATTAATTATCTAATCTAATCCTTTTATTACTTCTTAATGAGTGTTTCTGTATTGTATTTTCATATTATTGTTTACAGATCCGCCAGTAGAGTTTTAAAGTTTATTATTGTTGTTTTACTATTTTTAGCTAGATGCTCTATTTTTAATGGGAGTCACATTATTTTATTGACTAGAGTCAGCTCTCTTTTCCCTTACTTTGATAGGTGTTAAATTTTAAAATTTATTATTTCTTTATAAGTAAGATTCTTATGGCTTCTAGTTAAGCAGATTAATATAAAATTTTTAAGGTTATTGCTATTTATTTTATTATTTTTATTATTACCACTATTATTAAGATAAGGTAGTGAATGTGAGGTTTTCTTTTTCTTAGGATAATTTAGAACTTATTGTATTTTTTTATTGAGATCTTTATGAAAAAATAGAAAGTGATTGTTTTAAAATGTTGTTATTATTTTTATTTATTACAGAAGCTTACATATCCATTTCATTCGCTTTTGGAGTCATTTCATTATTAACAGATACACAATCTTCATTCAAATCCAATCTATTTGCTAATTCTTCTTATGCTTTCTGCATTTTTTCTTCTTTAGAATCATCTTAAGAAGTCTTAGACAGCATACTTAAATTTCTATTATATTAAATAAAATTTGGATTAGTCTGATTTTTAAAAATAAATTACCTCATAAGAGCTTTTGTGACAAATAATTTATTATTCAGTTTTGCCCAATTTTGTCTTGGAGCTGAGTTCAGCTAAGTAACATCCATTATTCTTTTTATATATTCAGGAGCATAGTGTTTTTTAGCTTGCTTTTTATCTTGTTCCTTTTGCTTTTTAGAAATAGGATTTCCGTCTTTATCAAACTCCATGCACTCAATTAATTCTTTATATCTATTGAATGATTTTTGCTTATCTTTTTTATGATTTTTAGCCCATTGCAGTGTGCCTAATTACCTTAAATAGTCTTGAGGATTATCAACAAATTTAGATTTTTTTTCATTATTTTTTTCCCATTTATTCATAACCAAGTTTTTTAGGTGCATTCTTGTCTTTTCATATTTCTCAATTTAATCTTAGTCAATTAAAAGCTAATCATATTCTATTTAATTATATTTAGTTATTTCTGTTAAAAAACTCTGCAAATAATTACTAAAACATAAACTAAAATATTTTTTCAAATTTAAAAACTCAAAATTATTCAAAAATATTTTATTTTTTTTAAATGTTATTTAATTAAATTGCATTTAGCTTACCTGAAGCAGAAATATCATCTGATAAATTATCTATTTATTGATCCATACCAGTAAGAGACTCATATGTATTTTAGACTTTTTTTTAGTGAAATGAGTTGTTTTATTGCATTGTTGAAATGTCATTTTTAAAATGTGTGTTGGATTCAAATAAATCATTAGATTTAGATTCTTTTTTTGTTTTTGCATCTGTTTCATCAGAATATCTTATATCTTTGTAATCTTTTTGAAGTCTAAAGCAAGATTGATCATAGGAGGTATATCTTGCTTTCTATTAATTATCTTAATTTTCTTATTTAACTGTAGTCTTTAATAGATAATGATTCTTCTTTAGACTTTTTAAATTGTAAAAGAGATTAATATAAAATATAAAATCTCACAAAAATACTTTTTATTATTTTAGTAAAATGTTTGGTTCTTTGACATATGAAAACCCATTGAAGGCATCATATGATGATCTATTTTGATTTCATTAATAAATTTCTCATTAAACTATTTATGGACAGACATTTTTAATTAAAATTATGATTAATAAGTTAATTTAATTTAAAATTTAATTTTAGAAAAGCAATTAATATTATAGTAAATCATTTACATTTTTTCTTTGTTAAAAACTATTGTTACTAGTTTTATTTCTTTCAAATTTATTAAAAGGATTATTTGTTTCTGTGAATACTTAATTTGGTAGTTATTTTTCAAGGAAATACTATTATTAAATGCTATTATTCCTAGAACTACTTCTGTTTTATTATATAGTGCTATTTGAGCGATAATTTTTTATTTTCTCAACTTTAGGAGTCAAATCTCTTAGCTCACCTATAGAAATACCTCCATTACTATTTCCTCTTTCTTTTTTCTACAAAAAAGGTTTGTTAACGTATTAAAACTCTTCTTTTTTTCCTTTTTAAAAAATCATAATCAATATGCTTAACTTATATTTAGTTTATGTTTAAATGCTAATTCTATACTTCTATCAAGCTAGTTACGTATAGATGATTAATCTACTATCTCTTAAAACAAGCGCTATTAAAATAAAAGAAAATAATAAAAATAGTTCTATCATAAGCTATACTAATATTTAATCTATAGCTGATAAAATTTACATTATAATCGATTTATTGTTATTAATCTTATCTTTGTTGTTGGCTGAAGTATTATTACAGACTAATCATTTTCATTTTAGGATCATAGCCATAATCTAGATCATTTAAGTAGTCATTTAATGTTCCCTAACCCTAAATCATTGAAATATTTATATAATGGATTATGCGGCTATATTAAAAATTTTGTAGTTTGTTGTAAAAATCAACTTCGAAAAAAAAAAATTGTTAAATTAGACAAAATTTTAATTGAATAATATTGAAATTTATTTGTTATTAATCAAAATATTTTTTTTTTCATAAAGCAAGCTCTTTCTTAATGATATAAATGTAAATTAATAAAATTAAATTAACAAAATAGAATTTTTATAAATAAGCAAAGAGGATATTAAGTGCAATATTTGAGTAACATTAGAATAATAATAACCTTTCGTTTATAAATATTATTAACATTAATTTTATTTTTATATTTTTATGTGAAAGCTAACTAACTTACTGACTATCAGTACAATTTTCTTCATATATTTTAAGTAATCCTAACTTAACAATATGATATTATTAATTTAAATAAAAAATACTTCAAAAAAAAGGAAAAGTACAATATTATTTATTTTAATTATTAATTAAAAGATAATTTAATTGATAGTGTTTATTTCGAAAATCTTTTACAAATTAGAGCTTCCCATTTTTTTCTTTGTTTACTCATAGAGGTTTATTGATTGACTTAATTTTTTCTAAAGACTTTTTTAATTAATTTTCATAGACTTACTTAGCTTGTGGATTTATGTTTTTCTATTAAAGTATTTTTAGAGACATTTACAAATACTTCACACTTTCTTCATAATTTTGAAGCTTATAATATGTCATTCCTACGTTTCCTAACGATATTGCCAAAGAAGGATGATTATCATTTTAGAATATGTTCTTTTTTATTTCTAGAGATTCTAATTGTAATTTCAAAGATTTATCATCTTGAAAAAGTCCTTCGTATGCTAGTGCCAAATTATTAAGACAAACACTTATTTAATAATCTTAAGTACCTTAACTACCTACTTCTTAGTGGGCTTTTCCAATCCCATTATTTCTTTATGAGTGCCCTTTTTTTATTTTTAGAGATTTTTCTAAATTTTCTATAGCTTTTTCATACTCTTTAAGCTAGTAATGAATGAGCCCAATTTTTTCCAGGCTATTACTTGTGTACAAAGAATCCTTTCCACTTATTTCTTCATTAATTTTAAGAGACTTTTGTGCATATTCAAGTGCTTGAGGGTATTGCTATAATTCTCTATAGTAGTCTCCTATATTCCCCAAACAAGTTGCTATAAAATTGTGCTTTTCTCCTAAATGCAATTTTAATATTTCATACGACTCTAAGCAGTAATTCAAAGCATTATTTATGTCACCCATTTTTTACTAACATAATGACATATTATTAAGGACATATCCAACATTGATATGGTCACTTCCTTTTAAATTAAAAAATTTATATTTGAATAATAATTATTTTTATAAAAAAGTTCTTTTGTTGTTTGAATTAATTTTTATATAAACTATTTTTTTGATTTGATAATTACCTAACAGTTTTCTCAAATTCAAAAGAGACTCTTCACATAACTTGATAGCTTCACTATAATAACCAAGTTTCTCTTTTATAGAAGCTAAACTAGATAATGAGTTATAATAGTCAGGGGTTCCTTTTTTCCTTAATTCTAATGATTACTTTTGATATTCCTCTGCTTATTAGAAAGAATTAATATTTTTAAAGAAAATTGAAATATTTTGATATGCATTAGCCAGATTGGTGTTATCAGAAGATACTGCATTTTAGGCGTTTTGTAAAGCCAACATGTAGTTCTCATATGCTTTATCAAGCATTCCTACTTATTCGTAACAAACTGCTAGCTAGGTAGAAGGTATATAAAGAGGAATTTATTTATCAGTGAGAATTCGAGCTATTTGTATATTGGTAATCCTGTATTCTATGGCTTTTTCAAAGGAGCATTTCCTCTCTAATAACGAAGCAATAATATCATTAATTATAAATGCTTCATTACTTATTTATTTTATCATACTTTTAGCTATTTCCTTACTCTTATTGATTATCAGATCTATATTAGTATTTTTTTGGGCAACCATAAGAAGTAGTTCAAAGTATTTTACATTTTCTCCCATCAATTTGCTGTTGTTTTAAATAATATTACTTAAATCTTAAATTCCTTGAACTTCCATTTCAAAACGAGTTTGCTTCATTATTAAATCTTTTTTCTCTTCATCAGTAAATTCATTAGCATATTTATTGAGTAATGTTTTTATCGTTTAAACTCCCTTTTTATAAGCATACATCTGCTCATAGAAATCTATTTACTGCAACAAATAATCTTTTTACAAATTATTTTAGGTTTGTTACAGTTTCTCTTATTGTACTTTTTTTACAATATCCTAAAAATCTTTGATGTTTTCAGACACTTAACTATTTTTTTCTATTTCACTAAGAACTTAATCACATGTCCTTAGTTCTTTTTTAAATATTTTGTATAAAATTTACTTTATTTCTTTGTAGGAATCATCTATCTAGTCTATGCTATCAGAAAAACTCCTCTTACAAAAAGTATTCATGCTAGGATCTTTAAGAGCTAGTTTACATAAAGATCTAGCGATACAATATAATTCTCCTTCAATACAAATAGCATTAGTTATCTACTCTTCTTATAAATTCAAAATATCTGGATTTGAAAAGGCCGGTGTATAGCATCCAGGATAATCCTAAATACAATCAACAGAACCACCTAAAAAGATTTAATTAATAAATCATATTATAAAAAAAATAGAAAATTACCAAAATCTATCAATTTGATCTAGAAAGTCTAATAACTTATTGAAATTAACACTATATTTTCTGGCTTAATATCACAATGAAAAATGTTAAATTTTTCTTAAAGATGTTTTACATATACAACAAGTTGCTTGAGAATGTAAAATAGCTCAGATTGCTAATACATGACTAAATTATTTGTTTTTATATAATTATCATATTAATGGAGAGACAACTCTCCTTTCTCACTTTATATAATAAAATTTTTATCATCGTAGCTAATAATAGGTGGACATATTTTTGAAAATTTTATTTTTTCTAAAATTTATTTTTCCTATTAGAAACTGTCTTAAAACCCTTTGAAGAATTTCTTAAAAACAATAGTTTTTTTATCAGTTTAGTCATAATAAAGCCAAACTTCACCTTAGCCTCCTTTACCTAACAACTCTAAAAACTAATACCTATCATTTGACTTTTTATTAAATAATATAAAGGTAAATAAGCAAGAGAGTCAGTGTGTATAGTTAATTATATAAGTAAATAAGTTAATAACCAAGTATAAATAAAAAAGCTAATTCAAAATAATAATAATATCTATCTTACATTATCTTTTGCTTTATCAACTTTTGAGATATTTTAGTCAAGACAAGCTAAAAGGTATTATTAATTTTCTTATTAACTGCAAACTAGATTCTAATGTATTAATATAAATATTAATTGAATGAATTTGTTTTAAATAAAATTTTACTTTAATATTTATCTTGAGGAAGGTAAAAAAAACTTTTCTCGATGAAGGATTTGAGATAATTTAGAAGAAAAAATCAGTCAAATAATCAATATTTAAGTTTTGAAGCTTAATTTTTCTACTTAATGGTTTTTATGTAGATTGTAACACTTCTTCATTTTGCTTAATTTCTTAAATGAGTTTTAGTAAATCTTGCTGAAGATCAAAAATATATTATTATTATTTTTTGCTATCTGACTGATTATAATCTTCAATAATGACTCTCATATCATTTAACACAATAAATCTCAGATTATATTTCTTGTTTACCTTTTTGAAAATAATTTATTAATATAAAAAATAATTGAAAAAATAGGTTTATACCTCCTTAAACTCTAAAATAAACATTCCCTAAGGTGAATTATTCTCTGAATTTTCAATTTTCTATTCTTTAACTTTTTGAGATAGTTCTTTAGTTGTTTGATTACTCTATGACATTTAAGAATTTTATTATAATTATTTCTATTCTGTATCGTTTTTTTAGATTTTTTCTATGCGAAAAATATTTTAAATGAATAAATAAATATTAATATCTTATTTTTTAATTAAAGTATTTTTACAGTTAAATCCTCTTTTTGGTATTGTTAGATCATCGATATTATCATTAATTTAGTTTTAATTCTTTTCTTTCTATTCTTATTGCTTTTAAGGATCATATTTTAATCCTTTGTTATAATCCTATGAAGGCTATATTAACTATTCTTATTGATTAAAATAGAAAAATATTATTATTAATTTTATTTAATTATTTAAAATACTGTCTTTTTTTGCAATCTTTTCGTTTTAGTATTTATGTTAGGATTCTAGATTTAATTTCTATTAATTTATTTGATTTAAATTTAAAGATTTCCTTTCATATATTTATTAATTTTATTGCTAAACACTACTATTAGTCTATGAAGGATTCGAAATCGACTTAGTTCTTGCTTGCAAATAGCTTTAAGATTCTTAATTTTTTTATACATTTTTCAAAGAAATTGCACTTTTCTATATCAGATTATTAGCTTTATTTGGATCTTTATTTTAAAAAAACTATTTTTAGCTAGAAAATAATTGTAAAATCTACATTTACCTATAGCTAATGCCTTTATTTTGTTTTCTTATGAAGCTTTAAATACATTTTATTAGGCTTGGGGTGAAGAAATTTATTTTAAGTTTAAAGACGGTTTAGAATTAGGGCTATTTATTAGAGGTAATTTTGTAATATTATTCTATGATTTTTATTTTTAGGATAAAATTTAATTAGAAGAAGGACTTTAAGTGCTTTATTTAAGAGAAGATTAATAGTAAGAAGACGCATTTGTGCTCTATGTTTGAGTTGATGATAAAATATTTTTCTTGTCTTATTAATAAACTAATGCTTATTTCATTTTATTTATAATTTACTTATTGATTAGGAATTGTTTAATAATATATTAAGTTTGCTATAGTTAATTGATTGATTGATTGATTGATGTTTTATAAATAAGAAAGTACAAACTACTGATAAGAATAGATATTATATTATTTATTAGTATTTCAAAAAGATACAATTATAAATTATTTTAATATTTTAACTAATCCATTTTTTTTTTTTTGAAAGATAAAATTTTTATAAATATTTTAAAGTCACAAAGAATATTTGGAATTAAAATAATAAAATATAATTAATTTGTAATTTAAAACAAAATAAAATATGATAGAATTATTTATTTGAGATTATTTTTTTTTGTTAAAATTTTAAAACTGAGGCAATGAATCGATTTGTAAAGAATCACTATAAAGTTAAAGTTTCATTATAAAATTTTAGATGTTGTTATTTTAATTAAAATATTGTGTAAAAACCATAAATTATAATAATAATCAATACTTAGCTAAATTTTTTATTAATAAGATTAAAATATAGGTCTTTAAATAGATTTTACGATTTTATTTAAGAACTCTTTTATTAGGATAGCAACAAAATTTTAAGTTGTTATGGGTTGTGGTTCTTCAGGGATCAAATAAGATCCACAAAAAGATATTAAAAAGCGGATTGGTAAGCCTACACCAATAGATACATCAGTAGGGATGCTCCAGTAGCAGGATTAATTGAATTAAAATAATTTAAATGAGAGTAAAAAATAAGATGGCTTGAAAAGAGAGGATAACTAGGATATAAAATAAGAAGAAAAAAATGTTAATGATGGAATAAGTCTCACCACTCCTCTTAATGCTCAAGCAGCTATTAAATAGATATTTATTATCCCCCCTTATGATAGCGAAGGTAATTTGTAAGAGGAAATTAAAACATTAGAAATTAAAGCAGATGTTTAATCATAATTGAAAAAATAAAAAATTATCGAAGCAAAAAAGAAATAATCTTAGGAGAGCGAGCAATCTAATATAGAAAAATCACCATTACAGTAAATTCCAGAGTAAAGTAGCTAAGAATCTCTATCAAAAGATATTTAACTATAATAATAGTCAAGCGATTAAGTAGATAAATAGAAAATTTAAAAAAAAAGCTAATTTGAACAATCTAAATAGTAAGAAACAGAGATCAAATAAACTATGAGTGACTAAGTACATTTTGTTTTTAAATTATACAAATTTTTATTAATTGTATTAAAAAGTAGAAAAACAGTTAAAGTGGTCCTTCGTAAGAATAGACTGTATAAAGTAATACGATAGAAACTAATTCACTTAAAAATTAAGAATCAAATAAGATACAGCAAACTAAAAAAACTCCTGAAAGCATACCTAATAAAGTAAGTAATCTTTCAAAATTTATTTCAAATTATTTTTAAAAATAAAATTAAAAAGATAGAATAAACTATACGGGCTAATAATGATGAAAACAAAGAGAGTAAAGCTGATCAAACAACTAGTTAAATAAACTAAGTTCCAACAGTTTAAACAAGCTAACATAATGGCTAGAAATTGACAAATTAAAACAAATAATCTTAGCAGTAAATTTCGGGGGTTAATTAGTAAATAAACAATCAAAGTCAACAATAGCCTTAAAACCAAGTAGTTTCAAGCAGTGAAACTAATGGGCAGCAAAATTAATCAGGATAAAATCCATTTTAAAAGATGTTAGATATAAATAAATAGTCATAATAGTAAAGCTTACCAAATAATTAATACAAAAGAAGTGTTGTTGATCAGTAAAGTTAAAGCACACCATCACGCTCTAAGCCAATAAAAGGAATCTTGGAATTCATGAAATAAGAAGACATTTTAAAAAAGATAAAAACGTAAGAGCCTCAAAATCCATAGAATGAGTATTTCTCTTAATATATAGAATAATATAATTATGATAAAAGCGACTATTTTATTGAAGATGATCTGATTCCCTCTGATAAGCAAGATAGTCTAATGGACTCGTAGATTCTTATGCAAATTGAGAACGATTATTCTAATCAAGGAATTCCAGTTAAATTCGATTTTACTCGTAATTTACTTTCAGATTTCAAAAAAAAACAAAATTCTTATTAATCGAATGGATCTCCTAGTAATAGTACTTGGAATAACGCCAAGCTTATGGAAAAACCCATAAAATAAGTCAATCCTGTCTCTAACAATGTTAATTTGTTAAAAATAATAAAAAAGTAGCAAATGAACTAATCAGATTAAACTTAAGTTAAGTAGTAACCATAAAAAGTTACTCAGAATAAATTTGAATCTGTCTATTCTTCTTAGTTTTCTAAACAATAATCAGAATAATAAGCTAATTAGAAAGAACAAGAAATTCAAAAAATGCCATAAATACCAATTTAAGAAAGGAGAAATACTATTTTATAGTCCCTCCACTTACCCAAAAAGTAAACAGCATAGGAAAGTTAGAAAGAAGAGGAAAATGCCTCAAATATCGAAGAAAATTAAATTCGCAAAAGAGAAAGTACTAAAAATGAGTATAAAGAATAAAGTAAAAAGCTGCAGGTGCAGGAGGAATAATCTAAACAAATTATAGCTTAAACCCCCAACAATCAATAAGAAGAGAAATAAAATTAAGTCTTTCAATAGCCAACGAATTTACTGTCTATTAAATCAGATGATTATATGAAGATACCTACTATTCAATAAAAAAGGCTTGAAAAAACAAAAGCTCAAACAATAAGCTTAACAAACAGCAATCCATCATAATAAAATACTCCTAACAGCAGCAACAAACAACCACCATAACCTAGTTAGCTAGGTTTAATATAAAACTTGAATAGACTCAATACTTTCGACACAGTGAATGATACAATTTCAAATGCTTCCCCAATAAATAATTCTCTTTTAAATAATAATGGATCAAAACCTGAAAACAAAGAAAAAAAATACACTTTCAATACTGAAATTTAAAAAATTAACAAGTTAAAAAAGCAAGAAACAAATATGACTGAAGAGTTAGAATAAATCGTCAAAGGCATGGACGATAAACATAATATATTAGCACACAATAACCTAAGAGCATAAAAGACATTTGATGTTCCTAAAACAGATGAATTTGCTTTATAAAAGAGCCCTCTTTCTATTTTGAAAGACTTAAATTTAAATAAATTTTAATCTGAAT
Organism: Tetrahymena thermophila SB210; assembly: GCF_000189635.1. Classification (NCBI taxonomy): domain Eukaryota; phylum Ciliophora; class Oligohymenophorea; order Hymenostomatida; family Tetrahymenidae; genus Tetrahymena; species Tetrahymena thermophila. Next base: position 456,304 of record NW_002476377.1, read on the forward strand.
AAAATGGGGCTAATTCGGCTTAAAACACAAGTAATTTAATCTGTGATTTTGAAAGAACTGAAAACAGTAGGAGTAGTAGAAATAGTAGTGCAAGTAGGGATGAATTTTAGATTAGTATTTCATCTCCTCTCAAAAATAGCTCGAGGGTCTTACACACAAACTCTATTCAGAAAGAAATAAATAAAGAAGGTTAAAAATAAATCAATCAGTACACACTTATCAAAGAATTGGGAAGGTAATTTTGCAAAATTCAAATGAGTTTTTAAACAAAATTTTAATCTCAAATTCAAATAAAATATATTTCCATTTTTAATTCCCATCAAATGCCCTAACAATATTTCTACAAAACATAAAAATTTTTTTTAATTTATCAAATAATACTTTAAAATCAAGAAAAACAATACCTTTTTTTCAATGAATATTTTTAATTTAACTAAGAGGAGCTTGCGGAAAAGTAAAACTTGGATTAGATGAAATAAATTAGAAATACTACGCTATAAAAGTTTCTAACAAAAATAAACTAAAGAAAAAACTTGTTTCACAAAAGATTAATGCGTTTACTCTTTTGGAATAAGAAATTGCAATAATGAAGAAGGTAGACCACCCTAATATTGTGAAACTCCATGAAGTCATTGATGATAGCGAAAATAACAAGCTCTATTTAGTTATGGAATATATGAAGAGAGGAGCTATTCTTTCATCAGGATATTTTAAGGCAACTATTTAGAGCTAAGATCCTATCAGATATTCTGAGCTATATGATGATAATGGTAAGCTAAAAAATAGGTAAAACGAACCTAAATCAATTGATCTTAATTCTGCTCTTAGATACATGAGGCATATGACACTAGCTCTAGATTACAGTATTAAAATTTTAATCATAATCCATGACTAACTTATAATTAAAATAATAAATTAAAGTGCACAACTTTGCTCAAATTTGCCATAGAGACATCAAACCAGATAATTTATTAATAGATGAAAATGATAATCTAAAAGTAGCAGATTTTGGTATTTCAACTCTTATGGAAAAAAGTGATGAAACTTCCTCGAATGCTGGTACTAAAGCATTTATGGCTCCTGAATCTTGGGAAAGTACTTTTATTTCTTTAAAAAGCAATATATATATATAATAACTTTAATTGTTACTGACAATTATTAGAAAAGGTTTTTAAAGCACCTCCTTTAGATATCTGGGCAACAGGAGTAACTTTGTATATAATGATTTATGGAAGTGTACCTTTTAAAGAGAAAAAATTAATAGAACTGAAGAACGAAATTTGTCAAAAGGAGTAAATAAAAATACATTTTAAAAAATTACTTAATAAATTTATATTTAATAGGATTGTTTTACCTCCAATCCCAGAAATACCCGAATAGGCCAAAGATCTTCTATTTAGAATGCTTGATAAAAATCCTATGAAAAGAATAACTGCTAAGGGAATGCTTGTAAATATATTTTATAGTAAAACTGTTTAATTTTTTTTTGTCTTTTCAAAAGGTGCATCCATGGATCACAGGTGATGGGGAGTTTATCCTAAAAAATGTTATAGATCATACCCTCACAGTAGAAAACTCAGATTTGGAAAAAGCCATAAGAAAAACTACTAAATTTACTGCATCTGTTATGATAGCACTAGGTCTTAAAAGAGTGCTCAAGAAAGCCAGAAAATCTCTAATGGAGCAAAAAAGCCAAAACAGCCTCTCCATTTCAACACCAAATAACAACCAAAGAAAGTTAAGTGTATAAAATAAAATAGAAAATATTTCTAAATTCTCTTAGAAACCAGGTGATAAGAAAGAATACAAAGAACCAGACAGAAGATATTAAAAGTTAAATGTCTCTCAATTACTAAGAGATGAATCTTTTAATAGTTGATATACTTGGATATAGTTAGCGAATTAATTAACTGTGCTCCATTAGATAGATACAAACAAAAAAACAGCATTAATTACATTATAAATTTTTATTTAAAAATAAATTTCATAATATTAACCTAAAAAGACATAACGAAATCAACATATTCTTTTGAATAGACTGTTTCTAATTTGTCTTATTTTATACTAAATATCAGATAGTTAGTTAGTAAATTATATATTCTATATTCTTATATAAAAATATTTTGTTATCTTAAAACAGCTTTTTTTTAATACCTTATTACTTTAAAAGCCCATTTAAATTGTTTTTTACTTACCTTTCAAATTTATTTATAAAGTTTTAATTATTGTTAAGAGTGGAAATTCAAACAATAGAATACTTACCAATAAACATAATGTGAATATTTATATTAGATTATAAAAATTGTATAATTGGTATTTGATAATCTTTAATATGTGAATTTTTTTAAATTCATATTCATCAATGTTTTGACCTAACATTTTTATTTTTAAGGTTTATAGTATGGCTAACACCTACTATTTAAAATAAAGAACTACAGTATGTTTATTTTATAAAATTTAATAATTTTTATAGATTAAAAATGAGAATAAACAATATTCTTGTAAAATATAAATATATGACTTAGTAGAATTAATAAAGATACAATGCATAAAAGAAACTTTAAAGAATAATCTAAAAACCTTAAGTAAGATTTTGTTAAATATATATTTTGGCTTTATTTGAAATAAAAAAAAATTTGTCAAATATTTATTTAGATTATTTACTAAAATATAATCAACTCAAAAAAATAATATAAATGATTCATTTACTAAAAAATTCATTTAAGAATTCTCCAGTATGGCTCAATCTTTCTAATGTAGGGAGGTTTTAATTTGCTTTTAATCCTCAAAAAGTAATTTAAGACTCAGCTAAATTTGAATTAGAAACTTCATAATTACCAAATGGATAATAAATAACTGATAAATTATATGATTTAACAGTGAAGCTTGAAAATTAATCTCCATTTAATGAATCTGAAAAAGCAATGATGACTATGATGACTCTTGCTGATTATAACATGAGATTTAAGAATACAGATTTAGCTGATAAAATATTTACTACACTTATTAGCCATCTTGAGGAATACCAAAATAATAATATGGCATTTTACCAGTATTTAAATCCCAGTATTTTTTATAGAAAGGCTCTTATGATTGAAGAAAAGATTCAAAATACTAACAATAACAACGAGCAATTAGAGTAATAAATATTAGAAATGTATAAACAAGTTGCATCTATGATTGAAGAATATACTGAGTTTTCAGAAACTCTGATAGAAGAGAATGTTCATCTTTTAGCTAAAGTTTATGAAAAATTAGGAAATATCTTTAAAAAGAAATAAAACTTTGAAGAAGCTATAAAATATTATCAAAAAGGAATTAAAGTTGGATAAGAAGTATATCACAAGAATGGAGTGTATTTGATAAAAATGAACTGTCTTGTAGGAGATCTTTTAAGCAGATCTGAAAAAAATTATGTAGACAGTATATCTTATTTACAAACTGTTTTAGATAACATATCTATCAAAACACCCTAAGATGCTTAAATATTTTCAATCGCTTCTAGCTCAATTCTCAAAGTACATCTTAACTATCCTCAAGTATTTAAGTCTGAGTAGACAAAATAATTAGTAGATAAAATTGAGAAGGTAATTTAAACATAAGACAAAGATTAAAAGCTAATAACTCCTTTATCTCGCTCAGTTATTTTGACTATGAAAGCAGAAAATGAATTAAATATGAACGAAAAAGAAAAGGCAAGATAAACATTTGACGATTCATTAGCTTTAGCTCTCAAAGTTTTTCCTCCAAATCACTCATTTGTATAAAACATCTTCAAAAAAATGCAATAATTATGAAATGATAATATATTAAATTGATTTTTTAGCAGTATCAAATAGAAGAATACAACAGAGTTTCTAGAAAAGATATAAATCTATTAATAAAATAAATAAATAATAGTTAAAAAATATAGAAGCTTTTGTATCAAATTTTTGTCTCAAAAGAATATTTAATATCTAATATAAAGGACATATATATATAGTAAAGGGAATACATAAAAAGCCAAAATTTTACAAATATTTTTAACTTTTTACAATTTTTTTTAGATAAACCTTTCGGGTTTACCAAAAAGAATTTTTTTCTAATTCTAGCACTGCTTTTAATCATATATTTTTATTTTTATTTAATTTAAAATGATTGAATTAAAACGAGCAGAAGTATTTTTTAAAAGATTATTTATTTGACAACTAATTATCAACATTAGGAATAGTTTATAATTACTTGTTAAAATAAATTTACTATTTTTTATTACATAATCAAAATAATGAAAAATTTCTAATTAAGTATGACATATACAATTTTTAATGTCTTCTTCTCTATATAGTTAATTAAAATAATATTTATTTTAATTATAAAATGAAAAAAATAATAAAATTTAATATATTATATTTATGTAACAAGAAATATTTATATTTTATTTATAATTAATTACTTATATTTGAATTAATTATTAAATTATTCACTTTCATAAATCTTTTTTATCATTTTAGAATGAGAAAAGATGTGGATGTAGCTTTTAAAACTCTCTAATAGCATGAATGCTAACTCCATGTCTCATCCCATTAATTTCATTCCAGCTATTATGGATGCCTATAACTTTTCCTTAGAGGTTGATGATAGGTGAACCACTATGACCCCAATAAGTCCAGCAAGAATGCTTCAAAGGACCTAACCCTTTTTCTTATACTCCATAAATGGGATCAAGAGTATAACCTTCAAAATATCCTTTTGAAATGTAAAATGGAGGATAGTTAGTTTTTTATGATCTGACACTCTCCATGTCATGATACGCTGGTTAACCAATACATATTAACTCTTCAAATTTTTTTAATTCCCCTTCTTAAAAGATTTCAATTTAAGGATATATTTTTTCAGATATATCTGTACCTCTTTTTATGATCTTTAAGATTGCTATATCTAATTTTTTATTATATTTTACCAATTTGCATTCTACATCCTCACCATTTGCAAATATCAAATGAAATATTTATTTGGGTTTAGTTTGCTGCTATGGCTCCTAAATTTTTTTAGGTCTTCCTCTTTTTTTCTATGGTGATACAACACTATTCTAATTTGGCTAATCTTCAAAAGAATGATTAATATTATCATCTTTATCTTCATCTTCATTCTCAATAACACAATGAGCACAAGTCATAATATAACCATTTTTTCCATCATAGCAAAATGCACTTCCAAACTCATCAGAGATAAAATGTAAACATCCATAGATAGATTTCTGAACACACTCGTAGTATGGATTATCAACTTACCAATTCTTTCTATCTAAATGGTTCAACTTCTAAACATTTTTGATAATCTATTACTATACAGCAGAATACTTTTTCATGTCCACTCAAATTCAAAATTAGTGATTTATAAATTTTATATTTTAAAACGATTAGAATGTCTCGATTCTCTCATTTTTATATCATGTAATAGCATAATATCTAAAATGCTACAAATTCCTCATTTTTCTTTATTACAAAGGCTTAAAATAGAATAAGTACTAACTAATTTGAATGAAAATACAGAGCAATTAATAAAATATTAATAATTCTAAGATTTATTTTTAATGATTCATATAGTTGGATTTTCCTTTCAATATTTTGATGTAGAAATGAATAACTCGAATTTTTTTCATTCAATTTGTTATTATCTTAAATATATTGAGTAAATTAAAGTAATGCGAGTTTTTATTATTCTATGAAATTAAATTAAAATTTAAATTTTATTAAAAATAATTTTATTTTAAATTTAAAAAAAATAAAGATTAAAATATTTTTTTAATTATTTTATGAACTAAATTATTTTTAACTCTATTTAAAAAATTAACAATAAATTTTAATCATAAATAAATCCTAAATAAATCTTATAAATAATCATTTTACAAAGATAAATTTTAATTAAAAATATTAAATTTAATAATAATAATTAGAAATATAAGGAAACTGTTAAACTGGACACCTATATAAATTGAGCACTCCTTAATCTATAAACTTGGAATCTCTATATTTTGGGCATAATTTTTGTCTTATAGATACCCAGTTTAGAAAGGTTTTGCTGTGTGAGTTTAAATTAAAAATATCTAAAACCAATATTTTAAAATTATTTTTTTTTGCCTTACTTCTATAAATTTTATCAGTAAATTCATTTTAAATAGTAAAATAATCTAAAAATGTATCACTGTAATTAGAATAAAAAGTATTTTTTTTAAATATTAACTGAATGACATAATTGTATAGAGGCAATAATATTAAGATTTTCTTTTATATTTCTTTATGATTTAATTTTTAAAAAGAAAAAATTAGGAAAGATTTTTTTAATTTAGATTTTAAATCTCATAATTGTGCTTAGCAAGCTTGGAAAATTTTTTTATAAAAACAAATTCATCATAAGTTAATTAACGTTTTTTTATATTTAAATTTTGGTTTAATATTTTAAAAATTAAAAATAACTATTTTAACCTTTCCTAAAATATTTACATAAACTGAACTGCATCCATCTCATTTTTTTATACAACATTAAAATAAATAAATTTTTAAATGAAAGAAAATATATTATCTCCGAATAATATTCATTTATACTATTTTGAAATAATAAGTATGAAGCTTTTAATGAGTTCTGTTAAATCCTTATTCATCTTTATTTAAAATTTTCTTTATACATCCGGGAAAACATTTAAATAAATAAATAAATTAATTCATTTCCAGAAATCTTTCTATAAATTAAATTAAAATGCATGAAATTTTAAATTGAAAATTAAATCAGGCTAAATGAAAGCTGACTATAAAACTATGAATTATATTTTACATGCTTTTTTAATAATTTCATTATATGATTTGAATATTATTCTCTGTTAAATTCTACTAAATTAACATAAAAAATACTTTTTTTCTGTTTTTTCATTCTTAATATTTTGAATTAGCATTAATGATGATTATTATTTAATAATTCTTCTCTACTTTCTAAACCATTTTATAATATATGCATATTTATTATTTAAAAAATACAATTATTTTTAGGTTAAATAAATAAAATCATTTATAAAATTACAGTAAATTATACTTTACCTTATGATTTCTTTAACAACTTGTTCATTTATTAATTCAAAATTAATTAATTAAAATTTTTCTAATAATTAAAAAAAGCTAATTTTAAATATTAATAGCTAGTTATTTAGTTAGTTATTTTCTAATTATTGTTGGAAAGTTATTTCATTTGAGTATCTTTAAAAAGATAGACATTTATAATCAAGAAATACTATAAACGATAATCATTAAAAAGATATAAAAAAATAAATAATAAAATAAAAAAATGAATAAAATTTTAATATTAACTTTGGTCATTTTACCTATTGTACTTTCTTAGTGTCACAATGGTTGTGCTACCTGCAATGGAGATATTTGCTTATCATGCAGTGCTGATAATTCTGAAGTAGAAGCCAACTAAAGAGCCTGTGTATGCTCAAGTGGCTACTATGCTTCTTCTCTCACTCCCCTCACTTGCAATCAATTGATTTCTGGTAGTTAAGAGGATGGATGTAATGTTGAAATGGCTTTAAATATTGCTAACTTCAACGTTAATACTGATTGTTATTATTACACTGAAAATGCTGGGTAATCTGGTTCAGAAGCTAACTACATCAGATCTGATATTTCTATTGATACCACTCACTCTTAATTTAGTGATGCTAATTGTAGAGCTAACCTTGTTACTCATGTCTAATTTTAACCCTAGAATAACAATAGTGGAAACGAAGATTAAGACTATGTTGATTTGTCTGCTCCTGCTAATGGTGGTTCTTACCTCAGCGATTTACCTGGTGGTAATATTGGTGATCAAAGAATCTAAATTCCTCTTATTGATGTTTATGGTCTTGCTCACAGCCAAACTGTAAGTGCTGATGGAAATCAAATTGTTCAAATTTTGAACTTCAGAATTTTAATCGGATTCTAAGGTACAGTATTGAGGTCCCATAGATGGTAATCAACTGTTTTCACCAACAGAAATTAAGTTTAAACCTTCACCATCGATGTAGATATCCAAAGAACTTAAGGTTGCTAACCAGGTCAAAACTGTATCATCGTTGCTGATTTGGATGTTACTGGTAAATAATACGAATCTGATTGGGTTACAGAAAATAGTGCTGCTCAATACACTGTCGGTGATATCTTGTACTTAAGAATATGGTTTAAAGATGCATCTTATACAAAATAGCTTTCATTCTAAAAGTTATACTACTTAAATGACTAAAATTAAATATTTGATTACACTGCTCTTTGTGATCCTGTAGCAACTGCTTGGAATCATAGTGACAAATCCCTCCATGTTTAATTACCTTTAGTTGAACCTTCATTAAGTGCAACTATTCAAGTAAATATGCTAATTGAAACTGCAGATGCACGTTTAAGAAGATTATAAAGCTCTTAAACACCAGGTAATAGTGCTACTCAACAATTCTCTCTTTCAGTAAGCTCTGCACCAGCAAGCACTTCTAATTAGACAACAACTAATACTTCTAAGTTAGTTTTTATTATGTTAAATTTGCTTTCGATTATATTTTTAATTTGAAAATTAAATTAATTAGCTTAATTGATTAATAATGTTTGGTTTTTACTATATTTTAGCATTTCTGATTAGATATTAATTTAATTTTTGTAAAATTATTTTTTTAATTAAAATAAAAATTTTATTTAAAGATAAAAGCAAAATTATTTTTTTTCATAAAATACTAATAATTGGTTATTTAAAAAAATTATTTTCTTAAATTTATTTTTAAATATAAAAAATATTTATTTTATTTTAGCATTAATAAATTCAATTTATTTTGGTTTATTTTATTAGAAAAAAATGGAGTCTTTTATTTTAAAATAGTTAGTGAGGTTTTTTTTAAAATATAAAAAGCTGTTAAATTACTGCGTTAAATCACTTTTCATTTAAATTATTACATTATTAATGATAACATAAGAAATTTAAAATAGAAAAGAAATATATAATTTAAACTCAAAAATATTGTTATTAATTAATTAAAATTCAATTTAAATGCTATGAAATTTTGATTAATTCTATTGACAAGTAAACTGATGAATTCTTAATTAAATATGTTGGGCTTCTAGAAACTAAGTAAAAATAAAGAGTTAATTTACCCTTAATAATACTAATTTGTATTTATTAATACTAGAAAGTATTATTAGAAAGTAAAGAAACATATGATCATTTATTTTGTTTTATTTTTATTGAAATAACTTCAAGGTTTATTCAATAAATGAGTATGCATGTTCAAAAATAAAATATAAATGAAGTATTTTTTTAATATATTTTAAATATGATATTTCCTCCTTTCTTTAACTAATAAAACAAAAATATTATTTTAATTATTTTTAGAAAATTTGTATTCTACTTTTTATTATTATTAAATGTGAAATGTAATATTTTTTAACAATGAGATAAAACCTACAATTGAAAAACTAAATGTTATTTTGATTAATATGTTGCTTTCTACTATTTTTACAATTACTTCAGTTTACTGATTAAAAGTAAATAAAATATTTACATCTTCTTATTCTAAAAACTAAAGTGCTTCGTAATTCAAAAATTAGCTATATTAATTTTTTTCTTTTTAACTATTTTGAAATTTTAATTGATTAGTTAAAATAACGCAAAAAATTTACTTCATAAAACAAAACCAATTTTGCTATTTATTTTTCTTAGATTTTTAAAAGTATAATGATAAAATTATTAACAAAATGAATTTACATATACTAAAATTTTTTCATTGTAAAAATGATTTATGAAATATTTAAATTGAAATTTTAAATTTATATTTTTAAATAACGTCCTTTCTTAAAATACAATTTAAACAAACAAACCTATCAACATAAAAAAATACTTCTACTTAAGCTCAGTAAAAATTCATGCTTTTAATAATTATTGGAATGTTAGTAATCAATAAATAAATCAGTTAAAAGAAATTTAAAACTTTCTTTTCATACTCATTCATTTCAAAATTATAAAAATAAAATTTGTTGCTAAATCTGATAGATTATATTTAATTTATCTAGTGAATTAATAAATTTGATATATTAGAAATGCTCTCATCAGCTAAACTTTTACTATTCTCAAATATATACTTTTATTTTTGTTAATAAAAAAGTCAAATTAATTTTAAATATTATAATGAATATTTAAATACAAAGATATGCACAAATAATTAGTTTACATTTGTTTTTTATCTAATATTTTATTTATTTATTTATATATATATTTTAGGTATATTAAGTTAATATATTCTTTCAATATTTATTTGATTAGCTTCTAATACTTGATTTAATTAAAAAAACTGATAATTATTACTAGAATTTGAATTTTTTATAGTGAATTTAATGTATTTTATTCTAATGATATCTATTCCCTTATTTCATAAATATAAAGTGCGGTTATTTCACTTATATTAGTTTAAATGCAACATTTTTGCAAGCTAATAAAACAAAAAAACAATAAATAACAAATTAAAAAAAATCTTAAAATGAAACAAATATTACTCATTACTTTAATTTTAATACCTCTCGTATTTTCTCAATTATGTCATAATAGTTGTGCTACATGCAATGGAAATGTCTGTCTCTCATGTAGTGCTGATCACTCTCAAGTAGATCCTAACTAAAGAACTTGTGTTTGTTAAAGTGGTTACTATGCCTCTTCTCTAAACCCCCTCACATGCAATCAGTTGATTTCTGGTAGTAAAGATAACTAATGTCATATTGATATGGCTTTGAATATGGCTAACTTCTATGTTAACACTGATTGTTACTATTACACTGAAAATGCTGGATAATCTGGTTTAGAAGCTAATTACATTAGATCTGATATTTCTATTGATACTTCTCACTCATAGTTCAGTGAGGCTGATTGCAGATCTTATGTTGTTACCCATATCTAATATTAACCTAAAGGTAATCATAGCGGTAATGAAGATGTCGATTATGTTGATTTACCTGCTCCTGCTAATGGTGGTTCTTATCTCAGCAATTTACCTGGTGGTAAAAGTGGTGATCAAAGAATCTAAATTCCTCTTATTGATGTCTATGGTCTTGCCAATAGTCAAACAGTCAGTGCTGATGGAAACCAAATTGTTCAAATTTTGAACTACAGAATTTTAATCGGATACTCAGGTACAGTATTAAGATCTCACAGATGGTAATCAACTGTTTTCACCAACAGAAACTAAGTTTAAACCTTCACTGTTGATGTAGATATCCAAAGAACTTAAGGTTGTTAACCTGGTCAAAACTGTATCATCGTAGCTGATTTAGATGTTACTGGTAAATAATACAAATCTGATTGGGTTACTGTAAATAGTGGTGCTCAATACACTGTTGGAGATATCTTATACTTGAGAATATGGTTCAAGGATGCTACTTATACTAAATAACTTTCATTCTAATAATTATTTTTCTTAAACGACTCAGGTTAAGTATTTGATTACACTGCTCTTTGTGATCCTGTTGCCACTGCTTGGAACCATAATGACAAATCCCTCCATGTTTAATTACCTTTGGTTGAACCTTCATTGAGTGCAACAATTTAAGTAAATATGAAAATTGAAACTGCAGATGCTCGTTTAAGAAGATTGCAAACTGGCTCTGACACTACTTCATAACAATTCTCTGTTAGTGTTGCTTCTGCACCTGCTAATAATTCAAACACTTCAAATACTAATGCTTTAAATTTAATTTTTGGATTAATTAATATTTTTGCTTTAATATTATTAATTTGAATATAAAATTATTTACATACTTTGTATTTTAAAAGTTTATCTTATTATCTACTTACTACCAAATAAATAAAATTTAGAACTAAAAATATATTTTTTCATTTATTAAAATAACAAACATAATTTTATTGTGAATTATTTTAATCCTTAATAATAAAAAATAAATATCATAATAGTAAAAAAAAAAGAAAAGTGAAAAAAATTTAAATCAGTGATTTTTTAAAATTTAATCAGATTAAAAAAAATAATTTTAATTAAATTGAGGAGAAAAAAATTAAAAATGCATTATTAAAAAATTAAATTATGAGTAAAACACACTCTTTTTTTATTATCTATTAACTATTAAATTTAGAATGCCAAAATTTATTAAAGTTTAAAATTAAAAAAGATAAATATTTTTGGATGTTGAAATTTAATAAAAATAAATAAATTAATTAACATATTATACTTAAATTTTTTACTTGTTAATTTTTTAATATATCCGCACCATAAATATACTTAAAGTAATTAAAAATGAACTTGATTAATATATTTGGTTCCAGTAATTATAAAATAATGTAATCCTTAGTTAAATTTACAAAAAACTGAAAAATTAAAATCTGTTATTTTTTGGCAATTGAAATTTATAAATAATTTGTTTAAGTTAGTTTAACTTTATTGGAGCATTTTTCAATAATCATCATTATTGTAAATTGTATTTAATTTTTATCAAATCGAAAAATCTAGCAAAACGAATAAATTACTATTCATATAAAAAAACATAAAAACTAATCAAAATGTTTTTCACTTATTTGAGTTATCATTTTTTATCATATTTTAGAGAATTGATTTTAACATATTTTAACTACAAATATGCTTTTCTATTTTTCTATCAATATTTCTTTAAGCGTTAAGAATATTAAACAGTAAATATCAGATTAATTATATTTATCAAAGTATAAAAAAAACGTTTTTTTACAATAGGTATACTCATCTTTTATGTTATCAATAATTTAATTAAATTCTAGCTAACAAATTCTATCAGATTTTAAAAAGTTTTTATTTTTCTTCCCAATATTTAAATATACAAATTTTAATTGTTATTAATTTGATTATTACTGTTAGTTTACAAAAAGAAATAAATTAGTAAATATATACTATTAATTTAGACTTTATTTAATATAAATACGTATCTGAATTTTTTTTAAACTTATAATTTAATCAATTAAAAAAAAAATACATTATCAAAAAATGAATAAAAAAATTATTATCCTCTTAATTACTATTTCTATTGCATTTTCTCAATTATGTCACAATAGTTGTTCTACATGCAATGGAAATGTCTGTCTCTCATGTAGTGCTGATCACTCTCAAGTAGATCCTAACTAAAGAACTTGTGTTTGTTAAAGTGGTTACTATGCCTCTTCTCTAAACCCCCTCACATGCAATCAGTTGATTTCTGGTAGTCAAGATAACTAATGTCATATTGATATGGCTTTAAATATGGCTAACTTCCATGTTAACACTGATTGTTACTATTACACTGAAAATGCTGGATAATCTGGTTCAGAAGCTAATTACATTAGATCTGATATTTCTATTGATACTTCCCACTCATAGTTCAGTGAGGCTGATTGCAGATCTTATGTTGTTACCCATATCTAATATCAACCCAAAGGTAATAATAGTGGTAATGAAGATGTCGATTATGTTGATTTACCTGCTCCTAAAAATGGTGGTTCTTATCTCAGCAATTTACCTGGTGGTAAAAGTGGTGATCAAAGAATCTAAATTCCTCTTATTGATGTCTATGGTCTTGCCAATAGCCAAACAGTCAGTGCTGATGGAAACCAAATTGTTCAAATTTTGAACTACAGAATTTTAATCGGATACTCAGGTACAGTATTAAGATCTCACAGATGGTAATCAACCGTTTTCACCAACAGAAATTAAGTTTAAACCTTCACTGTTGATGTAGATATCCAAAGAACTCAAGGTTGTCAACCTGGTCAAAACTGTATCATCGTTGCTGATTTGGATGTTACTGGTAAATAATACAAATCTGATTGGGTTACTGTAAATAGTGGTGCTCAATACACTGTTGGAGATATCTTATACTTGAGAATATGGTTCAAGGATGCTACTTATACTAAATAACTTTCATTCTAATAATTATTTTTCTTAAACGACTCAGGTTAAGTATTTGATTACACTGCTCTTTGCGATCCTGTAGCCACTGCTTGGAATCATAATGACAAATCCCTCCATGTTTAATTACCTTTGGTTGAACCTTCATTGAGTGCAACAATTTAAGTAAATATGAAAATTGAAACTGCAGATGCTCGTTTAAGAAGATTGCAAACTGGCTCTGACACTACTTCATAACAATTTTCTGTTAGTGTTGCTTCTGCCCCTGCTAATAATTCAAACACTTCAAATACTAATGCTTTAAATTTAATTTTTGGATTAATTAATATTTTTGCTTTAATATTGTTAATTTGATTGTAAAATAATTGTTTTGTTTATAATTTTATATTTTAAAGGCTTTGCTTTTATTTTAAATTAACATTTCCTTCAAATTCAATTATCATCTAGAATAATTTTTAAATTAAAATTATTAACTTATTTTACATTTTAAATTTTATAAATGGAAACTAAATAAAATAAAAAACTTTAAAGAGAAAGCAATTAATAATTTAAAAATTAAAATATTTATAATTTATGACTTAATGAAATAAATTAAAATTTATTAGAATAATAAATAGTATAAGATAAAATTCATTTAATTGAATAAATTGCAAACTAAAAAACAAAAATTGATTAAAATAATAAATTATCTATTAAAGTATTTCAAAATATATGTTAGTCTTTAAAATAATTTTTATTTAAAATTAAGAAATATCGAAAAAGTTGTTGAAACTTAATAGTTTAATCAAAATAAACTTTGATAATATACTTTGTATTTATTAATTTAATTTTTAAATTTATCCCCCACCTTAACAATGCTTTAAGAAATAAAATATAAGTCTAAATAACTGACTTGAATTTCAAGAAATATAAAATAATGTAATTAATAGTTATTCTTACAAAAAACTGAAAAATATTATTTTTTATTTAATTTTGATAAAGTATATTTATGAATATTTTGTATAAGTTAATTTAGTAGAGAATCTCATTTTTTAATCTGCATTAAAATATATTTTTTATATTTACTAAATAGTACTAAACAAAAGATTTCTTGAAATGAAATTTCATTTTTCTAACTCATATATCTTTAGCCAATCTAGAAATATATTTTAAATAAATATTTTGGGTAGAAGTAACAATTTTATGTTTGTTCTCTAATTATTTCTTAAAACTGATAAAAAATCTTCAAAAAATGCTTAATATTATTATTATCTAATAAAGTATAAAAAAACCGTTTTTTTATGATAATTAAAGACTCCTATTTTCATTAGCTTAATTAAATTCTAGTTAATAAATTTTATACAGTCTAGAAGTAGAATTCAAAGTTAAAAAATTTTTCTGATATTAATTTGATTAATGCCGTTAGTTTATAAAAAATATGTAATAATTTATATATACTTATTTGTGTTTTAAATTAGTATAAATACGTATCTGAGTTTTATGTTAAACTTATAATTTAATTAATCAAAAAAAAAAATACATTATCTAAAAATGAATAAAAAAATTATTATCCTCTTAATTACTATTTCTATTGCATTTTCTCAATTATGTCACAATAGTTGTTCTACATGCAATGGAAATGTCTGTCTCTCATGTAGTGCTGATCACTCTCAAGTAGATCCTAACTAAAGAACTTGTGTTTGTTAAAGTGGTTACTATGCCTCTTCTCTAAACCCCCTCACATGCAATCAGTTGATTTCTGGTAGTAAAGATAACTAATGTCATATTGATATGGCTTTGAATATGGCTAACTTCTATGTTAACACTGATTGTTACTATTACACTGAAAATGCTGGATAATCTGGTTCAGAAGCTAACTATATTAGATCTGATATTTCTATTGATACTTCTCACTCATAGTTCAGTGAGGCTGATTGCAGATCTTATGTTGTTACCCATATCTAATATCAACCCAAAGGTAATAATAGTGGTAATGAAGATGTCGATTATGTTGATTTACCTGCTCCTAAAAATGGTGGTTCTTATCTCAGCAATTTACCTGGTGGTAAAAGTGGTGATCAAAGAATCTAAATTCCTCTTATTGATGTCTATGGTCTTGCCAATAGTCAAACAGTCAGTGCTGATGGAAACCAAATTGTTCAAATTTTGAACTACAGAATTTTAATCGGATACTCAGGTACAGTATTAAGATCTCACAGATGGTAATCAACTGTTTTCACCAACAGAAATTAAGTTTAAACCTTCACTGTTGATGTAGATATCCAAAGAACTCAAGGTTGTCAACCTGGTCAAAACTGTATTATTGTTGCTGATTTGGATGTTACTGGTAAATAATACAAATCTGATTGGGTTACTGTAAATAGTGGTGCTCAATACACTGTTGGAGATATCTTATACTTGAGAATATGGTTCAAGGATGCTACTTATACTAAATAACTTTCATTCTAATAATTATTTTTCTTAAACGACTCAGGTTAAGTATTTGATTACACTGCTCTTTGTGATCCTGTAGCCACTGCTTGGAACCATAATGACAAATCCCTCCATGTTTAATTACCTTTGGTTGAACCTTCATTAAGTGCAACAATTTAAGTAAATATGAAAATTGAAACTGCAGATGCTCGTTTAAGAAGATTGCAAACTGGCTCTGACACTACTTCATAACAATTTTCTGTTAGTGTTGCTTCTGCCCCTGCTAATAATTCAAACACTTCAAATACTAATGCTTTAAATTTAATTTTTGGATTAATTAATATTTTTGCTTTAATATTGTTAATTTGATTGTAAAATAATTGTTTTGTTTATAATTTTATATTTTAAAGGTTTTACTTTTATTTTATCTAAAAACTCATTTAAATTTATTTATCATTTTCAGTGAAATAATTTTTTAAATTTAAATTAAAAATTTATTTTGAATTTTAAATTATATTTATTGTTTTTATAAAAGAAAACTAATTAAAAAGAAAAACTTAAAAAAGATAAAATTAATAATTTTAAATTAAATTTTTTATAATTTATATAATAATGAAATAAATATTTATTTGAAAAAGCATAAAATAAAATAAATTTAATTTAAGTAAATTTAGAAATTAAAAAAAATTAATTAAAATAATATTACAAAAAAAAAAACTTTTTTGAAAGTGTTGAAGCTAATTGTTTTAAAGTTATAAACTAATTTTTGTTTAAAATAAGAAAATATAGAAAAAATTGTTGAAATTTAATAATATAAATTAAATAAATTTTGATAACATTTTTTAATTTTTAAATTTATTCCCCACCTTAAAAATGCTTTAAGAAATTTAAAAAAATCTAAATAATTGACTTGAATTTCAAGATCTATAAAATTATGTAAATAATTGTTATACTTACAAAAAACTGAAAAATATTATTATTTAATCTAGATAAAGTATATTTGTAAATAATTTGTATTATTTAATTTTGATGGGAATTGTATTTTTTAATTTATATTAAAATATATTTTTTATTTTTTATGTTTACTGAATTCTACTTAAACAAAAAATTTATTGAAATGTAGTTTTATAAAATACATCAAAATTTAACCATAAAGTATATTCTTTTAATTATGAGTGATCTTCTATCCTAACTCATATCTATATAGCCAATCTCGAAACATATTATAAATAAATATTTTGAAAAGTAGTATTGATTTTATGTACTATCTCTAATTATTTTTATAAACAGGTAAAAATTATTTAAAAATAATTAAAACTTTTTATTATCTAATAAAAGTATAAAAAAACCGTTTTTTTATGATAATTAAAGACTTCTATTTTTATTAGATTAATTAAATTCTAGTTAATAAATTTTATCAGATTTCATAAAATTAATCAACTCTCTGGAAATGGAATTCAAAGTTAAAAAACTTCTCTGCTATTAATTTGATTAATGCCGTTAGTTTATAAAAATATGTAATAATTTATATATACTTATTTGTGTTTTAAATTAGTATAAATACGTATCTGAGTTTTATGTTAAACTTACAATTTAATTAATCAAAAAAAAAAATACATTATCTAAAAATGAATAAAAAAATTATTATCCTCTTAATTACTATTTCTATTGCATTTTGTCAATTATGTCACAATAGTTGTGCTACATGCAATGGAAATGTCTGTCTCTCATGTAGTGCTGATCACTCTCAAGTAGATCCTAACTAAAGAACTTGTGTTTGTTAAAGTGGTTACTATGCCTCTTCTCTAAACCCCCTCACATGCAATCAGTTGATTTCTGGTAGTAAAGATAACTAATGTCATATTGATATGGCTTTGAACATGGCTAACTTCTATGTTAACACTGATTGTTACTATTACACTGAAAATGCTGGATAATCTGGTTCAGAAGCTAACTATATTAGATCTGATATTTCTATTGATACTTCTCACTCATAGTTCAGTGAGGCTGATTGCAGATCTTATGTTGTTACCCATATCTAATATCAACCCAAAGGTAATAATAGTGGTAATGAAGATGTCGATTATGTTGATTTACCTGCTCCTAAAAATGGTGGTTCTTATCTCAGCAATTTACCTGGTGGTAAAAGTGGTGATCAAAGAATCTAAATTCCTCTTATTGATGTCTATGGTCTTGCCAATAGCCAAACAGTCAGTGCTGATGGAAACCAAATTGTTCAAATTTTGAACTACAGAATTTTAATCGGATACTCAGGTACAGTATTAAGATCTCACAGATGGTAATCAACCGTTTTCACCAACAGAAATTAAGTTTAAACCTTCACTGTTGATGTAGATATCCAAAGAACTTAAGGTTGTTAACCTGGTCAAAACTGTATCATCGTAGCTGATTTAGATGTTACTGGTAAATAATACAAATCTGATTGGGTTACTGTAAATAGTGGTGCTCAATACACTGTTGGAGATATCTTATACTTGAGAATATGGTTCAAGGATGCTACTTATACTAAATAACTTTCATTCTAATAATTATTTTTCTTAAACGACTCAGGTTAAGTATTTGATTACACTGCTCTTTGTGATCCTGTAGCCACTGCTTGGAACCATAATGACAAATCCCTCCATGTTTAATTACCTTTGGTTGAACCTTCATTGAGTGCAACAATTTAAGTAAATATGAAAATTGAAACTGCAGATGCTCGTTTAAGAAGATTGCAAACTGGCTCTGACACTACTTCATAACAATTCTCTGTAAGCGTAGCTTCTGCCCCATCAAATTCATCAAATTAAACTAATACTTCAAATTCTTTGATAGTTTTATTCAGCTTGCTCAATTTGTTAGCCATAGTTATTCTTATTTGAAATAAAATTTAAAAATAAAATTATTTATAAAGCAAATATAAAATATTTAAGGTAAATAAATTTGCGTAATATATTTTGTAACTTTAAATTTAAGAAATGACTAATTAATTAATAAAAAATAATTTTAAAAGTAAATAAATTTGATTATTTTAAAAAATTAATAATTAAAAATAATAAATGAAAGAAGGGAAGATTATATGATTAGTATAATTATATGTATACCACTCACTCACTCAATCCTTTTCTATATTTAAAAAAAAAATTAATTAAATAGAATATTTTATTTTTATTTGAATTTTAATCAATACAAAACATTATGACTTTTTTTGAATGTAAGTATTAGATTTTATAAATAAATATATAAAGTTTAAACGTCTAAATATGTTTAGATTACTTGATGAAATAGAAAAATAAGTATTATTTGAAGAATAAAAGAAAATTGCAGTATTTCGTAAATTAAAAACTTGAAAGTCCATAGTAACTTTCGCATTTGAAATAATTAAAATATTTAATATAAAATAATTCGATATTTATAAGTACTTTGAGTAAAATATATTTTTTAATTTGAAAATTAAAGATATTTTTAATAAAAATATTTCAGTTTATTCATTTAAAATTTTAAATGAAATGTTTTTTTGCAAATTAGCTAAATATACTAACTACCTTATTTATTGATTTATAATAAAAAATAATAGTATATTTATCAGCTTAAAATACTTAGATATACAAAGCAAAATAAATATTATTTGTAAGCAATAAAAATTTGCATTAAAATATTTATTTTTTATATTTTTGTGCATTAACTAAATTAAGTTAACAATAAAGAAAATATTTTGTTCAAATATTTCTATTATCATTTTTATGTTTTTTCTTCATAAATTAACCAAAATTTATTAAACATACTAATTGATTAAATTCTAATACTTACAAATATTATTTTTTAAGTACTTCCATTTTTTTATTTTTTTGTTAATCTAAGTTTTCTAAATATAATTTTAAAATGTTGATGCTCAACTCATATTAAAAAGAAATAATTTTTAAATAGTTAATTTTAAAAAAATGTTTATACTTCAATTGAATTGAGCTAAGTAAAAAACGATTAATTTATGAATAAATCAATATTTAATTATACAAAAGTAAAAAATTGTAAATCAGTTATTCTAAGCTATTTTTAATAAAAATACTATTACTACAAAATACTTCAATCAATATAATTCTATCTGGTTAGTTATAACTTTTTTTGTGACTCAGTTTAAAGATTTGCACAAAAATTATTTTAAATAATTTACAAACAATTTTTTAATAATAAAATTAATCATTTTAATCAAGTAATTTGATTTTAAATTTATTTTATTATATTATTAAATTTTTTTAAAAATAAAGTTGAATCGTAAATATTTAAACAATTTTATTCTATTCTTCTAGATTATATCTAAAATACCTATATAATTAAAAGTTCATATTCTTATTTATACTCTCTTCCTATTTTTAGTTAAATTTATCAAATACTTTCTCTATAAATACTTCATTTATTTCACCAATAAAGTTTAAATAAATAATAAAAAATTAAAACTAAATAAACAAAAATTAAATAAATATGAATAAAAAGCTAATTGTCTTTTTACTAACAGTTTCTCTTGTCTTATCAGGACATAACTATGGTGGAGGTTCTGGTGGTTCTGGTGGTTCTGGCGGTTCTGGCGGTTCTGGCGGTTCTGGCGGTTCTGGTGGTTCTGGTGGCTCTGGTGGCTCTGGTGGTTCTGGTGGCTCTGGTGGCTCTGGTGGTTCTGGTGGAAGTGGCGGCTCTGGTGGCTCAGGAGGTATGGGAGGTAATTGCTGTTATAATGGTTGTGCAACTTGTAATGGATTAATATGCCTTACTTGTTCAGATCCTAATGCAATAGTTGATCCTTATTAGAGAACTTGCATCTGTAAACAAGGATACTATGCTTCAAACCTAAATCCATTAGCTTGTTCTCCTTTAATATCAGGTGGCCCTCAAAATGGTTGTGAAGTAGAGTTAGCATTAAATATCTTGAACTTTGTAATAAACACATAGTGCTATTATTATACTGAAAATGGAGGAAAATATGGATAGGAGGAAAACTTTGTTAGAACAGACATAACAATAGATACCTCTCATTCATAATTTAACTGTCCTTAGTGTTTGGCAATATTAGTTGATAAAGTATAATACCAACCTTCAAATTATAACTTCACTTCTGATGATCTAAACTTTATTGATCTTCCTACTCCATCATCTGGAATACCTTACGTTTCTCCTTTACCAGGTGGAAATAATGGTGATTTAAGACTTTAAATTCCTCTTATAGATGTATATTCTTTGGCTTACAGTCAGAGTATAAGTTCTGATGGATCATAAATTGTCTAAATTTTACATTTTAGACTTCTAATTGGCTATAACAATACTTATAATGTTACTTGGTTGGATTCATACAAATGGTGTACCACAGTATTAACAATTAGAGGAGTAGTTTAAACCTTTACAATTAATGTAAGTGCTCAAAGCGAGAATGGTTGCGTTGAAGGTTCAACTTGCATTGTAATAGCAGACTTAGATGTTACTGGAAATTAATATCTTTCTGATTTTGTTACTATAAAGAACCCTCCTAATTATACAGTAGGAGATTAAATTTACTTGAGAATATGGTTTATTGATACAAGCTATTAGAAGCAGCTTTCATTTTAGAGTTTGTACTTTATGGATGACAATGGAGTAGTGTACGACTATACTTCACTCGTTAATTCAAGCAATACAGGATGGAATCATGCTGACGACTCATTACACGTTTAAGCCACTTTAATTGAACCCTCTAAAAATGCTGTTCTTTAAGTAAATATGTTGATTGAAACTGCAAATGCTCGTTTAAGATCACTATAAGGTTCTTCAAGCTCCTCAACACCCTAGACAGCTACTTAATAATTTAGATTTTAGGTTGCATCTGACCCAAATAACCCAACTGCTACATCAACTCAAGCAAATACTAAGACAAGTTCAGTTGCTTTACTTTATGGCGTTTTAAATATTTTAATCTTACTTATGTTAAGTTGAATTATTTGATTATTAGACTATATAAAATATAATAAAATATATTAGTTAAATGTCGTCCAATTATATATTAATTTAGAAATATTATGAATTTATTAATTAAAATACTTACTTCATTCTTTATTTATTTTCTTCAAATTTTAAAATATTTTCATAATTTCTTAATTTTAATATTGATTTATTGATAGGTGTGTAGTAAGTAAGATAGATAGATACTCACTCAAGTTACAAAAATTTAAACCATTTTTAATTAGTTAAATCATAGAGTGTATTTACAATTTATTTGAAGATTTTTTAAAAATTGTTAAATAAAATTCTTTTTATTAATCAATAAAATTTTTTTTTGACATAAATTTATAAAATTTTCAAAAATATAATGAATATTTAAATTAAAGTAAGGATAATTAACTCTTGTGTTTTGTGTCAAAAATAAATTCAAATTTTCTAGTATCTTATATAAAAATAAAAATTTAATTTTCATTACTTACATAAATTAAAATATTAATTTTGAGAGATATAATCCATTCAATATTTTTATCCAACTACTAAAGCGATATCTCTTACTGCTCAGTAAAATATCATTCAAAAATGATTTTCTGCGTACATTCTACACATGTGCGCAACCATAAAAAAATACACAATTTTTGAACTCAAGAATTTTTGAGAACATACATGTCAATAAGGTCAATCTATAAGTATAAACCAGTATAAAAAATAATATTTGTACTTTTAGGCATTTATAAATACAAACAAAAAATGATTATTTAATTAAATTAAATAGATATTAATTATGGAATATCGCTCTAATTATACTTATCTTTGTTTCTACTAAGTGTTTAGTTGTAAATAAAATATATTCTTTAAATGTTAAAATTAAAATGAAGAGCAATCCTAATTTATAATAAATATAGCTTAAAAACTATTTAAGAAATTCATTAAAATATATTATTATATTAAAAGTAGTTATATTAGCTGCTTTAGGATGCGTTTGTCTTAAGATTTTCTTATTTTTGTGTTTCTTAATTATCTAATTCACTAAATACTTTTTACATTTGAGGCTACTTATAAAATTAATTATAGAATTTATACTTGATTGTATCTTGTTTTTATATTGGTTAATATCTACTTTAATATGATGGTGATGTATGAGCTTCTCTCTGAGAATTACTGCTGTTTTTTTATTTAGACCCTTTTTCTACAGTTTTGGTTGCATTTTGATTGTGATATAAACTTTTTATGTCTTCTTACTAAACTTAACAAATAGAATTTTCAGTATTATTTTATGTTATTGTATGATTAAACTAATCTTTGTTATTATATTAGTTATAAAACTGCTTTGATTTGTAATCAGATTTACTCATATCTTTGAATTGTTTTTTGTCAAATTTTTAAGAATCTTTTGAAGGAAGTACTATCCTTTCTGGAGTTACTATAAATTAGCTTTATATGATTTTTTCCTCGAACTCTTATATATATTTTTTTTCGCTAGAATTATTTACTTATAATTCCGATTATGAGTTTGTAATTGAATTGATTTGATCTTTTGATATCTATGCTGATTGATTCATAATTTTTTAATATCTCTCTCTTTTTGTGATTGGAGAGTTGTAATTTGAAAAAGTTCTTGTCCCTTTGCAAATTAAGGAGCTTTAGATTGGATTGTAACCATCAAAATGATTTTTAAAAGCTGATTATGAGTTAATTATACTATCTAAATACTAGTCTTTGTTAAATGAGGAATTCAAATCGTTTTAAGTATATTAAGTCATTGATCTAATTTTTTCTTTGGCTTAAAAGCACTCTTTCTATCTTTGTTCCTTTAAAACTTTTTCAATAACATCTTCTTTTTTGAGCCTATACTTTCTTGTTTTTACTGGCATATTTGCAGGAAATTAATGTGATGAAGCATTCTATGCTTCTAAGGCTTTATATAAATCAATTTATAATTAAATTTATGTTGATGAAGTATTGTCATTAAATGATTAATTCTGCCTTGAAGTTGAGTCTCTTAGAGTTTAGTTTAATTTATTTTTACGAAATTAGCATGGAGAGTTACTTTAATGAGATATTATTCTTTTTTTGATATCTAAACTATTTAATACTGTCTTAGGTCTATTTTTTAAAAGAGAACCTTAGGTTTTTTTGTCCTCCTCAGATTCGAATTGAATGTTCCCTACAAATGCTTATTTTAATCTAAGATTTGATAAGAGAATTCCTTTATCTTCGCGCGGAGATGATTGGCTTTGTTTTCTTTAGTTGATTGGATCATCTTTAGTGCTAGAAATAATTTTGTAATGTTTATTATTAAAATCTGTTACTATTAAAAACATCTTTTTAGTATTAGAAGGAGACTGTTATTCTTATACAAATGTTTTATTGAATTATCCTTATTTAATTTAAGATTTAGGACTGGAGCAAATGTTATCTCTAAGAGGAGAGCCATTAAAGGAATTCAAAGCTGATTTAAATGCTCTATTATGATGTATTTATTATTTTAGTAATTCTTAAATAGTTCTTCGTTTTTATTAAGAGGAATGGCAATTAGTAGAATTTGATCTATCATGCTAAAATTATTAAAATAAAGTGGCTGAATGCTAACTCTGATCTAAAGGCAGTTAAAATTCTTTTAAAAATGACTGCATTATATTTTGTTTGTTTAAATTTATGGTAAAATAAATATTATTAAAATTGAACTAAAATGTGAATAAATATAGTTTACTTTGTAAATTTATTTATTTATTATGTTTATTAAAAACTTATTTTACAATTATTAGCCAACCGTATACAATATTTTAATAAATATTTCAAACATAAATACCTTCAATGAAATTATAAACAAACAAACATAATTTGTAGATAAATAAAATATTAAAGTTTAGCTAAATCAAAAATAATATTAAATTGTATCAAAAGATTAAAATTTTATCTAGTAATTTAAGAATAAAAATAAGTTAAGCTTATAATATGATTTTTGAATTTGAATTAAATTTTGAGCCATAAATGAAATGCATTATTTTAAGAAATTAATCAAATAAGTAAATTAATTTGTAAAAAAGAATTAAATAAGTTTTTCTAACAAAAAATAAAAAGTTTTAAAATAAAAAATCATTAAAAACAAATCTTTTTAATGAGCTTAAGCAAATTTATTAAAAGGATCTTTCAAGAAAAGAAAAATCCTAAAATTAAATAAATTTTTAATTTAATAAAATAAAATATAAAAATAAATTAAAATACTGTTTTAACTAAAAATAGAAAAAATAAATTAATTGAATACAAATGAAGTGTTTTATTTTTTATTAAATATCATTTCATCAATGAATTTAAACAATTAAAATATCATTAAACTAAAATAAATTTAATTATTTAAATGAAATAATTAAAAATTGAAGCTAAAAATTTATTTACTTGTTAATATATTGAAGAAAGAAAAAAATATTGAATGAATTAAAAATTTTTATTTGATTTAAGGGATTAATTGATTGATAAAGATGAATATACAATATAATTAAAACATGAATTAATTTACAATATTTTGAAAATAATTTAACATAATGTAATAAATAATTTATATTTCATTTTTTAATAATTTTTTAGAGACAAATAAATGTATAATTTATATTCATTTTTTATAAAATCTGATTATATATTTGCTAAAAGCTCAGTAGGTGAGATAGAGAGAGAGGAATGAGCTTTCTGTATTTTTTCGATTTAGTTCTTTAGAATTTTAATATAATTGTATAGTTGGTTTGTTTTTTTTTGTTGTCATTTGATAGCATTATTAAAAATATAGGAAGGTTAAAGAAATTTTTATATTTAGTCACAGTCTTAAGTTAATTTGAAAAATTAATGAGCATTCTTATTATATTAGAAGAAGGATTTTTAGTTTTATGCTCAGTAGGTAATTCTTATGAGCTTATTTTCTCTCCAATACCCCTTCACTATTTAGTTATTTGATTTATATAGAATGCATTCTCCATTAATTTTATCTTCTACAAAGTCTGCTTGTATAAAGTCACCATTGGAAAAGTAAAGTCTGCCTCTTCCATTTTTTGCATCATTGTAGAATTCTCCTTCATACTTGATCCATTTATTTCCGATAGTACTAAAATCGTGGTAATATTTGTCATCATCCTCTCTAAGGGTGTAGTCAATTATTTCATTGTTCAAATAGCCATATCCTTAAAATTTATTTTCAGCAAATTGACCTTAGTAAGCAAGCTAACCACTTGAATAATATAGCAATCTATTTTAAATAATATAAGTTATTTAAGGGTTTGAAATAGCTAAAAATTAAGAAAAGTTAAATGAAACTATTAATTTATTATTTTAGTTTTTTGCGTTATTTGAGTTAATCTTAAAAGATCTTTTTTAAATTTATAATTTATTTATTTATTTCTTCTTGATTTTCATATTTTTTTCTTAAGATTGAAAAATTAATTAATTTGTCTATTTTCTAGTTTTCTTTCATTTCAAAATTAATTTAAGAAAAATAAATGGTAAGTTAAGTAAAGTAGATTTATTTTGCTATTGTTTGATTTTTCTACTAACTAAATATTTTGTTAGCTTCGAGGTTGCTTCAAGTAAGAAAATTATTTTAACAGTTTTTTATTCATAGATATAATCTTACATTTTTAACCTTTAAAATTAATAGTGTCCAATTATAATTAATATTCAATGCTTGAATATCTAATATTTTTCTTTTCATATAAATTTAAGTAAAAATAATATTTACCCTCTTCCGTTCATTTTGTCTTGGCTCCAGTTTCCTTTGTAGCATGCCTTATTTGAGAAAATAAAAATTCCATATCCTTAACGGAATTCACCAACTTTTTCTCCTTCATAGGTAGATCCATCAAGGTATGTTTCACGAACTGAATAGACTTAATCTGAGTTGACAACTGCAGCAAATGTGTTATTGTTATGAACACCTGCGACTTATTAAAAATTGTCTAACTCATAAGAACTTGGAGAAGTTACGTAATTTCCCTAAAATGATCCGTATTAATTATTTGATATGGAGGGCTATGAAGAGAAATTATTTAAAGTCTCTTGAGTTGAGTTGTATTAGGTATTGTTTGAATAATATTAGTTAGTTCCATTCACATTGTTTCCTTTTACATCAAAAGATGAACGAATTTGGTTGTTGTCACCAGAACGCTAAAAGTTAGATTCCTAAAGTGTCTATGAAGCGGTTGACCAATTTCTGGAATGGTAAATAGAATTGCCTTTTGCGCTCTCAGGCTTTGCTTAATTTTCCTCACATTAAACTTTATGAAGCTTTATCAACTTGGATTTACGGTAAGGATTGAAATGATTAGTATCAGCTCCTAGTATTTATATGGTTTCTCTATTAATTTGATAGTTGTTATCAAATATTCTTTCGATTCCTATATCAGCGTGCTTTTATTTGCAGCAGCTTGCTTCTTATCCCATTTTATTTTATTTATTTATTTATTTATTAAGCTAGTTTTTAGTGTGTTTGTTTATCTATGTATGTTATTTGCTAATTGCAATTTTAAATGAAATTAAATTATTATTTTTTCCTTGAATTTTTTTTCTTTTCAATAAAATAATTCAGTAGTGCGCTTTACTAAATTGACTGATTAATTGTTTGATTTGTAGTTCAGCTATTTTTACTATCACTTCTTATTTTAATTAAGTTTTTATATAGAAGTTAGCTAGGTGTTGTTTATACCTAAATTAAAAGATTTAGTTTTTGGATCATCAAATATCATTCACTAAACAATATTTTTGCTCTATCACATAAAATCTTTATTTCATTTAATTTTGAATAATATTCTGCTTGCTTTTGAAAATTTATTTGCTTTCTATTTTTTATTTTATTTTTCAAAATAGTTATCCCTAAATCATAGTGAAAGTAATCATATTTTTATTAGCTCTGATTGTTAAATAAATTGATTTTATTTTATTAGAATGTGGTAAAATTTTGCAGATAAACATGTAAAAAGCACCCTTTCTAATTTTTGAATGAAGTATACTTATAACGCTTTGAAATTTAAAATCACAAAAAAATAAAATTTAGAAAATATCCAACTTTCAATGTTTTTTGATTTGATTATAATTAATTTCAAATTTATGTGTCTTTTAGTGGCTTGAATTTTAATTCAAGCTGCTAATAAATTTAATTTTGCGCAATTGAATATTTTTTATTAATTCATGCTCGAACTATGATATTAATATAAGAAATTTTTATTATAAAATTTTACTGACTACAAACATAATTTAATTAAGTATACACAAAGTTATAAAATATCAATATATAAAAGAAAACTCTGTCAGTCCTTTACTGAGCATGTTAATAATAAATTTACAATTTTGTTACTATTATAATCGTATTAGATAACTGATTGTACTTTCTTGAGAAATTCTCTGAGAAATATAAATAGGAAATAGATTTTTTTTAAAAATCAGTCATCTCATCTCAATCATCTTTTTTGGAATTGCTTTTATCATCTAAGAAATTACTTACTTTTACAGCTAATTTTGCATTTATTTATGAATAATTATTTCTCTAAAAATCAGATTCAGTAAATTATGAGATTTTAGCATCACTTATTAGCGGTGAGGAGAAACTAAATGATTAAATTCCACTGCTCATTGGTGATTATAAGTTTGATAATGGAGTTTTATCTTCTTTTGTGAAAAAATTTGATAAGAATGGAGCTTTTTATTTAGTTAATTAGACGTTTTAATATTAAGAAAAGGATTTTTTTATATTGTTCGCTAAGCTTGTATTATTTTTATAATCACTAATTTGATCTTTAGTAGTATTATAAAACCCTACTTTCTTTTTTTCTTAGTTTCCACTTGCAAAATTTTGAAATTATTATCCTAAATTACTATTAGGAGAGCGAGGACTTGTCATACCTACTGATGCAGAGCCATTTTCTGATGTTAAGCTCATCTCAAATATCTTTTTCTTGATAGAAGGAGCAATCCTAGGCGAAAATAATTGAAAAGCATCTTACAGTTGATTTGCATCCTAATAGTCTACAGATCTCTTAAATTAGTCAAATGCAGACTATCTTAACGATTAATTATTTTTGATTGGATCTAATACTTTTTCTGTTAGAGAGTAATTATTTGATCTATTTTTTATATGCATATATCGATTTGTTAATTAATACGGCAGAGATGATGTATCTGGAGTACTTAATTTTCTATTTGAAATACTCCCTTAATTAGAATTACTCCCTTAATTAGAATTACTATTGCTATTATTTTTAGGAGATTCCATAACAGTTAGCTTACTAGCAGCCTGTGTTTAAGTATTCAAAAGATTGTTCTTAGCTATGATATTGGCTTATGGTCCAACAGCTTTAGAAAATTAAAATGTCTTATTCGAATTTATCAAGTGCTCTATTTTTACTTTTCTCCTTTCAAATTCATAGAATAATTTCTCTCCTTCATGAAAACCAAATATTGCATAAAAAATATTTTTGCAATCTTTTTTTAGCTTCAAATATTTAGAACATAGTCTTTCAAATTCACTTTATTTCGTTTCTTCTATCTATTAAAGAAGATTTTTATATTATTCTTCAGCAAGTTTGATTTCTTTGAATTAGTTATCAATTTATTATTTAGAAAGGGCTTATGAGCTAAAATTCTACTGATCATCAATCTAGAAAATTACTTAATTTGAATTAATGTTATTATCATAAACTAGCACAGGTTTCTTTATATAAGAAAGTTTATTAGTTGATTCTAAACCTGTGTTCAGAGAAGGATTTATTGATGTTGAAGAAGAAAAAGCTGTTAAAGATGAGTTATTTCTTTGCTTTTTTCCACTTGATTAAAATTGCATCATTTTTTATTAATAATTTTGCTATAAATTGTGAAATCTTTGCGAGTTTTACATGTTTTTCATAAAAGCCTGCTTTTCATTTTTTTAAATCTCTAAATTTGCCATTTATATTAAAAATTGAATATTCTTTTCCTCAAGATAATCAGGAAAAATATTATAAGTAATCTATTCCTTGATATTTAACAGCTTAACAACTATCCACACTAAACTTTTAGGGTTTTTTTCATTTACTTCTTTACTTAGCTGTTGTAAAAAATGCTATTTCATTAAAAATTTAACTTCGTTTTTCTTTTCTTTAGCATTTTGGTAATCTTTTTGTGCCTATTCAACCTCTTCTTATATCTATTTCAATTCATCGTCTTTTATTTAAAAAAAAAGTTATTATTATCATTGCTTATATAATCATATCATTACTAGATACAAATATTTTAATATTATTTGAGATTTATTTTTTAAAAATGAATTAAGATTTGTTTTGAAAAAAATGTAAAGTTGTTAAATTATACCTAATTCAGCTATCTAAATTTTAATATCAGCTAAGGCATCTAATTTCTTTTCTTGAAGAATCTCAATTTGATCGTTGAATGGATTGACGGCCATTAATGTTGCCCTTTTGTTTCTCTTTCCTTCTATTTGCTTCAAGAGAGAACTGACATTCTCAGATTCCATCTTTTTTATTTAATTATCATACTCTTCTGCAACAATCTTAATTTCTTCGTTTTTAACTTTTCTCTTTTAAGAATTTATGTTAAGTAAAACTCTAAGTTTGTTAAGAGTTTCTTTGCTTGATCTATTATTCTACAAGTGATTTTGATAAGCTGCAAATAAATTTTTCTCCTTTTCATCTAAATATTTTCTTTGCGAGATAAGTTACTATTTTTCTTTTTCTAGCTTAATATTTTTTTTTATTAGCTTGTCTTCAAATAATTCGCTGTACAACTTTTTATATTCAATTGTCCCATATTTAGGATGACCAGGATCTCTTAAACTATTAACCATAGTTCCATTTTCAGAATTGTTTAAATAATGAAGACTTTTAAAATGAGCTAAGGTTTCATTCTTAAATAGAGCAGTTTAGTTGTTGACTATTTCTTGATAATCTTTTTTACTTTAGGGCTTTTCACTCTCTACAACTTTACTCAACTTATTTTTAAATATTTAGTTTATGATTTAATTATTTTGTTCTGCTTGCAATTATGCGTCTGTCTTCATAACTACTTTATTATCTTAGTCTACTACATATCTCGACACTGTTTTGTGTTTAAAATCATTTATGTTCTTGATTTTTAAAGAAGTTAAAGTTACAGGTCTTGTTGGAATTTAACTTAAAGATTTTGGAAAGTTCATTATAATTGAATTCCTTTTTTCATTCTCTTTTTATCCTTTTAATTATATTTTTCTTTCAGATATATCATCATCAATCAGATCAATACTTTTAATTTTTAAATGTTGGCTATCATTATGTTTAGCTTATTTTTAGCTTATATTATAATCAATATGAATTAATGGCTTTTTTATCTCTTCTTCAGGAACATTTAAAATTGAATTTACTAGACGCATGTCAATTTCTGGATCTTATTGTTTTTTTTTATATTAACTTTGAAATTCGGGATATTCTAAACAAATTTACTGCTATTCGCTCATAGCTTCAATTCTTTTTTTATTTTTTAATTCATTATTCCACAAATCTAATCCATCAATTACTTTCTTAAATTATATTCTTTGTACTTCTTCTAAATTTTTAAGCTTTCTTGTTGATGCTGCTTGTATTTCATCTTCCTCTAAATATCCTTCTAAAGGCATAACTAGTTTATTTCCCTTGAAGTATTTCATTGATTCAGGTTTTGATAAATTAAAATCTTATTCAATTCTTAAATTCTTTACATCATGCAAGTCTTTAGCTTTTCCCTTTTAAAAGTCTTCCAAACTCATCCAAACCGTTTCCTCCTCAAACCTCACTTTATCCTTCTTTCTTTTCATATCTTGACTCATCTACTTAATTTTTTTACAATCAATCTATTTTCCTATCTATATATTTGAATTAATCCTATAAGCTAAAGAGTTGAATTAATCAAGATAATTATTTATAAACAAACTTATTTTTTAATTGAATGATTGTTATACATCAAGAATTAATAATTTAATTAATAATCAAATCTTTTTTAATGTTAAATTAACCACAAGACATAGAACTTTTTTAAATTAAAAAAATAATATCAAATCTTATTTTCAATAATTTTAACTAATTAAATTATATTTTAAAATAAGAAAAGGATTTATAAAATATTATTTTTATTTGTTCATTTAAAAATAGTTAAATTTAGCTTTCTTAGCCAACAAATAAAACTTATTTACCATGAGTAAAAATGCCTATTTTTGAAAAATAGATACAAATAATGTAAATAACATAAAAAATATATCAGTCGTACTGATACATAATTTCTAATTTTTATGTAATCTATTAATTAATGCTTTTTCTTATTAATTTTACTTAAAATATAATGAATGCTATACTTTGGTAAAAAGCAATCAAATAAATAATATTTTTTTGAAGAAAATGTTTATTTAAAAAATAATTTTTAAATGTAGCAAAATTAATAAAACTGAATAATAAATCTATTCAAAATTTCATTCTAAGACATTAAATTAAATGTTTTTGAATTCACCATATAAATTATGGATTTTTGATAATTTATGAGGTTACAAATAATTAATTTTATATACTGTAATCCATCCAAACCATTAGCTCTACTAATTGCATGGCGAGTAAAAAACATCACTACCTTAATCCAATTATTATACAAATTTTTGAAGATGGATGACAACTTATGGGGTTTGAGGAGATAAGGTAATCTATCTTACAATAAAATAATAAACAATAGATATTATTAGTTTATATCTAGATTTGAATATCATTCATAATTTATCAGAATATCTTTTTTATTATAATTCTTGTAGAATCAGTCCTTTAATGGTAGTGAAAATGTAAAAATATTTTTATCTGTTGTATTTCTTTTTAAGTCAACAGAAGAAGCATTTATGAAAGTTGTATTTTCAATCTTTTCTAAGCCAGCTGCTTCGTGAATGTGGCCAAATATATGATATAAAGGTTTGATTCTTTCTAATACAGTTTTGCGAAGATCAGGACAGCCAGCTTACTAACCATTTCTACAACTAAAAAATAATTATTAATAAAAAAATGTGTTAAAAAGTGATTTTACCAATCTAAAATTTTATGGGGAGGACCATGAGTAATCAGTATATCTGTATTACTAGGAATTTATGCCCACTTTTTTTATAAAGGTTCTCCTATATTCAGATTAAAAGCCCAATCATGGTAAGTAGGAGTAAATGGAGTTCCATAAATTTAATATCCTCTTATCTTAACAAGTGAGTCTTCCAGATAAATACATTCTTTTAATAATGCCTTTGTTTGAATTGGATCAATAGGATTTTTTAATTTCTGATGGAACCTGTTTGCTAGACCTTTAGTATAATTTTCTACATCAAAAGTTATATCATGGTTGCCTGCAATCACTATTTTAGCTTCAAAAGAGCTATTTTTCAAAAAATCATTAAACATAGCTATCTCTTCAGGAAATCCTTTGTTTGAGAAATCACCAGCGTGAATAAGAATGTCACCTTTGGGTAAGTTTAGTAATTAAGCCTTATTATGTGTATCTGATATACAAACAAATTTTATTAGGTTTTCTTAACTATCCATTTACAAAACTTTATTAAATATATTTTGTAATACAATTTATTGTTTTAGTTATTTATTTGTAATTTTACAGAAAATTAAATTTTCAGCTTTTAAAATAATTCCAACCAATGTTAAATCTAAATATTCAGAAAGAAATTTAAATAATGATTTTACTACTTGATTAAGTTTTAATTTTGAGAAATTTATTCTAGATTCTGATTTTGAACATATAGTAATCGATAAAACTCAGATAAAAGAATTTAACTTGTTAATAATATTTTACCATTCATAAAATAAATAATAGAATGATAACTTTTAAAATTCGAATTGTATAGAAAAGCAATTCCCATAATTATTTCTGTATTAAAATCATTCCTAACTTTATTTTAAATAAATATTTAATATCAAAAAAAATTAAAAATCAAAATGAGAGTCCTTAAAGAAATACACGAAACTTTAGTATTTATTCAGATATTCAAATCTCTTTATTTTTTAAATACAATTTAAATAAAAATAATCTTGAAATTTTAATAATTATTTCTAAAAATGAATTCATTTTCTTTTATTATTTGATATAAAATTTACTTTTTAACATACTGTAAATGCTCGTTAATTAAGGCATTTTTTTCTTAAATTTTTTTTTTCGACTAAAGTGTGTTTACGCACTTTTTTTTGGGCAAAAAAGATACTGAGGGAATGCTTTAATTAATGAGCATTTACAGTATATAAATTTCTACTTTATTAATAGTGATTTAATGCAATTAAAAAATATATGCTCTCTTTATTATTTTTATTGTGATCCTATTTTTTTTAATACAATTTAGATAAAAATAATGTTGATTTTTTAATAATTATTTGCTTATTTAATTTTCCTTTAGGTAAAAAATTTGCTAATCAAACAAAAAAATGGATTTACATTTTTTTTAATAGTGATTTAATAATATTTAAAGATGTATGCCATCTTTGTTTTTATTGTAAGCCATCCTAATCTTATATCAGGTATGGCCAAATACTTATTTTATAATCATTAAATTTCGTTTTATAGATTTAAAAATAGACTATCTAAAAAGTTAATATTAAATCAAGATAACAAGATTATGAATATCAGCTATTCAAAGCTCATTTTTTTGTTTTTATTTGTATGCCTTTTACAAAGCAAACAAATAGAAATCTAAAGAAAGTAAACTGGTAACTCTGTGTATAATGAAGCATACAATTAATCATAGATAAATACAGATTTTTCTTCAGGTTCGTTAGAATAATCCTATAATTTTATCACATAAGAATTAAATAATATTGATGATTACTAATATGTTGTTTAGATTTATATAGGGTAATCAAAGGAGCCTTTTAATTTTTTATTAGATACAGGAAGCAATATTCTTTGGATTCCTGGAACTGAGTGTAATCTGTAAGATAATCATTGCCATACGAAAGATATCTATGATTACTCAAAAAGTCAGACAGCTATTGTAAATAAAGACAAAAAAATTGAAATATAATATGGATAAGGTAAATGCGAAGGTTACCTTGGCTCTGAATATATACGCATCTATTAAGAAAGCTAACCATTTAAAGCAGAAATTTTGTTTACTAGCAGTGACAAAGATATGGATGGTATGTAATCACATGGTATCCTAGGGCTAAGCAACAGTAAATCAACAAAAAACTACTTAGAATATGCAGTAGAATAAGAAATTATATCCTCATCTGTATTTGCTCTTGAGTTAAAAAATCTTCCTGATATATCTTATTTTTACTATGATAATATTCCTGAATATAAATTATCGAATACTATATTTGTAAATACAGCTAGTAAAGAAAGGTGGTTAATAGATGTGATAGGGTTTTATATGAATGACTCAGACTACACAGATTCAAGCAACTAAACAGTATTAATCGATTCAGGTGCTTCCTTTATGCATTTAACAAAATCTTTATATGACAAATTTATACATAATTATGCAAGTAATGTTTGTTTCTACCAATATGGGGAATATGTTTGTAGCTGCTAATAAGAAATTCTCAACTAAAACTTACCAATTATAAAATTTTATACTTAAGAAGGTATACTATAAATATCTCCTCAAGACTATGTAATTAAAAAAGGCCAAAAATGCATACTTGCTATAGATTTCTAGGATACTTTTGATTTTAACATTTTAGGTGACGTTTTGCTAAGAAAATATTTTGTTATTTTTGATAAATAAAAGCAGCAAATGGGTTTTGGAAATGTTGAAAATAAAATTCAACATTTATAACCACTTAGTATGCTAATAGTATTTTCTATCTTCTCTGTTTTCACTTTTATGCTACTCTGCGCAGTAATTTATAAAGTAATAATTCTTAAGAAAGGTTAATATTAATAAGAATAAGATTAAGAATAAATCAATCAAACTCTTCTAGGTAATAACATTCAATTAAACTTGTAAGATTTGGAAAGGAGAAGTAGTTATTCAGCTAGAAGTTCATCTTGAAAAGCAAAAAAATATAAAATATATTTTCGATGATTATTTAAAAATAAGTAGTAAATTTATTATTGCTATATGATTTGCTATGATGCTTAACATTAAAATTATGATATTTATGCAAACGGCTTTTTATTGTTTTGTAAATTTATTTATTAACTCTAATGAAAGAAATAATTATAATTAATTATTTATTCTCAAATAAGTATGTTTGTTTTGAGATGAAAATCATTTTATTAGTTGATAGCTTTTTTTGTTAAATATCATTTATTTTGATTTAATGTTAATTAAATTATTCTCATAAATCAAAATCAAATTATTTATTTAATAAAAGAATAAGAAAATTACATTTTATTTCTGAAGCTAATCCAAAATATTTTCTTTATTCTCTTTCTTATTATATTTTAATTCTAAGTTTATTGATTATGTTAAAAGCTATACAGATCATCTTTATTGCAATTTTTAAAAATTAAGAAAATAAATAAAAACCAAAGAGTAATCATTTGGAGGTTTTATAAAAGAAAATAAATTGAAATGAAAAGAAAAATTAAAAAGTCTTATTAAGTAAA
Organism: Tetrahymena thermophila SB210; assembly: GCF_000189635.1. NCBI lineage: Eukaryota > Ciliophora > Oligohymenophorea > Hymenostomatida > Tetrahymenidae > Tetrahymena > Tetrahymena thermophila. Next base: position 493,133 of record NW_002476377.1, read on the forward strand.
TGCCCAACAAATATAAAATTTATATCAACTTTTTATTTAAATAAAGTTATAAAATGAATTATCAATAATAAAATACATTAGTCTTTTTATTAACATTTTAATAATATGAAAACTTACTTGAAAGAAATAAAAGTTATAAGTTATTTGAATATTATCAACTATTCCAGTAATATCTTTTTTCATTTGCAAATTAAAAAACATATAAAATTTAACATTAGTATTAGAAATAAGAAAAATATTTATTTTGAGTATAATTTAAATAAGGATTGAATAAAATGGTAAATCGCTTTTATTAGGCAGGTTTCTTTTCATATATAGGTTTTATTTTCTTTTAAAACCAAAATTAATTGTTTGGAAATATTTTTTTGGCAAAAAAAGTAAGATTCGAATGACAAATTATAAAAACAAAATTGTATTTGATGTAGTCAGGATGTCTCTTTTTAAGATTTCAAATAAGATAACTTTTAATACATTTAATCTGTTTTACAAAATTAATTCTTATATAAAATAAGTAGTTGCTTTCATTTTTCAGACAAAAAATTTAATTGGAATAAATTTATTTTTTTTTAATTTTTGCTAAAATTTAAAACATATAAAAAGTAGTTAATTAAGAATTGAATATTTTCAGGAAGATTTTAATTGAATAGTTTTAGTTTATATAAGGATTTAATAAAATGGTAAATCACTATTATTAGGCAGACTTCTTTTCACATATAAGCCTTAAATTTTTCACTTAAAACCAAAATTAATTGTTATGAAATATTTTTTTTGGCAAAAAAGTAAGATTTGAATGTCAATTTAAAAAAACCAAATTGCATTTGATGTAGTCACGATAACTCTTTTTAAGATTTTAAATTACAAAACTTTTAATACATTTTTTACAAAATTAATTCTTATATAAAATAAGTAGTTGTTTTCATTTGTCAAACAAAAAATTTAATTGGAATAAATTTATTTTTTTTAATTTTGTTAAAATTTAAAACATATAAAAAGCAGTTTATTAAGAATTAAATATTTTTAGGAGCATTTTTAATTGAATTTTTTAAGTATCATTCCATTATTTTTACAAAAGCAGCTGAGTATTTTTAATTTCTTTTACTATCTAAATTAAAAATATAAAAGAAATAATTATTATTTTATAGTAACTCCATTCTTAACTTAATATTAAGTTTTAATAATTACTTTTATATTCTTTTTTAATAAAATATTCAAAAATTTAAAAACAAACAAAATCGTCTCTTTCAGAATATAATTAAATATAATTACAAAAAAATTAACATTAAAAATGAGTAAAACAATTATTGTCCTTATTTTAGCCTTTGCTTTATGCTCAGCCTCAGTTATCCGTATTCCTATCAAGAAGAGAGCTAGAACTGAATTATAAGATGAAATCTTATACAAAAAACTCGAACGTAAAGAAAGAGGTTTCTTGGATCAAGTAATACTTTTCTTTAAACTTTTATTTAATATAATTTTTTTATATTAAAATTAGATTTTAAACTCTGATGAAGATATACCTAGTTATCCTGAAATCAAGGTTTAAAACTACTTGGATATGTCATATTATGGTGAAATTTCTATTGGTACTCCTCCTCAACCATTTGTCATTCTCTTCGATACAGGTTCTTCTGACTTGTGGGTTCCTGGAAAAGTATTTAAAAATATTATTAAAAAATATTGTTTAAATTAATTAAAATTAAAAATAGCCTTGCATTTCTTTACCTTGCTTAGTTCACCCTAAATTCAATACTCAAAAATCTAGCACTTACAATGAAAGCGCTTAAAAATTCTCACTCGTTTATGGCTCTGGTGCAGTAACTGGTCATTTAGCTACTGAAACTGTTACTCTTGGACCTCTCTAAGCTTAAAATGTTACCTTCGGTTTGGCTAAAACCTTGACCTCTGCCTTTGAAACTACCAAATTTGATGGTATATTAGGTTTAGCTTATAAGGAATTATCTGGCTTCAAAGCTAACACTTTCTTTGATGAGTTAGTTGCTTAAAAGTAAGTTGCCAGTAACCTTTTCTCTTTATATTTGAGCGACAAAGAAAACAGTGATGATTCTGAATTAATTTTGGGTGGAATTGACTAATCTTATGCCTCTAGTGAATTTAAGTTCTACCCTGTTATCCTTAAGGCTTGGTATGTTATTGCTGCTAACTCAATCTCAGTTGGCAACCTCAACTTATAACTTGATTCTATGATAGTCGATAGTGGTTCTAGTGTTGTTTTTGGTGTTCCCGAGGTTATCAATCCTATCATTCAGCTTTTCCCTAAAAACATTGATTGTGGTTCCATTAGCTAATATCCTAATGTAACCATTAATATTTCTGGTGATGACTATGTTCTTGAACCTGTTGACTATATTGTTCAAATCGAATATAAGGGAAGAACCCAATGTTAACTCGGTTTTGCTGCAACTAAACTATCTAAGCAATTAGGTAATGCCCTTATCTTAGGTGACACTTTCTTCAGAAAGTATTACACAGCTTATGATAGAGAAAATAATCGTGTCGGCTTTGCTATTGCTAACCATAACAATAACAAAAAAGCTTAAAAATTGATTTGATATTTGTTTAAACTATTAAATATATATTTCATATTTTTTTCTATAAAAATCTAAAATATTGTGAATAAAAAATCTAAATCTAATAATAAATAAAATCTATAAAAATCTTATCCAAAAAAATACTTTTCTATACTTATCTTTTAATTTTATAGTACTAATATCATAAAATTCGATAACGAGTATCTATTATAGTTTCAAGTTATTTTAGTTTTAATTTAAATTGCTAATTTTTATTAATTTTTTTGCATTATTCTAAAACGTATAAAGTATACCATTTCTTTTAATAAATTTTATTAATATTATATTAGATTCTATTCAAATACATTTGATTTGTAATATAATTTATTGATTATTTTAGTAAAACAAATAAGTCGATATTTGCAAATGAAAAAAATGGAATATTCAAGCATATTTTAGATTAATAAAAAAAGTTTTTATTTTTGTTTTCTTTATGTTGAGATTTGTTTTTTGTTTTAATTATTCTAATTATACTTATTAAAAAGATAAAAAAACATAATCAAAAATTTTTATTTTTAGAATAATAATTAAATTATTTATTTAAAATATTTTATTGACTATGAGTTCGTTATTTTATCAAAATCTAATTAAAATCCATTTAAATTTTTTTATATTAGTTATTTATAAATTAATTCTATTTTTTCTATGAGCAGTTTTTTACTTTTATAATAAATATCTTTGGTTTAAATATTTAAGATATTCATTATCATAATATAATAATAGAGATTTGATTACAAAGAAAGAAAAACCAATAAATTAAAACTTAAAAATTTTATTAGATAATTAATAAAGAAAGTTATTTATTATTTATATTTAATAAAAAATATTGTTTCAAAAATAATTCAATCAATATAGTATTAAAAACTAATTGTTTTTACTTATTAAACAAGTCCAAATAATACATTAAACACCTTTAGCATATAAAATGCCTCCTAAAGCCAAGCCTAAAAAATTAACAAAAAAAGAGCTTGTAATTAATTTAAAATTTAATGTTCATTCATAGTGAAGGATCATTTATTTACCATTAGAGATTAATTTAAAAAATTATGTTAGAAACATTAATAAATAAATAATAATTAAAATGTAAAGCTCGCCCTTCAAGAAGAATAGAGAAGAAAAGATGAAGAAGAAAGAAAAAAAAGAGAGGAAGAAGAAGAAAAATAAAGAAAAATTTTAGAAGAGTAAAGACGTAAAGAAGAAGAACGTTTAGCAGCTGAAGAGAAGGCTCGTTTAAAAGAAGAAGAATAAGAACTTGAAGGTTGGCGCAATTAGATTCTGAAAGAAAGGTGAATTTCATTTGAAGATTTATATTTTTTGCCAAAAATCTAAACACTTTTCATTTTATGAACAATATTCCAAATATTTAGATTTTTATTGATTTTAATATAAATGATTTTTTATTATAATAGAGAAGAATAAGTTAGGGAAATGCGTAAAGTTCATGAATGGGATAGGTATATGAAATGTTCATCTAAACCAGATGCAATTAAAGAAAATGAATTATCTACATTCATAACTTAATATAATGAATCACCAAGAGTTACAGAATTGAAAATTGATGAGGCACTTCAATAAATTTAATATGCTGAATCGGTTGTAGAAGATGTGATTGCTTTTTAGCAAAGAGCATACGCAGAAGGTAGAATGGAAGACAGTTAAAGATTGTTAAAATAGGTACTTCAAATCAGATAAATAAATGATAGAAAGATTGAAGAAATAAGTTCTCATCTTTGCATTTATGCTGAATTCTTGTATGAATAGAAACTTGATGAGATTTCTAAAAGGTTGCAATCTGAGTCACCAAATAAAAATATTAAATCAACTGATGACAAATAAAAAACTGAAATATATAAGATATACCCTCCTCTTCCAGATATTAGGTTTATATTTTATTATAAATTAAAAGGAATTATACATATTTAATAATAGATTCTTAAAATAATATCTATAAATTTATTTTTATTATCAAATTGTTTCTGAAAGATTGATAGAATTATTAATTTTATTTTAGATACGGTGTCTGGATTAATCCTCATAGCAAATCATCATATCGTCACAAGCCTATTGACTTCCTTGGTATTGGAATCCAATGTGAAGTAATTAATTAATAAATATATTATTTTTTATCAAAAAAATAGTTTTTTAATCGATGAAATGCTATTTATTTTATAATTTTTATTTTTGATTAAAAAAGGTTCCAAGAAATTACATGTCATAATCGATTATAATGAAAGCTCTATGGACTAGTTATGATAGCTTAACAAACCCAGAATATAAATAAAATTCTAAAGATATTGTTATGGGAGGTGTTTTGAATGTCGAGTGTCTTGAATATTTACCTGCTAAAGTTAAAACTGCCAATTGGACATTAAAGTTCCACTATGATGTGGAAGAGTCAATTAAAAGATTACCTTATCCAAGTTAAGATAGCAATGCATAGACTCACTAAAATATTTAACCAGTAAAAGTTAGCTACACTCTTCCTCCATACCTTTTAATATATCCTAATGACCATCATAGAGTCGTTGTTTATGACAATTAATAGTAAAAATGGACCTCTGAATATATTGTTGATGATGTAAATATAATAAATTATTTGATATAATAAAATTTTATAATAAATTTAATTTAATCTTCTAGGTGAAATATGAAGCTGATAAAAAACTTTTGAATTTTAGCACTATTAGATTAGCTCCTTGTGCTTATGTTCAGGAAAAATGCACTGATTATCCTTATGTTTCATGGAAGATCCGTTGTGTAAAGCCTGATACAGCTTATATTGATATTTAGGGTAAGAGAGATACCTTTAAGTTTGAAATAACTCCTGGATTTGTTATGCTAAGAAATAGAAATGAACCAGAATTGAAACATTTGGTGAATAGGAAAATGCCTACAGGCTTATTACTTTCATAATTAAGTAAATCAGGTATACATCTATAACCTCACGAAGATGATGCTAATGACGAAAATATTGTAAAAAAGAATCCTGCTGCAGAAGCAACAGCAATAGCAGAAATCGTTTTCGCAGTAAGAAGCTTCTTCATCTAATCAAGCAGATTTAGTGGTTAAATAAACAAAGATAAAATTTTGGTTAGAATCAAAGAAAATTTAGAATATGATGAAGAATTTTTAGAGAATCAAGAAAAAGACTGGAAAACTATCTGCTTCTAACCTGGTAAATCTTCAATTATTAAATCAAGAGATTCTTAAGCTACTTGTAACGAAAACTTGCTTGAAGAAACTGTAACTCACGCTACTCTTGAACTATTATTGAAGAAGCATGATTTAGCTGAATAAAAAGTGCTGGATAAAATGAGAGATTTAAAATCAATATTATTTATGGATACTTTGAGTAGATTTTTGAATTTAACTAAGCTGCTTTCATTTACATCTGGAATACCACCTGAAAATCAACCTAAAAAAGTATACCAAAAAGCAGAAAGAACTATTCCAAATAACAGTCTCTTAGGCAATACTAGCTTCATTATGAATAACTTAAATCCTACAAGCTCATCATAAATCTAAGGCACAGAAGAAAAAAAATCAGAAGGAGTAATTTAAGAATAATAAGGATAACCAGCGGAAGGTGAACAATAAAATAATACAAACCAAAGCAATCCCTAGCCAGATAACGAAGAGAAAAAAGAAGAGGTTCCTGCTAGTTGATAAAAAATTAATTTTTGATATCAATAACTTATAAATGCTATATGATAAAAAAAAATAATTTAAATTTAGTTTTGCAAATTATTTCTAGTAATCAATCAATATTTGTCTGAATTTTTTCAAATTCTTTAAAAAGTTATTAATATATTTTATTTTAAATTTAATTATTCCATTTGATTATATTTTTAGAGTTGGTTTAGTTTATTTTTAAAATAATTTTAAAGATTATAAATTTATTAATAATTAACATGGATTGCTCTTCATTTTAATTTTTCTTTAAACAATAAATATCATTTATTAATAACCAACACCAAATAGGATACAAAGATAACTATCTTAAAGTAGCAATATTTAATAATTAAAATAATTATCTAATTTTTTAAATATTATTAATACTTAATAAGTTTTAAGATAATTATAATAAATTTAACTAAGTTTGTAAAATAATCACAAATCTTAATTAAAAAAACTTTTTTAGCAAGTTTTAATTTGATTAAAAAATCTAAAATCTAATTCATAAAAAATTGTTAATTTACAATTTGAACGTTATTGATAGTAAAATAAGGTATTAAGTGCCTTTGCTTTTTATTTTTTTGTTTTTAACATAGCAAGAAATTAAATTAATTAAAGTATGAATTGAAATAAATAAAATACTTTAAATAAATATTTTAAAAACTGATAAAGTAGATTGATTTACCAATATATTATTTATATTTAAATATAAAAAGTCATAAATATATATATATTTTTATATTTATAATCATTTGTTTTATTGTTGTTCAGAAGCTTTGATTTCAAATGCAGAAGTAACCTTCTATAATTCAATAGCAATTTTAACTGCTTCGTCTATGTCATGTTGGTTTTAAATAAAAGTTTCTGATTTTTGTAACATTTTTTCTTCCAGTTCTTCAATATTATAGGATTCGTAATTTTCAGAAGAAGCTCTTAACAATTTTTTGTTTGAGCAATCATCATAGTACATAGGGAAACCAACTCCTCTACCATACACTGGTTTAGTGCAAGAAACACCGATATCAACTGTTCCAGAGGGGCAATCAGGAGAGCAGATGCAACATCCAAAATTATGGAATCCTTATTGGCATTTAGGATATATAATCAACCCATTTTATTCACATCCTTATGAATTATCTTTTTCGCATCTTTTAGTTGCATTATCGAGATTGAAAGCATCACCAAATTGCCAAGGATATCCAGCTCCTCTTCCATATGCAGAAGGCTTAGCACAGAAAAACCCATCATCTCTAAAACCAGGAGGGCATTATGATGCACAGAGACAACATCCTACATTGAAGAACCCGTTATCACATTTAGGGTACATAATTGCACCATATTGCTCACAAGATTTACCAGTAGATTTTTCACATCTTAATTGAGCTTCAAATAAGCACATAGGATTTGAGCACTCTTCCATTAAAGGTTAAATTTAACCAGCAATTTATCCAACAGCTCTAAGTATTTTAGCTTTATCTTTCTTTTCTTAAATAGTAGCTAGTAAGTCTGTGACTTACTTAACAGTTTTACCTATTTATCCTAAGCAACGTAAGAGGTTTCCTTAGAGTAGATCAGGCTTTGAGGTGACAGCAATAATCAACAAGAGAGCAATAATAAATTATTTTTACATTTAAGATTCTTTTTTTAATTTGTTTATTTATTTTATTATTTATTGATTATTTTGACTAAAATATAAAATTTATATTCTTTAATCTATCTTAAAACAAATAAATATATATTTTTTATATTTGGCGAAATTTATTTTTATGCTTTTCTTCTGTTAAAGTTACTTACATGTAAAATTAAAAATTAGAGATTTTATTTAAAATTTTTTTTTGAGTATGACTGTAACACGCTTAAATAATTGTTTAGACCAAGTATAAAAAAATTTAAAAGCAAAATAAAATATTAAATAAACTAATAAATATTCATCAAATTTATTTAAAACTTTAATGAGCTAAAAAATAATGGAGAATGTTTTTTTTTATAAATTAGATAATAAATTAAGTTGAATATGAATTTCTCTATTAAAGTTGATTCTGATTCTTAATTTATTGAAGTAATATTTAAAATGAAACTATTTAAAATAAAATATAATAATTGATTGCAACTAAAGTTTATTTTTTAAAGATTTTTCCTTCATTTATTAGTTAAAATAAACTTTAAAAATTGGTGATAATAAATATATTTCTTATTATTAGTTCTAAAAATAAAGTTTTATTTTATCAATTTTTGTCAATAATAATTTCTAATTTTAAAAAATAAATTTAACTCAAAAAAATGTTGAGTAATTTTAGACAAATTTTAAAAATAGCTTTATTTATTATTCTTACTCCAAATTAATCAAAATATTTTCATTATCACATTTTTAAAAAACTTGATTTTTTATTTATTTATTTTTTCAAAAAAGGTAAAGTGTTGATCAGTTTTTATTACTTTTGTTATTGATTAAAAATTTGTTACAAAAATAATAGTAAATCTAATATAAGTTTAAAAAACATTCAGCTAAATTTGTTTTGAAATATATAATAATTATATGAAAAAAATGAATTAGGATTAAAATTATTATTTAAGTTATAAACTAAAAATTTCATTTAATTTTGTCTCATTTTGCTAATATTAAATTTTTAAAGGTGGGGTTGTTTTTTAGTATGCTTTAAAATAGTATAAGCATTTTCCTATTACTTCTTATGTTTTTTTTTAATAAAAAAGCTAGGTAAAATAAGAAATTCTAAGTAACAACAAAAAATTTAATAATATGTAATGATGAGGATGAAAATTTATTATGAATATATAATTAGCATTTGTAAATTTATAATTTTTGTTAGAGATAATTTAGCTATTACAATAAATGCTTGAACTGTATGTAATCTATTTTAAGTTAGGATAATTTAGTTCAACTAACTTTTCAATAATTAATGAGTTAATACCTTAAAATTAAATTATTTAAATAAAATATTATTTAACTAAAAAATAAATATTTAGAATTTATATTTATATAATAATCTAAATTTATCATAACAAATAAGTAAAAAAATAGGTTTATGAGAGTGTTAGATAAAATTTTAAAATAACTGTGGATCAATGAATGAATACAAATTTATACAGATGAATTTGTGTCAATTTAATAATAGGTGTAAATGGAAAATAATTATCATACATAAAATTAATGAATTTATTGATCTAATTTTACAAAATTTATCAACTTTAACTAAAATAAAAATAATTTTGATTAAAATGAAATTTTAAAAAAACATAAAAAGATAAATAATTAAAACTTTTTTTAAAACAAGAAAAATTGTAATATTAATGATAAAAATACAAAATTATTACTTATATGAATTTTATCAATTTATATACAATATTTCCTCTCTAACTCATTTCTAACTATTCCTAAAAAAAAAAAAATTACTAGATATAAAATTATAAATTCATCATAATTTACTTTTTAAATTCTCAATTATCCATGAACAAATACAGTATATTTTTGTTTGTAGTATTAAAATTTAGAATATAGTTTTAAAAAAGTGCATATTTTAATTATTTGCTTAGATAATCTAATTAAAATTAATATTCTAACTATAAAATGGTTTGTTTCATGAAAAAAAAAAGGAAGAGCTGTTATTAAAAAGTATTGAAAACATATTATAAAGTAGTTTATAATTGCATTTATCTAATTTAAAAGTAAAAATTTGGTATTTAAGCATTTCTATACAATTAACTATTTTGATAATTTTTTGCTTTTACCTAGTGTCTTATTAAGTAAGCATTAAATTAATAAATTTGTAATAAAAGAATGAATATATCATCACTATAAAACTATAATATTAATCATACTAAATTTAGCTTACATAAATTAATTAAATTTTGTGGGCATAAATTAAATTCCAATATCATTATTAGGTATCAATTTTATTTAATATTTACTTTCACACATTAAAAGCATATATTATTAACCAATAAATGAATGTTATATTATTTAATAATTATTTCACTTTGACTTCATTAATTTAATTTAGAAGTTTTAACTTCGAATGCAGCCATGACCTTTGATAATTCAATAGCTGATTCAACTGATTTGTCTTAGTCTTCTTGATTGCTAACAAAGTTTTGAGAATGTTCGACCATTTTTTATTTTAAATCTTCAACAGAGTAAGATAAATAATCTTCAGAAGATGCTCTTAACAATTTTTTATTTGGGCAGTCTTCGTAGAACATGGGATAACCAACACCTCTACCATATACAGGCTTAGTGCAAGAAACACCAATATCAGTAGTTCCAGCAGGGCAATCTGGTGAGCAGATGCAGCATCCAAAATTGTGGTAACCTTAACTACACTTAGGATAAATAATCAAACCATAGGATTCACAACCTTAAGAGTTATCATGTTGGCATCTTTAGGTAGCACCATTAAGGTTAAAGCCATCACCGAATTTCCAAGGATATCCAGCACCTCTTCCATAAGCAGAAGGTTTAGCACAGAATAAACCATCATCTCTAAATCCAGGAGGACATTAAGATTCACATAAGCAACATCCTACATTGTGGAATCCATCACCACATTTAGGATACATAATGGCACCATATTGTTCACAAGGTTTACCAGTTTAAGCTTAACATCTTTATTGGGCTTCAGTCAAGCAAATAGGATTAGAGCATTCTTGCATTAATGGCTAAATTTGACCAAAAACATTTCCAATAGCTTTAAGGATTGATACTAAGTCACCCTTTTCGGCAATAACAGCAATCAATGAAGTGATATCCTTGACAGAATTGCCAATTGTTCCAAGGCAACGTAAGATGTTTCCTTAGAGGAGATCAGGCTTTGAGGAGACAGAAGCAATCAACAAGAGTGCAATAATTAAAAATTGCTTTTACATTTAATTTATCTTCTTTTTATTTTTTTCAGTAATAAATTCTTTATAATTTAGTAAATAAAAAATTATTGATTTATAGGCTAATAAATTTAATTGTGAGATGATAAAATTTAAATAATTAGTAACTTGATTTCTCTTGTTTAAACAATGTTAAGTAAAAATAGAAATCCTTAATCAATAAAGTGAAGTTAGAATCTGTCTATTTATTACATCCATTAATTTAGATATAAGGTGAATTTAAGATGATGTAAAAATTATTAAATAAAAATTGTAAAAGAATTAGATACTCTTTAACTAGACTAAATGAATAATTGAAAGTAACAAATAAAGGAGAATCTAAATTTTTAATTTTTTATTTCAATATAATGACGCTATTTTTCTCATTTACGATTGTAATAACTTTTTGAGGTAAATTGTAAGCTATCATAAAGAATCAAAAAAAAAGCATTTGATCAATATTTATTTTTTGAAATACCTATTTTTATTAAGAAGTAATTAAATATTGAGATGCTCTGAACAGTATAGAAAGTAAAGAAAATGAAAGAATAACTAAAATTATTTTAAAAAGCCATAATTACATTTTAACAGGATTTAATTTCCTAAATTAAATACATTCCATAAGTATATATAAATAATATAAAAAATTAATATCTCATATAGAAATATAAATTATATTAGATTAGATTACACCATATTTAACTAAATAAGGTCATTTACTATCACATTTTTAATTTTTTTGATTTTCTTTTTTAAAATTTACTATTAAAGGCATTTATTAAATGGAAAAAGCATATTTTATAAGATAAATCCCCAAATATTTCTTATTTAATTATTTCCATTTTTAATAATTTTTTATGATTGTACGAATATGTAAAATACAAATTAATTCATAAAATTATTTAAGCTTATGAGAAAACAATCAAAAAAAAATTTAATTTTGAAAGATCTGAAGTATTTTTAATATCAATTTCAGTACTTATTTTTTGTTTAAATTAGGCTTTAATCTGAATTCAATAGTTAATTTATTTTTATTCGCAAGCATTTAATCTTTTTCTATTTAGCATAGGAGCAGCAATTAAAATATCTTTTTCGTTTACATCTATTTTTTTTTCTTCGCTTGTTTGAATATGCATTGCATATTTGAAATATTTTTAAATTCTTGCTGTTCTTTTTAGCAATATTTTATCTTATATTTTCATTCTCTAAAGCATCCAATAGCATTCACTGTAATAAGGAGCAAAATTCATACCAATTATATGGACAACTCTAATATCAGGAAATATTACTTTAAGAGGTACTTTATTTTTTTTCTTTTTCTAAAGATTCTATTGAGATTACTCGACACTTTCTTAAATGTGAGTGTCTTACTCATTCTCTTATGAATATAAGCTTTCTTTTAAAAATTATATAAAACTATTTTCTATTTGACTTTTAAATTGAGTAAAAGGCACTCTTAACTTAACTTTTTCTTTTTCTACTACACTTTATCTATTCATATCATCAATACTATCATTTTCATCATTTCCACTATCATCATCATTCTGTGAGTTATCAATATCTGACTCATCATCATCGTCTTCATCTTTCTCGTATGAATAATCTTTTTTATTTTAATAAAAAATACAATTAAGTAAGCTAAATTATTATATCAATAAAAGTTTTACCAAAAATATCATCATCTTTTGTATCTTTAGCAACTTCATCAAAATGTTTATCTGCTGGAGTTTCAAAAGGATCTGGTTTATCATTTTCATCTTCCATATCTTAATTCTATAAGTTATTTACATTTTCGTTTTAAGGATGTTCCTACATGTTACTGCTTTCAGACATTGAATACTAATCTGCATTAGACTATGCTTTATATTTATTTGCCATCCCTGCTACATCATCGGTTTTTTTAATCTATGGGACTTTAGTCTTATTTTAGTCAAAGTCAATATCTTTGTCCTAGATTTAAACTAATTTTTCATCAGCTGCATTCACTTCTTCTATAAGTCTGTCACCTATTTCAAAATTTAATTTACTAAAAGGAGTAGTATTTTATTCATTTTTATTTTAATAATCAATATCTTCTTATTCTTCTTCTTCCTCATCATCATAATTATCAGCTCCACTATCATCTTCATAGCTATCATCATACATATCATTAATGGAATTCAGATTTTCATTCTTTTTTTTAAGTGCTTTTTCTATATCCTTTTTGGACTCATTACCAAACTTCATCTTATGATTCAAATCATTCTATTATTAATAAAAGATTTTTCATTAAATAACAGTTCAAATAAGTTGAATGCTTTTTATTTTAAAACCAATTAAAAAAATTTTATTGAAAAAAAATAATCTCATTTCATTCAACAAATTTTAAAGAAATGAATAAAAATAAACAAAAAAATTTTTATTCTAATTTAATTTAAAATATTTTCTTAAAATATTGAGATATTTTTTTAATATTTATTATTAATTTTTAATTTAATATGAGCTTCCTTCCATTTATTTAGATTTATATAAGATAGTAAAAAAATTTATTAATAATATCCTTAATATGAAATAAATGAATTTGAAATTTCTTACCTGCACACCTTATTTTTATTTTGTATTATTCTTACAAAATTCATAAACTTCTGGAAAAAGAAATGACATCATTGGATTTTTTTAAATGCTTGGAAAGTTTGGTGAGTCTTTGTAAATACTGACTTCTGTAAATTGAATATTTTATGCTGCTGTACTTTAGCCCTAAGCTTTAAATTAATGAAAATTAAAGTATACTCTAAAAGATGATAATAATTTTAATAATCAGTTAAAAAGATTATTCCAATTTATTGACTTACAATATTTTAATTGCATCAAACTTTTTGCAATACTAGAATTATTGTAATCATCAGCATCTTCCACGATAGTTTCATCAGTTGCTTCAGTGTTAACTGATGTCAAAGTATTATTTTGAGTTGTGTACATTCTATCTTTAAATAATAATATATTATAAATTAAATATATTTATATCTATAAAACTTACTAGTTTATAAGGTATTAAGTTCAGACCCATTGTTCTTTTTTGAAGTAAATTTTGGTTCGAATCTTTCTAGGAAATTAGTATGAGCATTATTTGAATCTTAAGGTTAAAATCTTTTTGACTAGCTAGTTACAATATTTTTTAAGAATGGTGTTTCAAATTTTTCTTCCACTGGCTGTTGGGTTGATTTTTCAAATTTATTCAATATAGAATCTAAAACTTTTGAAGATTCATCATTCGAATCAAGTACTTATTAATATATATAATTGATTTCTTTAGCCTATATGAACTCAATTAACTTAATGTTTGGGTATTTAGTAAAGTGTTTTACAATGTTTTTGATAGTTTCAAAAAGAAGATTCTAATAATAGAAATTTTATTATTTAAAAGAATTTGAGACACCAGATGAAGGTTTACTGTTTCTTTAATTAGAATCTAAAGCACTATCTATTTCTAATATTACATTTTCTAAAAATAATTTAAGACCAGGCAATTTTACATGCAAATAATCTTTAACCTCTTCAATTGACTTAGATTTTCTATGACCATCCTTTTTTTTGAAAAAAAGAAGTTTAATTTTACTTTTCATTCATTAGTTAGCTGTATTTAATTATTTATTTTTAATTTATGATTTTAATCTTTTTATTAATTTAAAGTGAAATTTTTGATCAAAACCTTTAGATTTTCATTTTTTGCATATACTAATGTGCAAACTTTAATGGTATTATAATATTTTCATCTTTGTCTATTGAAAAAAAAATGTATTGTTTACCAATTTATAAACGGCTTGCTAAAATGCTTCCAGAAATTTTAAAAACCTGACGTAAAACGCCCAAATTCTTTTTAAACAAAACTGATTACTAGTGTTAAATCTCCAAAATATTAAGCAATAATATTTTTCGATATTAATAAAGAGCTAAGTTCTAATTACAAATTCAACCCATTACTAATCTGTAGAATATATATCTGGGTTATTTGGTTAAAAAAAGTTGATCAACTCCCCAATAATATTTGCTACATTTATTTAAATATCTTGCTCTAAAGGTTGGCTTGATAAATGATAATCTTAAGGAATTTCTTTAAATTTTGGTAATGACTTAATAAAATTGTCATATTTCATAAAGTTTATTTAATTATAATTTTTTCTATTGAACTCTTAATCATACGGTATAAACCAATATTCATTCTTGCGCATTTTAGTTTTGAGAACCTACTTCTAATTATCTATTTACAATAAAACTTTTTAGCTAACTAAATAAATAAATTAAGATTTGTTGTATTTGATTAGTGATTATATTACCTTTTGTATTTTACTACTTCCTTTTTATTAAGTCTTTATATCAGTTAAAGAGAAAATTAATGAATACTTGCAAAACAAACACAATATATTTTTGATACAATTAATTTTTTTTCTAATTTATTATTAAATTAATTAATAAAATCATGTTTAAAGCCATAGGATTATTTAATAATGCTAAGTTAAATAAATATAATATAATTAATCATTTGTCATTTTATATAAAGTCATTTAAATATTCTAACCTATAATCTATTTATATTTTTATTAAAAATATTTATCAAATTATTCTTTGAGAGAGAAAAGATTTAATTAAAAATAATTTAAATCATCTTATAATAATAACTAACAATATATAAATTTATAAATATATATACTATAATTTCAAATTTTAGTTAATATATAGTTTTAAATACTCCAAAAATTCATTCATTCATTATAATTTTTCTAACTCTTTTTTAATTTATTAGACAGCTAGGATTTATGGTCCAGCGAGTCTAACTCCTATTTCGTATGCTTTTCCATAGAAAATTATAGCTTATTCTTTAAGGTTTTTATTTTTGAAAAGACAGGCCATATCATAAGTTACTTGTATGACTTATCTGAAAGCAGATAATTCACATTTTTCAATGAATGGGACAGCTTTCAAGGCTGAATCAATAGCAGATTGTTCATCATTTATTTCAAAGTAGAGCTAAGTCTATTTATATATGTATTTAATTTATTCTTAGTAGTTTTAATGATATTCCTGCAATTATAGTGCTAAGCTAACATAATGTAGGGATTGAACTGTATCATTTAAAGTTTATTTATACAACATAGATATAGCATATGCCATTTTGGAGCCTTCAGGATCCTGCTTTAAAACATCTATTTCCTGTTTTACATGTAAACTTTTTAACATGTTATCTAAAGATTCTTGAAGCCTGTTAACTTTAAGCAGACTTATTGAGTAATTATTCAAAATTGAACTGAGCATCATTTTATTTACTTCAGGTGACTCATTAGTGTATTTCAAAGCTTATTCAAAATATTGAATAGATTTTTCAAAAGAATCTTTAGAAAGTTCATTAACTCCTTTATTATTGAAAATGTTTGTCATGTATTTTGTTTCAATTTAATCAGATTTTGTACTGATAATCTAAAATGCCTTTTCAAAGTATTCTTCACTCTCTTATTCTTTTCTATATTTGTAAATAATATTAATTTTCAAAATATTAAATAAGATTTAAACAAATTAATTTACCCTAATCTCCACAAGATTTCTGCAATGTAGTGAAGCTATTCGATAGATTAAGGAATCTATTGCAAATTCTTCAAATAGTCTTAGCACTTTAAGTAGAGCTCTTCTAATCTTGGTAATTGACCATCTTTATATTATATAAATAACTCATCACAAAGAGCCTATTAATATTCGTTAGACTCCTTTCCATAAATTTATTCTTTAATCTAAACTAAAACAGAAAAAATTTGGCAAGCATCTTTAAGTTAATGTAAGCTTTCATAAGTTCTGCCAATTATTTTCATTTTACTGCATTTTTCAAAATCTGATGCATATTCGTATTTAATTGGTGAGAGGACAACATCTAATTATGAAGAACCAAATATATTTTGATGAAGAATTTCTAAACATTCATTCAAGGTAGCTTCACATTAATTACTGCAGAGCTTTTAAATAATCTTATATGAAATTGATTTATCTTTTATATCTACTTTCTCTAATACTTATTTTGATTGAGCGCGATCTAGAGTTTTCATTTGAGCAAAAACTATAGCTAAATTTACTAAATCTATCCATACGGGGTGAGATTATTATTCTCCCTTGATCATAAATTTGTCTGTTTTAGTATCTCTTGGAGAGAAATTTCCTAAATTGTAAACATGTGCTCTGCTTAGTGGCATAAATTTAAATTTAGAGTCTTGATAGGAGTAAGCAATTTTAGTAGAGTTAATGTTCTAATGAACAATCTAATTTTAAATTAGCTGTTAATAATTTACTAGTATCTAATAATAAGAGATAAGTAAATCAGCCTCACTAAATTATTTATTATTCAAATTCCTAAATGCAATTATTTCATCTAAAGTATCAAACTTTTCAAATTCAACTACCAAAGTATCACATTAATAAAATTCTTCATCGTGATAGATACCAATATATTTAATATCAATGCAGCTGCTTTCTTTAGAGTCTCCTTTAAATATTTGCTAATTTAAGAATTTAGTAATCATAAATTCTTTAAACTCTTCAATGTTGTATTTTTCTAATTATTTGGTTAATATACAACAATCAGAGCATTCGAAGAACTATGTTATGTTGTATTTGTTCTTTTCTTATTAGAATTATTTATTTGTGAGTAAATTAACAGGTAATTTATGTACATTCATAAGTCTCTCTATTAAATATATTCTTTCCTTTTTGGCTTCAAATTTCTTTATGAACTTAAGCTTTAAAGTGTCTTTATTTAACGAATGCTTATTTCCGTAAGTTATATCGCATTTGAATTCTCCAGTATACCTATTTACATTCAGTTACAGCTCAAAATCTTGAATTTCTTCCTTTGTGGAATCTTTATTTAATTCTTTTATTATTTCTAATAAAGGCTTATTCATCTATTATTCTTTTTCTTTCTTTTTTAATTCTTGTTCTTTAAGTAGTCTTTACTCTTCAGCAGCAGCTGCTTCAGCTGCTTCCTTCTAGCGTTAGGCATTTTCCTTTTCTTAAGTTTTCTTTATTTCTTATGATTTTTTCAACTCTTAAGATTTTTTAATCTCTTGTGATTTTTTCAACTCTTAAGATTTATTTAAGTCTTACGATTTTTTAATCTCTTGTGATTTGTTCAACTCTTTTGAATTACTAAGTTATTATTGAGCTTCTTCTAATTGCTCTTAAGATTTTTCTACAGCTTAAGATTCCTAAGTTTGCTCTTTTTAGTCCTAGCAGATTTGAGATTGGTTTTGAGATTTTGGGGGAGATTAAGATTACTGCCTAGAAGCTGCTTTGGATTATTACGGAGATTATCTAGAAATGTGCTATGATTATCTCTAGGGACTTTTAGATTTCTCTTTATTATCACTATTTCTAGATTTGTTTAAAGATTACTCATGGACTTGGCTTTATTCATTAGGAGTAGGTGTATTTTCATCTTAGTTTTATATTTCTTCGTTCTGATTTTTCATTTATTCTTATTAATCTTATTAAATTTAGGATAAATTCTAAGATTAATGTATTGAGGGAGAATTTTGAATTGTATTTTAAGATTTTCTCTATGGTGTTAGTGATTTTTGTGACTAAGCTTTAGATGATTTGAGCATTTTTTAAGATGATTTATTGTTTTCTTTTACATTCTAAGAATCCTCTTCGTTATGTGCTTTGTTTTATTAATCTCCTTTTTCGTTACTCTTTTAAATAAAAGAAGATTACGAAGAATTGAGTTAAGATTTCTTAGGAGAGATGTTTTATTGAGAAGACTTATTTTAATTGTTTTTTGACTTTTCAGAAAGATTTGACTTTGAAAGAGATTGTTTTTATGAGTTTGGTGGTGACTTTTTGATGGAACTATTTTAATTAATATTGTTGCTTTGTTGTGGCTATTTAGTTTTTGGAGTAGTTTGCTATGAAACATATATAGATTAAACTTAACTTTGTAAAGGTGTAAAGTTCTTTAATTATTTTTCAATTTCATTTTAGCTATGATGCTTTTCTATCTATCCCTCCTACCCTTCTTACTGTATATATTCTTATATTTAACTATATTATTGCTATTCTTCTTCCTGCTCTTTTTACTAATTGTATTACTCCTCTTCTATTTCCTACTCATAATTCTAATCTTCTTAATTTTCATTCTAATTTGGTGTTAAGTTATCTTAAGGTAATTATTGCTGTTCTTGGATATTTGCTTTGTATTGTTCAATTATTTATTAGTCAACGGGTTGCCCTAATTAAGGTGTCTCTGCAATTTACTAAATTTCTATTTGAGAGCTATTGTTAGGAGACTAAACATGGCTTTACTTATGAGATTGCTAATTGCTTAATTAAAAGCTTGCTCTTAAGTATTCCTACTGCTACCTTTAAAGTATTTCTTGGCTTTTATTATTAGGAGTTTAAAAGTTAGAAGTTTTTTTAGTTTGCTCAATTACAACTTAAGATTAGTTGAGAGATTAAAATGATGGATTTGATTAGTTTTCGATGATTCTCATTTACTGATTTTAAATCGAATTCTAATTTACAGCTTCAGTTCTAGACATAGACTGCTCTTAGACAGGAGACAACTATGCACCTTTGTATGTATTTTATGAACTATGGCATTTTGAATTTTAGTTTAAACTATTCTTAATCGTGCTGTTATTCTATTCGGACATTTGCTATTCGAAGTCATCTTTGTATTTCAAGTCTTCAATAGTCTCTGGAAGCTGTCTCTCAAGTCCAGGAACTTAGTAAGAAAAAGTTTTAGAATTAGTATTGAATTCGCTTGCAATGATAGCTTCATCTTATCTCAATGCAGATGAAGATCTAGATTTTTAGTTTCCAAAAGGATTAGGACTTGTTTGATTCTCCATGGTAGGAGAATTTCTTGTGACATAAAGAGATGGTAAAATCATTTTTTCAGTATATTTCTTTTTAACTTTGCCATCTTGAATCATAGTCTTAGAAAATTAATCAACCTTACTAGAACTAATAGCTTATACTTTTCTTTACATATAGTCCCCCTTTGGTGTCTTTTTATTATTCATACTTAATACAATATTGCTCAGATTAACTTAAACAAGTGATAATAATTCCTTGCACTCTTTGTATTATTTCATTAACTCATTACCATTTTATTGTATATTATTTGGTGCTTAATTTCTGTGCAAAGAATTTGAATAATATCTATTATTAGGGCTTTTTAAATCTATTTTTTACTAGAACTATTAATTATTATTATTATTATTACTATTATTTTACACCTATGAAGAATATTATTTTTTTTGAGGAGGTTGTGAAGAACTCTAGTTGCTCTAAATAATACTGCTATTGTTGTGGTTATTGATACCTCTCTCAGGAGTATGATTTGATGATAAATTATTGTTGCTACCCATTTAGGCCCTGGTTTAATAAAAACTTCTTTCTTACCTATTAGAGTTTGCTTAGTTATCTTTTAAATAAAAGCTTTCTCTAGCCTTCTCTTTGACAGGACTTTTAAAATTGGTTTAAGTTTACATTTATTATGACTGCGAAAACTATTAGAACTGCTTATTTTAATTTATCTAAGGAAGAGGTCTCTAGTTAATGCGATCAAGTTAGTTAAGTGTTTGATAATATTCTGATGCAGTTAAAGAGTTGTCAATGTTGTTGTAAAAAACTCTGCTTTCTTGTTACGTATTCATCTAAATTAATTGCTATGGGTAAACCATTCCGTTGTAGTTAGGCTAAGAGTGCTATCTATTATTCTTCAAAAACTTAGGTTTTTCGAGGTAGGGCAAAAGACGATTCCATAACAAACGATAGTTTTCTTACCTAATATAAATTTCTTTATCTTATTTTTCCATGTCTCCCTCTGTTTTGACTCCATATCCAACAGGTGACTAACATTTTGGACTATTCTAGCTTCTAAAATTTTATTAACCAATATTACCATTTGAGTGATTTGGTGCTGTCTAAGTGGAGTAGTTGATGCTACTATTAACTACATCACTTTTTACTTTTTCCTTCATTTAAGGGAGAAGAGTAGCAGCTTGCTTATATACTTTTCTTTATGGAATTTAACTATCTTAGAACGGACGAGGTTAATTTTATTCAATAAGATTTGCGTTGCTGTTGCTTTCTGTAAAGCCCAAATTTTCATTTAAATCTTATTTAAGAAGCTTCTGAAGATACATACGTTACTCATGATTTAAGTACTAATTATCATTTGCATAAACCTCTATAGATTGCTTGAGACTTTATTCATATTGCTGACCAAATTACAAACTTGTTTTATTAGGAGAATTACTTTAAAAGCGCTTTTACTTTGAATGGCTATCAGCTTCATGCATATTAATTCTATAAAATATTCCTCTACTATTTTTTTGATCAGAATAGGCAACCCATTTTGAATCTTAATTTTGTTTTCTACTTGTCTGCATCAAATTTTGCTTCAAAGGATTTAACTAGTAAGGTTGCTATTAATATTATTGAGTATTTGGATTAAAAAATTGTTTTATTTTTTTATCTAAATTATGGTTTTCAACTAGCTAGACTTCTTCTATTCTATCTGGTGTAGATTAGCGATTATTATGATATTCTGAGTCCTAAATATGTTTTGAACTATTATCAAATGAATTTATCATTACTACTTTATTATTTTAATAATTTATTGAAAGTAATAATTGTGAATGAGCAAATCAATCTATAAATAAATGAATGAATTAATTAATAATGAATAATTAATAACTTTTTGATTAAATATTATTAATAGTGTTAACCAATAAATAAATATAAGTCAATAATAAATATAAATAATTATTTATAAAATACTGTGTGTATCACTTAAATCAAATAAAAAATTTAATTTGGTTAACTTTATACTAAAATTTATATGATATATTGGTAAACTTGTGGTATATCTAAATGATTATTCGGTTACTAATACAAATAACACATGACTATACCTTGTAATCAAGTAGCATCAGTATTAATAACTCCACAAAAATTTAGTAGCTTATACTAATCTTACTAACTAAGTAGTCTTAATCATTTAAAATCGCATAAAATTATTCATTTTGTACTAGTCCTCTGTATTAAATAAATACTTTTTATTAATTTGGCAAGCAAAATTTTATTTTCGATTTTATTTTTGCACTTAATTTGTTTCCATTTAAGTTTATACTTAAAATAATTGGCTTACCTAACCTTACGCTTTTATTAAAAATATTCAAATTTATTACCATCCATTTTAAAATTTATTTTTTCTTAGATTAGATATTTTAAAAGTTAAATTTGAATTTTTTGCTGTTTTGCAGTGATTGATTTTAAAACTCATACTCTTAATAAAAAAGCAAAGTAATAGTTAAGTGTTTTTATAAACCATTGAATTAAGGGCAAATGCTATTTTCAATATCTAATTTATATGGATATTTTGATTTACTAGTTTTAAGAGGACTTAAATACTTAGCTTTAATTATTAGCAATACCACATATTTAAAAATTATATTACATACAAATTACACTTACTAATAATAAATTAACAAATGTAATCTTTTAAAACAAATCTTGGCAAATCAAAGAATTAAAAGCCATTTTAATTAAAAAATTTATTTTTTATTGATAAAAATAAGATTCTTTAAAAATTGAGTTGGATTTTTTATTTTAATCTATGTATTTCGATCAATTTCATAATTTGTTTTATGTTTATTAAAAAAAATAAATCATCAAGATATTTAAAAGTTTTCAAAATATTTTTGATGATAATAAATAATTAACAATAATAATAATGATAATAAATTCTAAAAAATTATTAACATAATCTACTCTTTTTGTGTTTGTAATTTTTTTATGTGTTTTTATAATATTTGTTTTATAAAATTATTAGATGAAATAAAATAAATATAAATTCAATCAAAAAGTAAGTTTTAAAATTATTATTTTAAAATAAAATCAATAATTGTTTAAAATTATTTTTATAATTAAACTAATAATTATTTAAAATAATCTAAATAAAAAAAGAATGAATCTTACACTTTTATCAATTTAACAAATTAACCAAATAAACATTCTTTGAGGGATGAACAAATCAAAATTTTTATATATAAATCTGTTGATAACTTATAAGACAAGCAGCAAAAATTAATTTAATCAAAAGAAGAGTTGATCTCATGATATTGTTTTAGTGTTTATAATTATAAATATATTTTTTTAATATAGCTGTTTCTGATTTTGTGATTTTGTGTTAATATTTAGATAAAATGATTATATTGCAGTTTAAATGCCTTTTTTATTTTTTTTAAATCAGAATTTATCTGGCTTATATACCTAAGTTATATAATCAAGCAAAAGTATTTTTAATTCATAACAAATAAATAAAATTTTCCAATTAGCCTACTAAAATTAAAAGGCTGGTTTAGGCTCATTTTTCATTCAATTTTATATGAACTGTAAAATCATCTTTTTTCGTTAAGAACTTTCAAATGAATCTTAATATGTTCTTCCTGTATCTATTATTAAATTTTAATCTTACGTATCTAAATTAAATTAATCTAAACTATTATTAGCTTATGTTATATTTCCTTTAATAACATATTATATTCCTTGAATATTTTAAAAAAATTTATTTACCTGAAAAATTTTTGTTTATTTTAATAAACTTGACTTACTCTTATCATAAATAATATCAAGATATCAATTGATTTAGAGTATAAAAATTAAGATGATAATAAAAAATCATTTGAGCATCTTACTTTTCTCAAATTGGGTAATTTAATAATTATTGTTTCATAATAAATTATATTTATATAATAACTCTTTCTTAAAAATATAAAGCCGTTATGATAATCAATATTAACAAAATTTAATGCCCAAAAATGAGATATTTGTAAATTATATAATAATGGTGTAATTTTTTATGTATATACTAATTATAAGGTTCATTCAAAAAATAAAATTAAAATGAGTTACAAAATAAATTTTTTTAATTTGAAGCATAATAGGAAACATGTAATTAACAAAAAAATGTTTTATGAAAATTTTATTTAACTTCTTTTTAAAAAAATTAACTTTATTTTATTAATAAATTGAATATGAAATATATTTCTACTTTTTTTTGTAAATAAATGAAATAAGAAACTAAGTTTATTTGATTTTATTTATTTTATATACTGTATTTTTAATTTTAAGTTAAATTTTGACTATTTAATATAATTTTTTATAATTCATTTTAAAAATCAATTGGCTCAGTAAAAATCAAATTAAAAATAGATAGACAAATCTCTGATATTCTGATATGTTGATTTTACTGTATTTTAATATTTAATATTTATTTTTTTTGAATGAATTTTTATAATTTATCTATCCTTCCTTTCATTTTTGAATGTAATTTTTTATCAATTTATTTTATTTTAAATCATTAAATAAAATTTTTATTACCACAAGATGTTAGATTTATTAATTAAAAAAGCTTAAAATATTTTTTTAATCAAGTATTTGATTTGGGAAAACGTTTTCAATATATTTTATCAAAAAATAAAAATAATTATCGTAATGTTAAAGTAACATTATTTGATAGAAAAGTGAATAAAATATTGTTAATTAAATTTGAGATAACTTTAAACAAAATTTATAATTTTAGCCAGTACTGCTCATTATTTTATTGGAGAAATTAACAAATTCTAAATAATTTTTTTAAAATGTAAATTATTTTAAGTAATTTTTAAATCAGTTTAAAAATAAAAACGAGTTTTACTTTATTAAAATAAAATATTACATAAATACATAAAAATAAATATATTTGAATTAATTAAATTCATTATGATATATATAATAAGTTATTTTAATTAAAATTATGAATTTATTAAGATCGTATTTTCTTTCACAGCTAATTAAATGCTTTTATTTTAAAAAATTATTATTTAAAGATCTTTTTAGCTTTTTAGTAAGATAAAATAAAATATTATATTAGTTTAAGCTTTATTTTAATTTGATAATATAGTTTTTTTGTATTTTAATTTTTATTTATTTTTAAGTTAAATAAAGATTCATTTGATTGTTATTTTGTAATAAAAAATTAATAATTATATAATTATAATCTAACTTACTGATGCAATTCATATAGTTGAAGTATACATAAATATAAAACTATAAGGAAAATGTAATGAAATAACTTTTATTTCGAACTTTATAAATATAAATTGAAATACACGATTTGAAGTAACTACAGTTAAATCCCTAAGATTTATACTTACTTAATTTTAAATACTATAGGAATTGTTGATATATATTATTAAGTTTTTTTAATTTTGAGGCATTTGTACTGTTGTAGAATTATTATTAAAAGAAACTATTCCTTTTATCATAAAATGAATCAGCCTATTATAATATAAATAATTTAACAATTCGAAAATAAATATATTTGGTATATTTAGTGGTGAAACATGATAAATATTCATAGTTTATGAGGAATATGATATAAATACTTATTTTTTTTAAAGTTATTTTAAAGAAAAATACAGACTTATATTGTTTACTTTACTGATCAAAAAAGGGAGTAAACCTCATTCAAAATTAAAAAAAATTTGATTTAGGTAGGTCATTACTATAATTAGTGGTAGCAAAAAATTAATTTTATTAAATGCGTTAATAAAAAGTAATCTTAGAAATAATTAATAACACCTTTCATTATTTAACTTACTTAAAAAAAAAGTAACTATTTATTAAATTTTACATAATAGTGATTTTATGAATACTTTAAGTGAGTAAAAATATTTTTAACTTTTATTAGCATAATTTTAATTAACATTTTTAGGTTTTAAAAATATAAATATGAATTATTTTAACACCTATTTATTTTATTAACTACATGTTTACAATTACAGTTAGAATTTGATTTAAATATTTTATTAAAATTCAGAAATTTCCTTAAATGTTTTTTCAGTAATAAATTATAAACCATAATTATAAAATTTATTAAAATTTTGAAGTTACATGTGTCAGAATGCTATTTAATTTTTAGCAGAACACAATTAATTAACTTTTTGACCCACTGAGGTTTCTAAATGTTATTTAATCGATTAGAAAAACTATAAATAAGTTTTTATTTATTTTACATAATAACACAATTTAATCAGTAATAATTTTAAAAAATTCAACCAGCTTTTTACAATTTACATTTTTTAATTTATTGTTTGCAGAATTTTTAATCTCTACAATTATGATGATGGCTGAGGATATTTGCTATTCTAATTCGCTGAAAATACAAATTAAATTATACTTGAATTTTATATTTTAGATGGAATGTGTAAGTAAAAAATAAAAATATCTTGATCTGAATAATTAAACTATTAAGTTTTTTATTTTTGATGTAGAAAAATTTTTGTGTAAAATTTCTATCATTTAAATATATTTCTCCTTTTACTACATATAAAATGAAACTATATATTAGAAAATCTACTATATAACAAAAATAGTCTCTTTTTATACAAACCTTAAGGTAAAAAAATAAAATCTAGGAATGTTTGAATAACAAATTTGATGAAAAGTTGAGAGAGATTTTAATATTAAAGTAAAAGAAAATTTCTTCATAAATTCATCATTTAAGTAATACATTAATTGTTATGTTGACTTTCTATAAATGCCTAAATTATTTAATTAATTTTTATAATTAAATTAAAATAGTTAAAATCAACATAAACAGAAGAAGAAAAATTATTTATGAGCTCCTCTTTCCAAAACTCTTAACAAGTTAGTCAAATCCAGCAATTCAATCTTGAAAAAGATATATAGGATGGTTTTTCTATTGCTCTCTTTCTTCAAATTGCTCAATAAGTAGCTGCTGAGAATATTTCTGAAAATAAATCCCAATCCTATTCTACATAATCGGCGAGACAAGAACAATCATTATCTAAACCTCAATTAGAATCAATGAGTTAAATTAAAAATAATGACATGTTTTAGTCATCCTATGAAACAGATAATAGCTCAGACATCGTAGTCGAGATAGAAGAGTACCAAGAAGATACAGAAAGAGAAAATGATGAAAAATGCTATGAAAGTGATGATAACGACGATTAAGAAGATAGCAAATATTACTTTGCTATAAAAAAATCAAATATAATGAAGAATATACTTAAATCATTCTAAAGGTATATTGAGAGTGAAAAAAATTAAGAAAGATAAAAGGAGTTTTGCAGATTGGCAAACAAATCTTACAGTTATTCTTAATTGAAAAAGCTGATTAACAGAAATTTAAAAGCTTATGGTAAAAGATGGAACATGAAGGCTAAACACATGATTGAAAAGGCATCTTTTAATATGCTCCTTAAATACTTCCTTGAAAACATTAATTAAATATGGCTAGAAAAGAGCAAAGTTTAAAACAAGGACGAGCACTTAAAAGTAGTATAATTTATGTTGGATGCAATCGAAAATCCTTCTTCATCTTAAAAATTACACTTTTACTAGAAGAAAAAAACCATCCTAAAATGAGAAAATTAAAGTATTCATGTAGAATACAAAATAGTTTGTTTATTTAATATAAAATTTCTGTTTTACCGATAAAAATAAATAGCTCTATATCAATACACAATACCCATCTATATAAATAAAAACACCTTGGCGTAAAATTAAGAAAGAATAATGTATTTAAATTTATAAACAAATATTCTTTTTTAATGTTTACTCTATAATAACTCTAATCAATAATATATATATAACATTCTAATTCAAATGTATTTGCTTACATATTACACATTTATACAACTATTTTAATTATTAATTTACGAAATGCAATTTTACTTTAATACAAAGTTATAAATCCTTACTTTTTATAGAGTAGAAAATTTGAAATGCATTCAAGATTAAAGTAATTTATTTTGATAATATATATATGTATTTATTTATTTATTTTCTATCATCTGAAATTCATACTTAATTACTTTCTATCGATAGCAATGAGTTTTTAAAAAAACAAATTAAAAATTTCCAAAATTACAGTATTTAGTTTCAATTTAGTATTCCTATTAATCCTTAATACTTTTGATTAATTTATTAATTCAAAGGTAAATAAGTGAACGGAAAAATCTAAGAATTTCAGGTCGGGTAAGGAAAATAAATTATGTAATTAAATTCTCTTAATGTAAGAATTTAAAAAACAAAAAATTACAAATAATCTGAATCTGATTACTTTAAATTGACTTATCAAATAGAACACGTCACCTAGAGAACTGCAACAATCATCCACAAAATTACAAATTATTTAAGTATCTTTTTCAAAAGAAGTTTCTGAAGTAAAGAGGGTTTTTTTTTTGACTATAATTAGATTTTTCTAATTATATTCAATAAAAGTAATATTACAATTGTTGCAGTAAATAAGATTTTAGTTGATTTCAAGCTTATAAAAATGAAAATTAAACTTTAAAAAAATTTGTTGAATAATAATAACGAATTTTTATAAAGAAGTTTAAGTAAAAAATATTTTAAACCCTAATCAAGCCTAACAGAATGCTACATTTTTTATATAAAATTTTTCCAAAATAACAAAAAGAATGTTAAGATAACACAAATTCATGCCTTAAACAAAAAATTATTGATTTTATATATCATTTAACCAAGAGTTGTAGTCCAAAATATTTTTTAGTTTATATATTTTAGTAAAACAGTTGTTTTTTTTGCTCAATTTTTGCATCAAGTTGATAAACAGGGCATTTTTTTGGTTAAAAATATTTCATAGTTAAAAATTTTTTAGTATTATTTGGTAAATTTCAAAAGGTTCTATTAAACGTAATATTTACATTTTAAAATATAAAATAACATCTTGGTATATGTTTTTAAGTCAATAATTTACTCAATTAAAAAATATTTTATAGCTTTTGAATATATTTTTTAATTATATTATTTAACAAAATTTGCCAATTTTTAAAAATAGCTAAATATATTAACAATATTAGCGCGTAAATAAATTTTAAAGCAATTTTATTAAAGATTAATACAAGCAATAAAGTATTTTTTGAACAAACAATTATTTTAATGCTTGATTTTAGAAAGAAAAAATGAAATAATTCATTTAGATTTGTAAAAAATTTGACAAACAAAAAAGTAAAATAAAAATTACATGAAAGCCTAATTTAGAATGAATATTTGTCTATTTTAACAATTATAATTGATATTATAACAAATTTATAATATATTCACATGGATAAAAGGAAAATAAAAAATAATTTAGCTGCTATAGTAAATATATCTTTCAATAATATATTTTAATTAAATAAATATTTGGAAAATTTTCATTCAAGTCAGTATTTTTCTTAAATTTTTATCTTGAAGATTTGTTTTTTATAAATATTCAAAGAAAAAAAAATGAGTAAACAAATGATTCATTACTTATTAAATAATTTTTTTTTAGAGCTTTTCTTAAAATGGAAAACAATCTATCACAAATATAATTTGTCTTTAATAAATTCTGATGATAGTTTAATTACATAGCAAATTCACGATTAAAATTTCTCTTTACAAAATTTAATTGGTTTTAATAAAAGGATCAATTTTTTAGAAATTTATTAAAATTTACTAATTTTTATGAAGATAAATTACAATTTTTTAATGTAAACTGTAATTTTATTGTTAATTTATAATAGATATTGCTATTTATTTAACTCCTTTTTATGTTAAAAAAATGTAAAGATATTATAATATCTGGCATATAATTATATAAATGATTATTCTAATTTATAAATTTTACACTTTTTATTCTATTATTAACTAATTTTACTTTTTTCAACGATTTTTGATTATTTTCTAAATTTAAAATACTTGTTTGAAAATACATCAAATGCTAATTATTTAAAATAATATCATATTATTATTAAATTAAAATTTAATTTAGAATTTAATAAATCATTTTATTTTTACCTTACTTGCTACAATTTTAAAAATAATTCAAAAACTTTTGTAATTTCTTTTGTAGTAATAAAATAGAAAACTAAATTTGTATTTTTCATTAAGCTAAAATCTGGTTGATTAATTATTTAAATTCATATGATATTCAAGCATTTAAGATCTAATTAAAACCAATTCATATCTAGTTCTTCTTGAATGTTTTACTAAAAATACTACTTTTTTAAAGACTTCAGCTTAAAATGTTTTTTAAATATTTGAAATCTTCAGCATTTAAGATTGTTTTTTAACTCTCAAATTTAATGTATATTGTTACTTAAAAATTTATGGTCAAATTAAATTTGGTTAAAACCGCTTATTAAGATGTAATTAATATTAAGGTTTAGTGCTATAAAAAGGAGATTACAAATCCAAAGATACTTATCTTTTAAATTAGCTAATTTCTTAGATTGCACTGTAATTATTGTTAGAATTTATCAAATAGTATTTATTTAAATAGGAATACACTAAAATATCTTATGAACTATTTAATATCCATATTTAATGTATTTCAAAATAACTCCTAAGCTTTAAACTAAACAGTCATTTTTATTCATAATGTATGTAATTTAAGCATAAAGTAATACAAAAATCACTTTTTAGTATAGCTTTAATTAGTAAAAATAAGATACTGAAATTACAGTAATTAATTACAAGAGACTATTAAATGCTGCTTACTTTGATGATTTGATTTAAACAAATTTCATATTGATCAGTATTTTTTATTTGATATTTTTAATTACAATATTTTGTCATTTTTTGTGGTAATAAACAGCTAAAATAAACTAGCTCCAATAAATTTTATTATAGTTACTCAGAATTTTTAATTCATACATTTAACAGATAGTTTTTTACAAAAATATACTTTTAATACTATTTTCATTCATATCCTCAATAATGTTTGATAAAAATTCAACTATAATTATTTAAATAAACTTATTTCTTAATAGTTTAGAATAAAAGACTCCATATATGTATAATATAGCTGAAAAATTAGCAGTATTTTAAATTACTTATTTACTTTTAATTATAAATTATTTTATGTAAAAGAATTAGATATTACAAATGTTATTTTAATGAATAAGATTTATAGGAATGGGTAGGTAATTTTTCTAATTAGAGCTATCGATGAAAGATAATCAAATCTGAAATTAATTTTTACAATTAGATTAATTGTAACAATTTTTTATTAAAAATTTATTAATTATATAATTAAATAATTATTTAAATGTAATCATATGCTAAACAAAAATTTTTAATCATAATTGCAATAATAATCGTGGAAAAAAATACATTATTAAGTAGTGAAGAAACTACTTTAATAAAATTGTTTTTTTTATAATTTTTTAAACTCAATTTCTTGTATTTAAATAAATAATAAAACTAATTTTTAAAATTATTATATTAACTACCATTTCTTCAAGTAAATAAAAAACCTTAAAATAATCTAATTAAATAACATATATTATTAAGTTCAGTAAAAAGGAACAGAAATCTCTTCGAACATTTAATTAAGTCATAATTCTGTAAAAATACGAAATTATGTGTTAGTTTTTGTAATTGTTTCTATTTTAAAATTTTATTTATTTTAAATCTTTATTAGCAATACCAAAAAACATTTTTTAAAGTTTATTGCTCATAAAAAAAATAAGTTTGCTAAAAAATGAAAATTTTAACTTAATTTATAATCTTTTACAAAATAAGAATTAGACAAGAGACTGTAAATTTTAAATACTTAGATATGCAAACATTTTTAAATTAAAGATTACTGTGAAATATAAAAATAAATTTTTTATTTAATTATTTTTATAGTTTATTATAATAATCTATATATTTAACAAAATTATCATCTAACATAATTATAAAAGCCCAAAAGTAACTTTAATCATTTAAAGATATCTTTAACAGGGGTGGGTAAAAAAATTGACAGATAATATCCCATTTCATAGCATAGAACTCTAAGCTTGGTGGCTGCAATTTTAATTCTAAGGAAAAAAAATTTTGACTCCCTCCCCACCCTTATTAATCTTTTGTCACTCACAAAAATTTGTGATAGCAAGTTTTTGGAGTTTTTATTTTAGATTATTCTAGCTATCTTATATCATTATTGGAAGCTATCACATAACAAAATTTCATTGAAATTATCATAAACCTATAAAACCTTCTAACTTTAACAGTAAGTAATTACTTGAATAATGAATAAATCATTTTTTGTAAATTTAAAATTTAAGTTTTTATTAATTAAAATTTTTTAATACGTTTATAACTTTTATTTATGATAAAGCTTGATCAGTTATTAAATATTTAAAAAAAATCAAAAATTAGTTTCTTGTTATTTTATATTATAAAAAATGATTAGAGATTATGACAACTTATTAATCATACAAAGCTATCATTCGTTTTTTATTTAACCATAAAAAATTAATATGAAATTATAAATATTTATTTGTAAAATCCCTACATTTTATGGTGAATTGTTTGATCTAAACATTTAAAGCCTGTTTTCTAATAATATAATTCATATATCTAATTTTTATTTCAAAATATAAAAAATAAATACTAATTTTTTAATAGCAATAAATGATTTTTCAAAAAATATAAAGTAGTAATTGATTATTTTAAATAAAAGAAATATTTTTAAATTTAAATTAATATGCTATATTTATTTACAAACATATTCTTTTGTAATTAAATAAAGAATCAATCGATATTAACAAAATTAAATAGTAGTAAAATTTATAGCTAGCTATTATTTTTAATCAGATTATTTTATTCAAATATTTAATGTATTCTCAGTTTAAAATATTATTAAAAAAGAATTAAGATTATATTAATAACTAACTAATGAGCCACATGAAATAAATAAATATTTATTTTTTATTGAACCATAAAATATTATTATGATATTATCAATCTTTATAACCAAAAAAATAATTAAATTTTATGGTGTGTAAATAATCTCATAGCTTTAAATCCTATTTTCAAATATTATTATGATTTACATGAATTTATTAAAGTTATTTTCTGGTTTTTAATCAAAATATACAAAAGAAGAGTATAAAATAAATAAAACTTTAAACAACTTTTTATTTATAATAAATAAATTAATAAATTATTATAAAAATATTAGAATACAAAAAAATGATTTAGGTTGGTTTTTGATACATACTCTAATATAATAATTAATAATTTTGTATTCAAATTAGTAATAAATAAATTATTTTTTATGAAATAATTATTCTTTTTAAAGAATAATAAAGGGTTTTTCAACATAATGCAAAGTAGAAATTATAAAAATTATTTAAATAAAAAAAATCTTTATTAAAAATTTAAAATTAATATGTGATAATTATTTACAAGCAATATTTCTTTATAATTAAATAAATAATCAATAAATATTAGTATCATTAATTAGTAGTAAAATTTATAGCTATTATTTCTAATTAGGATGAATGTATTCGTTATTTAAAAGCATTTGCGCAGTTTAAAATTATTTTATTATTAAATTAGGATAGAAAAGATGTTAATCAGCTGATTAAATAGTAGTGTGTGAGAAGAATATTTCTTTTAATTAAGAGATTATCACATAAAGCTTTATTAGAAGGTTTGGTTAATATATAATAATATTCTAAACTGAATTTTTCAAAAAAGGAGAAGGTTTTATAGAAATTGTCTGAAATAGTGGAATATAAGCATTAAATTAATAGATTAAAACCTAGTTATATAAAAGTAAATGAAAGCATCAAGAATTATTTGAGTTAAGAAAGAGAAAAGCAAAATAAATTATAAGGAATACTATCAAAATTAGTAAACAATCAAAGACTTAAACTATCTAAATTTTTTTAAAAATGGAAGTTTTAGAACTAAAACTCATTAGATTTTTTTAAAAAAACAATTAATAAGTAATATCAATAATCCTAGTTAGGAAATTTAGAAGTAAATTTTAGTTGCTGCCTCTATATTCTAAATTTATTCTTTTGTTTAGGTTTTTAGAAGAATTGTCAATTTTCAAATTCTGAAAAAGATAAGTACTGCTTATTATTAAATTCTTTTGGTATCTTAAAATAACCAAAAAAACTAGAGAGTAAAATAATAGAAATATGTTTATAAATAAGTACAATATATTTCATGTATAATAAATAATAAATAGAGCCAACAACATGTTGAACAAGTGACAAGAATTATAAATATACTTTTAAGAAATAAACTACAGGAGTTAAAAATAATAGCTTTTAATAAATTATGTAAGTAGCTCAGCATAGGAAGACAAAATGAAATTACTTAAAATTAAAATGAAAACTAATCTATTCAGAACGAATAAAGAAATGTTCATAAATAAATTTCAATTTAAAAAAGAAGTGATTTGTAAAAGTAAATAGACAAAGCAATCATCAAAGAATAAGTAATTTATTTTTTATCTTATTCAATAATTTATATTTTAATTTTTTAAATAAAGGCCTTGTTTGGATAGAGATATTAGTAAAAAATAGATAAAACATATAATAAAATGAATTAAATAAAGCCCTATTTTAGGTTGTTTACTCTTATAAATAAATGGAAGCATCAGAATATTCAAAATGCTTTTAGTTTATGGAGCTAACTTTTAAGTAAATAAAGCAAAAATGAAAAATTCGAATATAAAAAAATCTTAGACAAGGTGTATATGGAAGTGGATGAAGTAAATATTAGCAAAACCGTTTTATTTTTATTTAAAATAATTTATTTTTTGTAGCTTTAAAAGAAAATAGATTAGTTACAGCCATAGAATAACTAGATTTCGCCTTTAGAATTCAGCTAGCATTCTAATCCAGTTTTGAGATAAACTTTTTCTCAAGAGAAGTTAGAATTTTAAGATATGATGTTTATTTAATCAAATGGCATGAATTTAGCTAATTATTAGTACCCAAATTTTTACCCTTATATGATGGTTGAAGAGCACAACCCTCATGAGCAGGAAATGGAAATAGAAGAAAATAATATTTACACATTAGAAAAGGAACTTTTCATAATTAATATGAGAAGGAAGCTAATTCTTTCTTTAATGGAAAATAAGCAAGTAATTTAATTTATTTGTATATAAATCAAGGATTTTTATTTAAACTTTTTCAAATAAAAAAATTAGAAACTCAGATAAGACATTTAGAACTATTACTATTAAGAGGGATTCCCTCAAGACTAAAACTTTTACTCTTACATAATGTTTAATATAAAAGACAAAATAGAAAAGCTAAATTGCTCAATATAAGAAATACAAAATACTGAATATTTTGATAGATTTAGAAAAGAATTGTTTGAAAATGTCAAAGACATAAGCAGTAAGCATTTATTTATATTTAATCTTACTATACTAATTTATCAAAATTTGCATTAAAAATATTTTTAGGTAGTTTATACTAAATCTGCAGAGATGAAGATTATAACCCAATACAAATTATTGAATATTTAAAATAAAAAAAGGATGATTAAATTAATTTCTAAAACAATAGTTAGATTTTCATGATTTGAGTGATTAACTGATTGATTAACTGGCTTTTTTTATTATCAAAAATATTCGAAATTAATATTCACTAAATTATTTATTTATATATTTTATCAATAAATGTTCAATTAATTTTGTTTCAAAATAAAATTAAAAAGTAAAAATTTATTTTTTTAAAATAAGTTTTTTAAAATTTAATATTTTAAAGTTCTAAATGTGAAATTATGTTTTTAAGCCTAATTTATTAGCTAATTTTACATACTTTTTATTATAATTAAATTATTTTCAAGGATATTATTTTAATAGTTTATAAATTATCTGCATTTAATTTCAATTTAAATATAAATTAAATGTAAAATTTAATATTTTAGTTGAATTATAAATGTAAAATAATGTCTTTAAGCATAATTAATTAATTAGTTGTTTTATTTATTTTTTCAGGACTACTATTAAATAGTTTACAAACTGTATTCATTTAATTTCTAATTTTTTTCAAAACATACTTTATAATAAATGCATTTAAGCATAATTAATTAATTAGTTGTTTTATTTATTTTTTCATTACTACTATTTAAAATAGTTTACAAACTGTATTCATTTAATTTCTAATTTTTTTCAAAATATATTTTATAATAAATGCTTTTAAGCATAATTAATTAGTAGTTTTATTTATTTTTTCAGGACAACTATTTAAATAGTTTACAAACTGCATTCATTTAATTTCTAATTTTTTTCAAAGTATATTTTATAAAAAATGTTTATGAGCATAATTAATTAATTAGTTGTTTTATTTATTTTTTTTAGGACAACTATTTAAATAGTTTACAAACTGTAATCACTTAATTTCTAATTTTTTTCAAAATATATTTTATAATAATGTAAAATAATGTTTTTAGGTTTTAATATTTAGATAATTAATTAATCTATCATGTTTTTTTATTTTTTATATTTTTTCTTTAAAGGTTACTATTTAAATAATTTATGAACTATTTTCATTTAATTTCATATTAAGTCTATCTATATTTTTTTGGTTTATTTATTTTTGATATTGAGCTATTTATACAATAATATAGATTAAATTTATAAAATATAATCCTGGTTTTCATTAAATTTTTGCTTAGATTAATGATATGACTCATTAATACACAATAATTTATACTCATAATCAATTTTTTTATGGTAATAAATTATGTACCATAAAGTTTTATAACACACACTCGAATATATAAATGTAAATGAATGGTTTTTAAATATAAATATAGCTTATAATTAAAATAAGTAGAAAAGATTGTAAAAAAGTACCTTTGATTAAATAGAACATATTAGAGCATAAAGTATATATATAAATGGAAACCAAGAATATTCCTTCAAATTAAAAAGCTAAAAATCCATTAAATAAATCATTAAAATAAATATTTGCTATATCTCCAGAAATCAGTAAACAAAATAGTTAAACCTCATTTAATAAAGATCACCTAAGTACTTAAATAAATGAGTCTTTAGATTTGACGATTTCAGCTTCTTTACGCAAAGACTTTAAAGGAGATTTATCTCTAAGTTAACAATTAATACAACAATAAAATGAGAGTATGCAAAAGCAAAATAGATTCAAAGTTCTGTAGCAAAATTTAATGTTAAACGTCAAAGGGCATTCCCCAATATCGAATAAGGGATAAAGAGCTTTGTCTTAGCTGTCTACTTGTTCTTCTACAGATACTCCTTAGGATAAATGTGAGAGCTAAAACTGTCATAATATTAATTCCACTTAATCTCTGAACATCAGCAATAATCACCAAATTTTATGCAAGCTACCAAAAATTTAAAACAAAAGCGAACTATGCTTACATAAAATCCACTTTTTTCCTTAATAAAAAGAGCTTGATAAGCTATTTCACAAACCAGTTAACTAAGAAAAAGCGAAATTATATAGTTTCATTAACTAAAATTAAATTAGTAAAGATAACCAACTTCACTAATTAGTCTATAAAAAGCTAGCTCCAATAACCTCTATTTACAATTAATCGCAGATATTTGAAACCAAAAAACTAAGCAATTTTGATTAAAATTTGAGTCCTTTCCCTAGATATTACTTCAAATAAAATAAATAGAGAGTTGAAAAATAATTTGGAAATTAATATGCTTACTAATTAATTAATAACATAAATTTGTAAAAAAAGCTGAGTTTGATAAAAGCCATTTCCACTAGAAACACCAAGTTGAATTTAGATACTTTACAGAATTTGAATTAAAAATGAAATAAGAATCTATCTATATGATAATTCAATAATTTGCTAACTCAAGCTATTAATAAAAATTTAGCTTTTAAATGTATTAAATAACATAATAAAATAAATTAATTACATTTATTTAACAATTAATTTATAAATAATATTTTTAAATTTTTGTTTGCTTTTGTATATAAAATTAAAATAATATATTAGAAAATTAAATAGCCATGTAATTTATTAATGATATATTTATCTAATTTCAAAATATTTTATTTATTCTAACAACAATAATATTACTTTAATAAAAAAGAAAATAAATATTAGTTTATTATTTTTAAAGTCATTTATTAAAATAGCTATCAACTCTCATAAATAAAAAACATTTCCATATTACTTATTTTAAAAGGAGCAAATATATGAAATATTTTATCAAATAAAAATTTTCTTTTTAAATAAAATGAGCTAATTATTTTAATTTATTTTTATCACTTTTAATTTTTAAAAAGTAAAATTATTTAATTGTATTTAAAACATTTGTAAAAAATAATTTTAATTTTTCTTTTTAAATATATTATTTGGATGGATAAAGATTTTTTATTTAAATTCTTAGAACTAAAAAAAATAATATTGTTCTATTGAAACAAATTTTTATATAAAATCTTCTTAAAGTTAATACTTAAAATATAATTATTGAATGAAAAATAAAAATATTTTAAAAGTAAATAATTATTATTTAAAAATATAAAATAAAAAAAAATCATCAAAAAGCTTATATTTTTTTCTAAGACTAGATAAAATAATTCTTTGATATTAAACATTTGTTATAATTTAAATACTTCTACTTAAACTGACTGAACTATTTAAAAATATTTAAAAAAATGAATGAATTAATTAAGATTCAATTAATTTGAAATTATTGGCAAAAAGAGGGCTTAATTGCAAATTATAATTCTGTTTAATTATATTTTTATTTCCCGCGCTATTCTGATATGTTTATAATCAATAAATAATGGAAAATGTTTCTTTTAACAATATAACTAACTTTATGTAATTTGCTTTAATTATTTTAAAATTTAATATGCTTTCTTTGATTGCAACATTTTATCTGCAATAAAATACCTTTTTTTCTATTTTTAAGCAAATATTTATACATATCTATTGCTTTAGAATAAGAAGAAAATATTTTGCCAAAATATTTTTCTTTATATGATTTTCTTATTAAATTAAAAAAAGAGAGAGTTGAATGCTAACAAAGAAAGAATAGTATAAAGAAGAAGTATCGAGATTCAATTTATTAAATACAAACAAAAATTAATTAATTAAAGGTATTTTCAAAGTTCAAATAGTTATTATACAAAATAGATATGTTTTTAGCGAGTACTCCTCCAAAATAAACATAAAAAGCTACTGTCAATGATTATTTTGATTCAGAGTCAGATTGTTCAAATCACAAAAACAATGATAATGCTTTAATCGAAAAGAATTTGATATAATCTTATTCAGTTGAAAGTTAATCTAATTTAATAGGCAATAGATATAATAATATTAATCAAATAGAGATAGAAAAGCTAAGAGGATAAAACTCTGTTTCTTAATAGGTTATTGCTGAAAAGCTTCAGTAGAAAGATTTTTTTAAATTTTAATATTTTAGTTCTGAAAAAAAGCAGCTCTCTCCTGATGATTAAGATTAAAGTGACGAGGAAGATTTATAGTAATCCAAAAAAAACTCTCACATTTTTACTAATAAGTCTGTTTTGGCGGAAAAAAAATAAGAATTTAATAATTAAACAGATATAATTAGGAATGATTTTAACATAGACAGAAACATCTCAATTTAGGGCGAGAAAGAATTAAAATAATAAAACAATAATTAATAATCTGCTTAAAACAACCATTTGGCTTATTAATTAAATAGTTCTTTAATACCTTTTGCAGCTGAATCTGAAAAAATTAGATAAAATCAAGCAAATTCACAAGAAAATAATTAAAGTATTAAAATTAATAACATTTTTAATTAGCAGAAATAGTAATCAATTGATAATAATTAAATAAACTCAATCAATCACTTACAAATTAATATCAACAATATTCCTTTAAAATAATAATCAGAAGAAAAGGGGATAGTTAATATCACTCAAGAAGGCCAAATGATAAAAACTTAATCTCTACTTAACTTAGTAGAGAACTAAAAAATGTTAATTGAAGTTAAACCTCATCTTAAAGATTTTGACCATTAAAATTTTGATGATAATATTCTAGCTGAAGAAATAGAAATAGAAATCGATAATTCTAATTACGACCGCTAATCTATTTCAGATGACGAATTTAGTTAACATAATCAAAAAAGTAATACAAATGTTCAATTTTAAGAATCTAAAAGCATATTCAAAGATGAGGAATAAAATGGTATGTAAATAAGTTTATCTGAAAAATGCAGGATTATCGATTAAAGTAGTAATTAATCTAGAATAGGTTTTTTGAATTTGAATAATTCTGAAAATTCAAATTAACAACTCACATATTTCAACAATTTATAAGAATCAAGTAGTGAATCTGAAAATTCAAGGAATTCTTTCATTAAGAGAGCATAGCAAATATTTAATTAAAACAATAATACTAAGTAATAGCCAAGCTAGGTAAATAAAAGCACAATTGATACAAATAATAATAATTATGATAATGGTCTACCAGATCCATTTTAAAATGAGAAATTTTTTTAAAAGAAAAAAAATGATTTATAATTTTAAGATTAAGCTTAGTTTTCCTTTGCTAAGGTAAAAAAAAATGAGGGAAAGATTGCATAAACTAATGGTGCTATTTTGATTGATCAAAATAAAAGGAAAAATCTATTCTAAAACGAACAAATTAATTTCTCTGTTCCTTAAAAATAAAATTAAAATTTTTAGAAATTTACTATTTAATTTGAAGAATTTGATGAAAGTTCATAAGAAAACTCATCAATTTAATAGAACCAAACCGAAAAAGGCTAAAAAATTATTGAAGACCCCTCTTTTAAAAATTTTAGTATCAAATAAGAATTGTAAAGTAATAAAGGAACTTTTGAGAAACCTCAATTACCTAAAAAAAACAATTAAATCTCAGAACATTAACTTAAAATTGAGTAAGAAAGAAAAAAAAATTAACCTAATATTTTACAAGATAATTTTGTTAATGGATTTAAAATATCTTAGAAAGTCTAAAAAAATGATAAATTTTCCAAATTTGTTGGTTTGTTTGAAGATATTAATGACGAAGATGAATATGATGAATAATTTAATAATTAATAATCTATACCTGATATATAAATTGTTAAATAGAATTCCTTTGATGAAGGTAGCATTGCTTTGAATAAAACTAAACAATAATGTGTAGTTTAAAATGATTAAATTGGATTTAATTTTACAAAACCAACATTTAGTAATGGTTTCACTAATTCATTTTAGAGTTCTAGGGTTGGACTTGATGTAGTTAATACTGAGAACTAATAAGTTAATAAATAACAAGAAACAAAAAATAAAACTAATGTTTTACATGATACATTCGTAAGTGGATTTAATATATCTTCTAAAATATAAAAAGATGAAAAGTTTTCAAAATTTGTTGGATTATTTGAAGACATGAATGATGAAGAAGATGAGTAAGATGAATTTTTAAATAATAAATCAGAATTAGAAGGATAAGTTGCTTAAATAAACAGCTAAAATAATTTCAATTAATAAATACAATAAAATGAAGATATTGGATTCACCTTTAAAAAGCAAAATTCTAATTCTAATGTTAACTTTAAAAACACATTTTAAAGTGCAAAAGTAAATTTTGAGAAGCCTTCAATAAAAAATAAAGAAGATTCTGAAAATTTGTATGTAAAATAATAATAAGAAACTAAAAATAAATCTAATATTTTATAAGATTAATTTGTTAATGGATTTAAAATATCTTCGAAGGTATAAAAAGATGAAAAATTTTCTAAATTTGTAGGTTTATTTGAGGATATGAATGATGAAGAAGCTGAATAAGATTCGTTTTAAGAAGAATTCAACAATAAAAAATCTGAGTTAGAAGGATAGGCAGTTGTTTAAAAATCATCTGAAGACAGCAAAGTTGAATTCCAATCATTCAAATCAGCAAAAGTGACAACAAATGTAGAATTTGGATTTACTAAGCCTAAATCTGTTTAAAATGACTAAAAAATGTTAAACGGATTTAACAAAGCAAATTAAAATATTATTCCTACATTAAAAGAAAAATCAAATTTAAAAAATTTACTAGAAGAGCTGAATTAAGAAGATGGAGATGCATAAGATTAATACTCTACAAATAACTATGATGAATTTTTTAATAAATAAAAGAATGAAAATTAAGAAGAATTTATTGGATTCAAAACAGCTAAAAATAATAGAAAGTTAGAAGTAGATGAAAAAGTCATTGAGTAATTAACAAAGATATTTGATAAGAATGACAAAAATGTTCAATAACCACCTTAGTAAAATCAAATTAAAGAAGATAACAAGAAAAAAGAATAGAAATCATAAGATTACAATGACTTTTTTAACACCGCTGGGGATAACAACAATGGATTCTTTGGATTTAAAACTGCTAAAAGCAATAAAAAACTTGAGGTAGATGAAAAAATACTTAAATAACTAACTAAAATATATGAAGAAGATGATAAAAAGCATGAAAAAAAAATATCACCAAAATAAAATAAAATTGATACTGAAGAATAAACTAATTATGATGATTTTTTCTCAAATAAAACAAGTAGTGATGCTGGTGGATTCTTTGGATTTAAAACTGCTAATAATAAGAAGAATTTAGAGGTAAATGAGAAATTATTGGAACAGATCTCAAAGCATTTTGATTCAGATGATACAAAAGAATAGAAAAATGCCAATTCTAAAATAGAAAAATAATATTCAGATAACGATGAATTTGACGATTCAAAAAAATATGAAGACTTTTTTTCAAATAAATCGGATGCATCCTTTGGTGGATTTAAAATAGCTAAAGGAAATAAAGAAATTAAAGTTGATCCATCTAAACTAATGCAATTTGAATAATCTTTTTCATTAAAAGACAACGATTCTAATTTTAGCAAATCATCAGTCTAAGGTAGCAGAGTTCCTAAAAGAAAGATGAATATAGATGATGACGAAGAACATCAATAATAATAGCTATAAAAAGAATTTGGAAATAAAATGCTTAAAGTAGACTAATAAAATAAAATAAAACCTATCTCAGGGTCAGGTATGAAGGATTCTTATTCTTTTTCAAATGGATTTAAAAATACCCCTTAAACCAAATCAGACAATAAAGATAGATTTAATTCTAATAGTAGATTCTAAAACAGCGAGTCTTCCTTTAATTCAGGCTTTCAAAAATCATCAAAGTCAGATGTAATTTAAGAGGATGATGGGGATGACGATGATGCATTTTCTCGCTTTATAAGATAAATTAAAAAGCCTGAACCAAAAAGAAGTCATCCAAAGCCATTCAGGTAAGTAAAAGTCGTAGATTCTTCAAAGACAACACCTATTGCTAAAGAAACGCCTAATATTAAATCTACTAAGATAGAGAGAAAGGCAAATTATAAAAGAGGATTGCTTAATTCTGAGGAGTCAGCTAACTCATTTCTTTTTGCTAAAGACTCTGTAGAAAAATCAGGACAGGTAAAAAAATTGTTTTTATATTTAAATATTTAATTGTATACATTTTAATTAAATAGAAAAGTGGTAAATCCTCTACCTTAAGCAAAAAGTTTAAGCCACAAAGTATAGAAAGAATTAATGAGAGCATCAGTAAAGATTAGGCTAAAAAAAGTAAAGACACATTGAAGCAAGGCAACAGGTACTCATTTATAGATGAAGAAGATGAGGATGGTAACACCTCATATAAAAGATAGCTCTTTAATAGCTCATCTAAAAAATCTAACTTAAGTAGTTCCATGAAGCAAATACAAATTGCTTTAAATCACTAATACCTCAACAATCCTTTAATTTAAATGAAGTACAACTATGATTCATAGATAGCGAATTCTAACTTTATTAGATATGATGAACTTA
Organism: Tetrahymena thermophila SB210; assembly: GCF_000189635.1. Lineage (NCBI taxonomy): Eukaryota > Ciliophora > Oligohymenophorea > Hymenostomatida > Tetrahymenidae > Tetrahymena > Tetrahymena thermophila. Next base: position 536,949 of record NW_002476377.1, read on the forward strand.
AACCAAAAAAAAATTAGATGGAAATTGAAAATGATAATTAGACAGGAATCATTCAGAATATGGCTAAAGATATAAATTAATGCTTGTATTATTCGACTATGTGCAATTGTCTTAGAAACAACTTAGACAATCTGTTAAATTTTTAAGAAAATTCATTTACTTAGCGTATTGAGTGCTTTTGCTCTCTGCCTATTCCTTCAACAGAGCCTGTTGAAGAAGAAAATGCTCCAAAAAAGACAAAAGAAGCTGATGATGTACTTGAATACAATAAAAATAAACTTTAAAAAGGATTCTTAAACTACTTAAACTTTTTTGCCAAATTGCAGCAAAAAGAAAAAACTTTGGAAGAAAAATGGGTCAGAAATCACTTTAGATAAGTTGTTTGGAAATTATCTTGCTATGAAAATAATTTGGATTACTGTCCAGTTAATAAAAAGCTAACAGTTGAAAATATTTATTATGAGTTAGAGTACAGATTATATTCAGAAGTGTATGCATGCAAAAGATCTATCTTAAAATAAATTTAAGAACAAGATGCAGTAAAATCTCTTAATATGGTATTAATAGTAGCTAACATTACAAAAGTAAATCAGTACGGATGCTATGTTCTTGAACTATCAGATGGTTGGTATAGTTTTTTCGTAGTGGTCTTAGATCATAAGCATGTTATTTCCAATGATCTTTATCAACAAAATAATAAAATTCTTTAGCTTGACTTAATTAAAAGAAATAAGATATATATTGGTATGAAGATGTATGTCAATAACCTAGCAAAACCTAGTGTCGGCAACTTAGAAAATATGATCAATCCGAAATAAAATATACTCTATTAAAATGTATATGAAATATTTTATAATAACATAATCAAGGCTCCAGCAAACTCTAAATTAGGAATCTGCAGCAATGCTTTGTAAAAATATTTCCCTCGTTCTTTGAAATCCATTAAACCTTGTGGAGGTGACACAATATAATCAGTAGATGTTTTTATTGTCAAAAAATATCCTCTTTGCTATGAGGCAGGAAATGTCAAGGTCTCCTTCTGCAATCCTAAATAAATGGAAGATGAGGGTATGGATGGTGGAAAGTAATTAGGTTTTACAGTTTTGGTAGTAGATTCGTTAAGCTATTATGACGAAACATTTAAGATAGATGAGCAACCTTGGGTTTATATCAATATTCATTCAGTCACTCATGATCTTTATGACTCTTTGAAAGAAGGCACTCGAATCAGGCTTTATAATCTCAAAGTAAATTCATTAAAAAATTTTTTTTAATTTTTGAAGAATTTTTTATAAATAAATTTAATTATTTTTTAAACCACATATAGATAAATAACAGAGGATAGCAAAAAATGAAGTTTAATTATAAGTATCAGAAAATTGTTAAGGAAATATTGTATTTGGAAACAAACAAAAAGACTAAAATTGAAGAAATGAGCACTTTTATAAAAGCAAAAGAAGATTAGTAAAGTATGAAAAAATTCGGGTTGGAGCTAACTGAAAACTTTAAATTTTTGTTAGAAGATGTACAAGAGAGTATTTTCAATTTATAATATGATAAAGCTTTATAAGAGAGCTTTCTATAATAATACAAAGTAGAAATGGATGTTATAATGTATATAGTTAAAATAGAAGATGGATCTTACTTTGGAATTAATCAAAATTATTCTGCAATATGCATTTCTCCTACAAATGAAATTAGATAGAGCACTAACAGTGTTTTTAAAAAATAAAAACCAGATGATGAGTATTCTTTAGAAGATGCTCATCTCTATGATAAACTGAGTAAAAATAGAGAAATCAAAACAGCAAATTAGATTTCTGAAAAATCAAATTAGATAAAACCTAAATTACAAAATCCTGAAGAAGGTAAGATAGGTGTTTTCCTTAATGTTTAGCTGAATACTATTAAATAATCAACTTTAAGCACATCTAATTTAGAAAAATATCATTTCAATTTCACTTTCAACACTTACAAAAAAACATATTCAGTGGATAATTTAAATGCTCAGACTCTTCCCTACTCTGATAAATATAAAAAATAAATTAATGAATTAAACGAGTTTTTGGGAATCAGCTCAGATAAATTTTTAGAAGTATCCAATTATCTTAGAAATTATATTTGAATTTAAATAAAAAATGTATAAATTTTACAAAAAATATACAATAATTTATATAAAATATATTTGTAAGAAGTAAAATTTTAGCAATATTTCATGAGTTTATTTATTAAAAATGTAAGTATTTTAATTTTTTTATATGGCAATTTCTTTTCTACATCTTTGAGTTTTTAGTTTGTTTGAGTAAAAGCTCAACTAAATAAAAAATAAAAATAATTTTGTCAAGAATTAATTAAATTGCAAGGCAATATTAAACTTTGGTCATAGTGTTTCTTTAATCAAATATTTAGTAATCAGATACTGTTTAATGAATAAATTTTCTATCACATATTTTTGAAATAAAGCAGTAACTTTTTATATTCCAGTAATATAGAAAATAGACAGAAAGAAATAAAAAATTAATAATTTTTTTATAAGAAATATTTTAGTCTAATTTGAGTAAAGTAAAACTTAAAAGGATGTTTACTATTTATGTATTTATTTATGTCAGATATACATCAGAAATAAGTTTAAGGAAGGAAATCTTAGAAAGGGTATATTATTTTCTGATAGGAACTCACTCTATTTTTAATATTATGGTTAGTTAGAACTAACTATTCTAATAATTTATATTTGTAGACACTTCTGCTTTTGTTTTTATATATGGTAAAATAAGAAGTCTATCCCATAGGGGTATTTTTGACACTCATTTTTCAAAATTTTAAAACATTTTAAAATTTTGAAAAATGAGTGTCAAAAATACCCCTATGGGATAGACTTCTTATTTTACCATATATGTTTTTTTCTAAACCTTAAATATGTATTTGCATTTAAGTGAATGAAATATTTTTTAAAAACATATTATATACAAAATAGATAGAGGATGTTTTATTATTAAAATTTTACTGCACCATTTTATTTTTATTTGAAGATAATGATTTATGAAAAAAAAATATATATATTTTGTCAAATCTGTTTTTAAATTTGATTTCTTAATGTTATTGAAATATTCAATGAATGAATAAATAAATGAATATGGTAAAGGAGAGAGAAATTTAAGAGAAAAGATTGTGACTCTATTTTAAATTAAAAAAGTTAATATATATGTTATAGCAATTTATGTTTAAAAAAGAACTGTAAAAATTTCTAAAAAAAACTAGCTATATAGTATAGTCTTTTTGAATTATTATTTTACGACAATGAATGATATATTGTTAATTCATTTATCGAATATGATATTGAATGTTTTATTCCAATGATTTCCTTACTAATTATTTAATTAACTTTCTAACAATTGAAAAAGCGCTGAAAAAAAAAGAAAAAATACCAATTTTTAACACATAATCAAATACATACAAATTTTTATTAGTTTTTTTCGTATTTCTGCTGGTTATCATCATAAATTAATAGAATTCTATTAGAGATAACACATAAAGTATTAAAAAGTAAAATAAATTAGTAAAAAGCTCATAAAAATTAATAAAGCAAAAGCAACCATTTATAGAGAAAAGTAAAGCAAGGTTTAAAATTGGAATGTCATCATCACAACTTTAATCTCAAAATTAAAACAGTGGTGGTAACTAGAATGGAATGCAGAATAATTCAGTTAAACAGACAGTTTATAAAAAGATAGGTCCTTATTCATTGATCAAAGAAATTGGATAGGGATCTTTTGCTAGAGTTTACAGAGGTCGAACAGAAACCAATGGAGTTTAAGAAGATTTTGCAATAAAGATGATTTCTAAAGGGTATTTAAGGGAAGATAATTAAGAACTCATTGACAAAGAAATCAGCATTCTACTTAAATTGAGACATAAAAATATAATCAGATTAGTTGATTTTAAAAAAACAACTAACAATTGGTATTTAATATTTGAGTATTGTGAACTAGGAGATTTAGAGTAGTATATGAAAGAAAAGTTTAACGGGAAATTTCCACTCAGCATAGCATTAACATTTATATAATAGCTTAAGTCTGCTTTTTAGGAGATTCGCAGGCTTAAATTTGTTCATCGTGATTTGAAGTTAGCTAACATTTTACTTACTAAAGATCTTACAGTCAAGCTAGGCGATTTTGGGTTTGCAAAGCATTTTGATGATAACTCTCTTCTACAAAGTTACTGCGGCACTCCTATAACAATGGCTCCTGAAATTCTTAAAAGAGAAAAGTATAATGAGAAATGCGATATTTGGAGTCTTGGTATTATTATTTATTAGATGATTTATGGAAGGCCACCTTTTAATCCTCACAAAGGAGCTCACATTTAAGATTTGATTAACTTGATTGAAAAAAATCAAATTGATTTCTCAGCTATTCAAATCCCCCCTGAAGTCAAAGACCTAATTCTTAAAATGTTAGTCGTTGATCCAAATTAGCGTATAAGCTTTGAAGACTTTTTTGAACATCCTTGTATGCAGCCTTAGTACTTGTTAAATCTGGCTCAAGAAGGTCTTAGCGCTCTAAAAACTAACCAAAATTAGTCGTAGTTGTTGTTATAGTTTTAGCAGCTATAATAGTAAAATTTGGACTCATAATAAACCAGCCCTTAAGATGCCCCAGAAAATTAAGCAAAAGAAAAAGTTTTAGCAAATAAAGGCATAGAGATAAATAATAATTAAACAAACCAGACAGATAGTGAAAAGTTGATATAGCTCTCACCCAAAATGTAAAAGATGCAAATCAATTTACAATCAGAAGAGCTTCTCGAAGTTAAAGAAAAGTAAAATAGAGCTTTAGAATACATTTGGCAAAGAATGCATGAAATTTTAACAGAAGAATTAAATAAATATTTAGAAAAAATGGATGATTAGATGAAAAATGCTGAACAGCTCTCTTAAGATATTAGCACTGACTTTAGCTAATCTTGCTCATGGGCTTCAGTTCTCTTAGCATTACTCCAAACAGTTAAAACGATAGAGAACCATCTAGAAATTACTCTAATTATTTCTGATTCAAGCAGTAAATCTTTTTTGGCTTTCTACTTTAATAAACGAATTATAGATTTATTTTAAAACCAAAAACTTAATTGAGTATTTTTAAATTTCCCTTTCATTTTTCAAATTAATTTTTAAAAATTCAGTTTTTTAATTTACCAAAATTTTTAATAATTGAGAGAAATTAGAATATTCCAATCCTATCCTGTCAGTATTTGTGGTTTTTTATAAAATAAAATAAATTATACAAAAAAAAATACTTTTTTAAATAAATAAAATGTAAATAATTAGAAAGGAATTTAATAAAAAGCTGTAACCAGATTAAAAATACCATTTTTACTAAATTATTAGGACAATTTCTTAATTAAAATAGAAAAAATTCAAAAAGTTATAAAATTATTATTAAAATAAATAAATTAAATTTATGAACAAATAAACAAAATAATACCACAGAATAGATTAATAAATGATAAAATATTATTTAAAAAGAGTTCAAACGATTATAAAAATTATTTATCTGCAATTTTTTTTCATCTTTTATTAATTTTTTATTGATTTTTAACTAGATGGTTCAGAGAAATAATAGAAAGAAGAGACCTTTAAAATAGCTTTTCCAAAGTTCATTCAAGAGAAATTAAAAGACTTAAGCAAATAACTGAATACTATGATCAAAAATATTAAGATAGAAAATTCAGAACAATAAAAGAACACTGATGTTTATAATATGCTATTTGGTAATTTGCTGCATTATGCTGATTACTCCTTACTAAATGAAGTACTCACTTCTCCTTAATAGTAGCTAAAGTATTACTAAAGATGTATAAAGCTCTGCTAGTAGTTGCTTTCAGTAAAAGATAATGCTTTTTCAAAAATTGTTATTACAATCAACGACCCCAGCATGGAAATTACCAAATAAGATATTTAAAAAATAATTCAGCTACCTTTCAAGGATAAAGAAGAATAACCTATAAGAAAAAATAGCAACTCTAAGAATGAAAGAAAGATAATTTCAATAGTTAAAAATTTAATAAACATACAAAAAATATATACAATCTCAAACTTCTTGGAATAGATGAACATCGTTGAAAAAACAGAAGAACTCAAAACTTAATATGAAATCTATCAAGGAAGATACGATGCTTGTTATTAAAAAATATCTCAATAAAGTTGAGATTCAAAAATTATCTTTTTAAAATCAATTTTAAATTATATTTAAATACAAATTACAACTCTCTTGATATAACTAAAATCATAAAAATTGTATTAGAAGAACTAGTAATTTACATAAAGTCTACCTACCTACCCACCTAACTACTTGCCTGCCTTCCTGCATACCTATTGCCTCTATTTTTATAACGACTAATATTGATCTGAATAATACTAATCAATTAATATTTTTAATACTTTGTTATATAACTTATATTTATAAATTTATTTTCTACTACAATCAACATCTTAAGTTCTCAACACTTTTTATAAAAGTTGAGACACCCAATATCATTACTAAGCTCAATCATAAGAAGTTACATAAATAAATATGATAATAAAAATCTGAAGGAGCTTCAAAGTTTTTAAATAATATTTTAATTACTTTTATTATATCTGATTTAATTTACTACCTAAATAAAGCACACACAAATATTAATAGGTGATAAAATCATGAATAAATTACTTTATAATTAAATTTGTTAACATAAACTATCTAACTTGTATCTACTATTGAAGGTGTATATTCATTCTTATATCAACTCATTTTGTTGTTTAAAACCTAAATATTTTTACTTCAGTTTAATTCCTTTAATATGATAATATTCTCTTTATATAAATATTAAAATTGTAGGCTTACTATAATATTACTTTTTATATACTCTAAAAATTAATCGAATCATAACTTGGCATAATATTCTAACTAAAAAATTATTTAATTAAAAAATTAAAATTTTTATTAAACTTATTAAAAATTTTAATGAAAAACATTAATATTATGGTTAATATTTAAAGTAAGAAATAATTTTTGCTATTTATAAAATAGAATCAGATGATCTGATAATCTTATTATTAAAATATATGAATACAGTTTACAAAATAATATTATTAGAGTAATAAAACTTTAACTTAAAAATAATCAGTTATTAAAGTTAAATAGAGTAGAAATTAATTTTTTTCCATTAATTTAAAACTTTTAAAAATTATTTTCACACACATTTTATATTTTTCTTTCATTCTTTTTCACTAGCTTTTTTTAAATTTTAAACACTAGATTCTGTCTAAACAATCCATTGATGACTTAAAATTTCTTAGATAGTAAGCCTATCAGATGGATTTGGAGCAATTAGTTGATTTATAAGATCTTTAAGGAGTGGAGATGGTTCAATCGCAAACAAATTCCAAAACTTAGACTTGCTCTTTGTAAGAGTTTAAAAGAAAAAATCACTAGAATCTGCTTTTGAAAAGGGCTGCTTACAAAAAACCATAGTAAAAAGTAATACTCCTAAACTAAATACATCAGCTTTCTTCAAATCGATAGCATCAGGTTTTCTTGGAACCAACAAATTATCAGATTTCTATCTAATCAATTCAGGTGCTCTGCAGCATTATGTACCGGCACTTGGAATAAATTCTAAATCATGAATTTACTTTAAGAAAATGGCATTTCCAAAATCACACAAGTAGGCATTATAATTTTCATCTAGCAATATATTTTCTAATTTAATGTCTCTATGAACTATTTAAGATGAGTGTAAAATCTCAACAACTTTAATTATTTGCTTGAAGAAATAGTGAGCTCCTTCTTCGGTTAATCCGTTGTTATTAGCTACGAATTTAAAGAGAGTTCCATTAGAGGCATACTCTAAGAAGATTGCCTAAGTTGGTAACTCATCTATGAAACCTTTCATTTTGATTACATTTGGTATTTTTTCTAAAAATGTAAGAGATTTGAGCTCCATTTTAAAAGCAACTTCTTTCTTAAATATCTTAATTGCTGTATTTTTGGGTGTGCTACATAAATGAACGTCTGCCGTTTCTGAGGAGCTAAGAAGAGTTTAGAGCTCGTATTTATCCATTATTTTGTAGTCTAATTTTTTAATTTTTGATATCTATTAATTTATTTGCTAACAAATATATAAGTTAATTGTTCGATAGAATATTTAAATTGATTTAGTTTTACATTTTATTTCACATTATAGTAATGATTTTTGTTTTAATTTGTAGTGTAAGATTCTGATTTTTATTTGAATTATTTATAGTACTGAGCTAAATATTTTCCATTTACTTAAGATATTTACTTTAATTATTGGAAAAGAAAGTTCATACTAAATACTCTGTAATTTCAATTGGTTATGTGTGTTATATAAGACAAAGTAACCTATTTTTCGATTTTAAATAATTTATCTTATAGCTTACAATTAACATTAAGATCAGATGAAAGTGTGTTTGTTAATTATGATTCATGTTTTTAAAAATATATCTTGTTTGAGGCTCTTCATTTTGATTTCTATTTAAAGTTATTACTAATATTTGAAGATGTAACCTTTTATTCAAATAATAAAATTTAATCATCTGAAATAGCTTACAATAAATAATTGAAAGTAATTAATGATAATTAACAAAGTTTTTAAATTTTTTTCATAATTTACATAATCAATCCTGATTTTTACATCTTAAAAAATAATCAAAATTTTTAAAATGTAAAATACCAAAATAACATTTATTTTATTTAGAATATTCTATTTATTTTTATGTTGTTTTAGCTAATTTCTTAAGTAAAAAGCTCTTTCTAGAAATTAAAAAATATAAAATTATTATAATCAGTAGTAGTTTGTTGATTACCAGATAAATTTAAGATTTTTTATTTAATAATTTTGAATCGATAATCAAATTTAAATTCAAAGAAAAAGTATTAAAATATTTAATCATTATTATAAAAAGAGAATCAACTATTTTTTTGTGTTTCAAAAATAAATCTCCTTTTATTTATATCCATAAAAGTAACCAATTTTTTTAATTTTAATACTTCTTAACAAAATTAATTTTATTGAAAATTTTGTATAATTTTTTGAAAACTTTAAATGGATCAGCTATTTCTATTCATAAATAAAACTTATTACTATTATTTTCTTTCTTATTATTATAAAATTTAAAGGATTTATTCTGTTTTTTTATAAGAGTATTATAAATTTAAAATTCTAAGGTAATTTATTAAAATGACTTTATCAAAAGATAGCCATTTTTACTGCCTTTATGGATATTTATTTGAATGGAGCGAGTTTATGATTTGTAAAAGTCAAAAAATATTTACTCTTTTGTTTAATAATTTGTTTTAAAATGTAAAAAAAAGTAATCTTTAAATGCCAACAATTTAATAACAAATAACTTAATTGAAAGTCAAATAATTAAATTTCTTAATTAATTTTCATTACTGCTACATTAAAGTATGAAAATTTGCTGAAAGATATGAACTTTGAATTTAAATCTAAATTTTCTAAATTTTAAGTACAGAAAAAAAGTATATATTCTCCACTGTAAGTTTATGATATCTTTGTTATTAAATATTTAATTTTTGAACATATAGAGGAGCATTCGATGAATAAGATGATTAAGGTGGAGAAGATGATTATAAAGATAAGCTTAGAAAAAAATTTTCTACCATTTATAATGATTCAAGCAGTTCTTAGATAAAAGATGAAAATGAAGATGAAGAAGAGGATGATGATGATGAAAATGAAGATGAAGATAATGATCATTTTAATAATGAAAATCAAAATTAAAATGGAGTGAAGTTGCTGCTATCTTCTTAAAAAATAATAAGCTAAGCTAATGTATAATCTCAAAATAAAATAAAAATTGAAAATCCTTCTGAAAATTAAGTCATCGATTTAAAATTAGTAAATTAATGGGGTTAGAGAATTATTGAATAAAAAAAATAAAATTAAAAGCTTCTTCCTGTAGATAAAATCACTGAGCAAGCCCTTTTTACATTTGGCAGGTTTGTGTCTCATGGATAAGAGGTATTTAAAAGTAAATAATCGCTTAATATTTTACTTATTATTTTAAAAAGAAAGGAGAGAATTAGAAATTAAATTCTACTAACATTGAAAATTACAGCATTTAGAAATCTCAAATTAGTAATTAAAGGCATATTTATTTAGTTAACTTTATTGATTTCCATTCAAAAATTAAAATAGATAAAACTTCAATGGAGAGTAGGTTTAATCCTGTAAAAGTAATTAATACGGATAGATTTGTAAAAAGGCATTAGGACAGTGACATAAAGAAATAAAAAGAAGCTCAAAAGCAAGGAGAAATTATGTTGAATAGATCTTTTCCTCTTCCTTCCAAAGCAAATTAAACAGCCAAAGAATACAAAAGAAGCAATAGCCCTCCTTCTTAAATGCCTTAAGTTATTTTAAATAACTCTTTTGACCCTTCTTATAAACTAGATATAATGAAGTTTGATATTTAATACCTTCAATCTATAAAATATGTATATAAAAAATAGTAAGAAGGAAAAAAAAATTGAATTCGTTTTATTTTATTTTAAAGATTAAACCAGATGTAGTCATACAAGTAGAAGAAGAATAAAGAAACAAAATACATATTTTCTAAAACTCTTTTAAAATAATTTAGCTTAATTGTAAAAATAAAGAGAGCCCTTTAACTTTAAAAATTAAGATTTCAAATTCATTTAGCTTGCATTTGTTTGTTGGATAGGTAGAGGATTAGTGCTGGTCTAATTATGATTAGTATTACTGCTCATTCGATAAACCTATTCATTATAATTTTTAAGAAGATAAATAAAAAATATATATAACTATGCTCTCTTAAAGTCCTTTTTGTAATCTTGAGCTTATCTACTACTTTACTACTCATAATGATTAGCAAATAAATATGTATTATTAGCCTAATATCTAAGATTTTTTACCTCATGTGGAGGAATAAAATATCTAATAGAATGTGTAATATAAAAAAGAAGAACAATCTGCAAAACACATTTCTGTTTTACCAGCAATAAACTAGAATTTTATTTCTAAAAATATAAGTATACTAGATGAATATGCAATTAAAAAAAATTAAAAGATGAAAGATTTTCATAATTCAAGCACAATTAAACTGGTTAGATATCAAACAAAGAAAAAATTGTTAATGTCAGAAAAATAAAATAAAACTTTATTAGAAATATTTAAGAAACAAGAAAAATTTACTGAAATCCACAATTACTCAAGGATTCAATCAGAATCTCTGATTTTATTAAAAATGTTTTAATAAAAATGGTGTTAGATAATCTGTTTCCTCTACTTTATATCTGAGATAGAAATTATGTAATTTTTTTATCCAAACTTTATTTAAAAAAATATTTTTCTTTAGTACGGTTTATAGTAAATTAATATTTATGTTTGAACTGCTACCAATTATAAAAAATATTTATCTTTATAAATTTAATAAATAGGATAAAATAAAAAAAGATAGAAATAATAAAAAAAGAAAAGCAAAACATTTTTATCAGAAGAATTTTAAAAGATTATAGAATAAAGTAAAAATTTATTTGTTTATTTATTTATTTTATCAATTTATAATAAATAAGTTTATTTAAATCTAATATCAAAACAACAGGCATTCAGATAATACTTATTTAGAGAGAATAGCTATTTAAGTTAATTATGGTTTAAGACTGATATGCTTCTTTGAAGAATAAAATCATATAAAAAGGAAACGAGATGAGTTAATTAGTTTATTTTTCTAAAGATATTACCAGCGTAAGTAATTGTATGAAAAAATATTAGAAAAATCTTAAAGAATGTAAAAAATAAGTAAAATAATAATAGAATAGTGTCTTGAAAGAGCTAAAATTTTAAGAATATTTAAAATAATGTTCAATATTACACTAGAATGTATAATAATAAAGGAATTTAATCTATTTGAATAAAATTAAATTCCATTTAAAATTTTTGCTTTTATGAAAGAAGACATTATGAAATGCTAGTTAGAAGTCATAAAAGAATATTATCAAAAAAAGAGATTTGCTTTCTTAAAGAAATATAGTGTTTATTACCAAAACATTACTCAGCTAAATTATGTAACATAGAATTAAATAAAATATTTAATTTATATTCAAAATTATCAATTTTCTCTAACAAAAAATAATTAATTAGACTCATAGGGTTTTGGTTGATATCATAAATACAATAAAATTCTACATTCACAACAAGAAGTAATCTTTTATTTAATAAATTAACAGTGATTTTATCTATTTTAAAGGTATAAAAAGGCAATTTATGAAAAATATGAGTCTTAAGAAAATTGTGAATTATCTAATGAAGCAATTAATATAATAAAGTCTAACCAAATTTACTTAGAATGTGAAGAGAATAAGCTTTTAGCAGATGATATTAAAAAGTATTTCATTAATAATTGCTGGTAGTATAATCCCAGCAAGCAAAATTTAAATTAACTTTTATACCAACTTAAATAAGCTCTTAATTTAAATCAAGTTGGTTATAGGAATGAAGACAATATTAGGATTTATAGAAGATAAAATTAAATGTCTTTTACAAATATTTAAAAAAATTTATACAACAATAATGGTTAAAAATAGCATTAAAACCTTGCTTAATAACAATAACATACAACTAAAAATACAAATATGTATCATAAACAATATAAAGAGATCATATCAATACAATAATCTTTGTAATAATAAAAATAAAAGTAATCTTAATAGTAAAAGGCAGCTCAACAAAATAATAAACTAAGAGCAACAAGTATGAATTTTATTTTTTTCAAAAATTTTTATTTATAATTATATCTAAAAAGATTAAGAAATCGAACATTTAGATGGCAATTAAAGCAACTAGTCTTACAATTAAGTAGATAATTCTATGAATATTCTTTCTAGTTTAGCAATAATTTAAGAAAATTAGCAACTAACTGTCTCTCAAACAAATTACACTCACAGACCTAGTATAATGAAAATCTAAAAAATTCCATAAAATACAAAAGGAAAGCAAAATTCTAAATAAGATAGTAATAGCACAGGTGTAAAAAAGAATAATCAAAAAACAAAATTAAAATTAAGACCTACAAATTTTGATAAAATATTAAAAGAATCCTTAAAACCAAATTATGAGCCTTTCATCTACCAAAAGGAGTTTGAAAAAGAGATAGTTTTACATTCATACAAGTTGATAAAGAAGATGATTGAAAATAAAAAGAAAGATTTTTTATAAAAGATAAATCAAACTTAAAAGTAAAAAATTGTAGTAAAAAATAAAATTAAAGTTACTAAACCAAACTAGGATTAACACTGACTAAACCCAGCCATAAAAATAATCAAATCAGTTGTAGCATTTGATATATTCTTAATTATATTTTTTTAAAATTCAATTGTAAAATTTACTTATTTCATTGTTTTCGTGGAAAGAAATCTAAAACAATTAACTATTACCAATCTAATTTATATCAGTACTGCTAATCAGTCAGCTAAATGACTTTAAAATAATTTATTATGAAAATACTAATTTTCAAATAAAAGTTTATTTAGTTAAAATTTATTTTAATTAATGAAAAGTTACAAATTGGTTTTATTTTCTAGTTACCTTTTTTACTCTAAAATGAAAATTGCTAAATTAATATTTTTTTAAATATTTTTTTTTAATTTTGAGATTTAATAACATAATAAAATAAAAATTTAATAGGATATTTTATAATCATTAGGCGAAGTATTTATAATAGTTGTAAAATAATTTAAAAATTATATTAATAGTAATTAGTTCATTTAAGCTTACTTAAAATTTTATTACTCTAAGTAAATAAAATTAAAATTAAAATTTATAAATTTGCAATTACTTTTAAGTCATTCATTATTTTTTCTTCAAAAATTATTTTAATTCTGAAATCTAGCTTATTTAGAATACCATTTTAATTTAAATTAGAATGAGGATTTGAATATTACCTCATTTTTAATGAGATTAGGTATAAAAAAGGATTCTCATATTTTATAAAAACTATTTGATAAATATTGAATTTTGGAAATCTATTTGATTATTTAAAGAAAAAAGATATAATGAAAAAAGTAAATAGTTCTAAAAAATATTTAATGAAAAAAGGATTATGATTATTGTAAAAAAAAAAAAAAGTTTAGTATTTAAAATTGTAAAAAAAATCGTATAGATTTTTGCGTCTTATTTCTAGTAATCTTAGCATACTACTTTGTAGAAAGTTAAATTGTTTTGTTATTAATTTTAGTTTATAATTGAATTTTGTATGGATTTTAATTTTTTTTTACTGTTTATAACTTAAAGTTGCGGAACTAATTAATATTTAATTAAATTTTACAAACAAGCTTTAGATTTTTACAATAATTATCAAGCAAACTTTAAATATGGAAAAGCATTTAGAATATCTCAATTAGCTTGATAAAAATGAAATCGATAATTTTAAGAGGACTTATATGCACAACTTAGTTACGATGAAATGGCTAAAAATTAGGTATTTAGATAAAGCTAAAAAACAATACCTCTTCTTTCCTGATGAGCTACATAAACATTACGAAATAAATGAACTTTTCAGAGGTTTTGATGCAGATCATTCGGAAGGTATTGACATCCAAGAACTTATTAATATGTTCAAAGATAATAAAATAAATCTTGATAGGTAGGATGTTGATTCTATCTTTAAAATTATAGACTTTAATGGAGATCATACACTAAATCTTAGTGAGTTTAAATAGAGTGTTTTTAGTGATGAAATTAATTCCTAATTTGCTAAAGTAATGAGAGAGTTGAGAGAAAAAATTGATAAGAAAGAAGAGTCAGAGAGGAAGAAGAAAGAAGCAAATTATTTATCGTAATTAGGTTTAGGCGAGAGTGTATCGACATAGGAGATAAAATCTCAAAGATAACTCGAGTAGAATAACAAACTCTAAAAGAAGCTTACAAGGATTTTTATAAGATAACCTTCCTTAACAAATAACTAGTTTGGTAGCAATAGCAGTAACAATAATTAAAAAGAGCAGATTTCCTCAAGATCAAATAATGAGAAAAATTAATCGGAGAATAAATTAGAAAAAAAAGATGGAGAGGAATTAGAAGATAAAGTTTAAAGAGTTGTGCCCACTACATTTTCATCTATGGTGGAATTTTTTAGTTATAATTTTTAAAGAAAAGAAATGATTAAAAAGTGTAAATAACTCCATTCAACTTAGGTAGGCTAGAAACTAAACGAATTGTCAAACTTACTTACACTTAATTCCAAATACTCAGAGCATACAATTTAAAAGATACAAAAATTTACTAACAAAAATCGCTTCCACTCCTTCAATCTCTTAAGTGATATTGAAAATGAGCACAACGACAGACTCAGTGATGATTAAACTGAAACTGGAAAAGATAAGCAATTGGATAAAAATAACTCTTCGCAAACTAATTAAGAGAAGAGTTTTAGAAAAACGATTTCTTATAGCCTTAGTCCTAATAAATATCAAAATAATGACCAGTAAATTTAAAGCATCCCAGAAATAGACAGTTTTGAAAAATCGAGTGTAAAAAATAAAAATAAAAATGAAGAATTCCAGATATCTTAGATCATAAGCTCTCCTCAGTTAACTTCTGAAGCCCTAAAATCATCTCACAGACTGAATGTTTCCTAAAATGCCTGTCAATCAAAATAAACTATTAAGAAAAAACATTTGAGCAGTGATATATCTCATTCAACTCAAGATAAAACAAACATTTAATCCTAGTAATAGCTTAATATCGCTTCATTAAATTTCTTATCTTCAGTAAATTAATAACTACCTCATGAACAGCCGCATATATAAATTACGTAATTTACACCTCAAAACATATAAAAGTTAAATTTTAATAAAACTAATCTGAAGTTGAAATTAAATAACTCAAGTTTATATTAATAACAACCCAATCAGTAAGATTAGTAAAATAAAACTGTAAACTCTAGTCGAAATAGCCCTGCAAAGCGCCAACTTAACAAATTATAAAAAATAATAAATGAATAAGAGTAAATGAAATTAGCATCAATTCAAAAATTTATTCAAAATAAACCTAGTAGAAAACAATCATAGACCAGCTATGGTTTAAAAAGAATATAAATATATAAACCTCAAAATTTCAATATAAACAATAATAAAAATAAACAAAGTGATCATAGCAGTACCTAAATGTAAAATAGTATGATAAATTCATAGATTGAGGACTATTATAATGACACTCACCTATTAAATGGATCGATTAACGAAAATAGTAATAAATTATATTTATATAATAATCCTTTTAGTAAAAAGAAGAGATCAAGTCATTATATGAGCTAAACAATTACTTCAAGCAAGCAAAATTACTATAACTCTCTATAAAATTCTCCTAGAATGAATTAAAACTCTAAATTCGGAAGCTAAAAGCCATCTTAATCTGAAACTCAAGCAACATCTTAGGTATCTCTTCTTGATGAGGGAGTATAAAATGATAAGAAAATTTAGAAACAACAGTTTATGTTCAACTAAGGTAACAAAATCTAAATAAGGAGTAAATAAAAATAAAATTCTGATATCTAATTCCTTAATTAACCATAAAAAAATGAAAGTTTACCTTATAATTTAATTCTAAAATAAAGAAACGCTTCTCTTCCTCATTTTGTTTAAAATGCTCCAATAATTTAGCAAAATAGAAGTTCATAAAATATTAGTAGTTCTTAATTAAAGAATTTGCTCCTATTTGACAAAAAGGAATAACATTTAAATAATGAAGGATATATTAAGAGAGATCAATAAAATGATTAAAATTTGTCTAATACAAATAATTATTTCTAAAATAAGCAAATATATTTTTCAAAGTTAAAATAAGATAAAGAGGATACAATACAAGGAACAGAATAGAGTAAATAAGGAGAAAAAATGAGAAGATAGTAATTATATTATTAATAGTTACAAAATATTAAATTACCTAATTAGAATTACAATTTAAATCTAGGAATAAACAATTTTTATCAAAATTATAAAAAAAAGATGGATTCTACAACCATGTTTAAAAGTACAAATGGTTAGACCACTACACCATCAACAATAAATGAAAGCCTGATGGCTACCTTGAATAATTTTAATTGCCTATAGAAGAATATAAATAGTAATTAATAAGAATAAAATTGATTAATAAAATTCTCTTTTTTCGATACATTCTTAAATAAAAAAATTTTATTACTTTAAAATTTTTAAATTTTTTGTAAATAGAATAAAATAATATAAATAATTTTTTAAATACTATTAATATAATTTATATAAATACACTTTTAGCTCCTAATCTAATTTATAAGTAAATCCTTTAAATATAATCATTTATTAAATAAAAATATTTCTAAACTATTTATTTTTGAAAATTATTATGACTTTTTGGAATCACTTTTAATTTATCTTACAAGTAATTTCCGAATCTAATGTATAAGCAGGGTTTAAAAAAATGTCAACTTTGTATACTTTATACTCATAAGGTAGTTAGAAAATATTTTATGATTAAGCTGATTAATAAAAAATAAAAATTTGAACCCTACTTGTAAACAAACAATAAGAATATTATCATTTGCTTAATATAAGCTTTTTTAAACTTTTTTAAAAAAAATAACTATTTTTTTTTATAATATTGATTATCAATTTTGTTTAGTTTGTTTTACAAAATTTAAATTCATAATCTTACTTAATTGATTTTACACTTTTTATAAAATTATTTTTTAAATAATATCTTAAATAAATTTATTTGATTGTTATTTTTAAAAAATTTTAATTTGTAAAGCTTATTTTTATAAGAATTATTTTTGTCTTTTTTAATAAAATGAGCTTGAATCAATTATTTTTTATATTGGAAAATTGTTTTAATAATTTTTTATAATTTGGATTTAATTTTATAATTTTATAATGAAGAAATTTATTTCACTTTTTGGTATTTTCAATTGTGAAAGAAGAATCTGATAAAGACTCTTAGTCCCATGGATCAGGATTTGTGAAAATGTTTGTATTTTCTTGTTCTCTTTTTTATTTTTCATGCAGAATTTTTAGCACGCTTTTATTTGAATCATCTGCCATTTATTAGTCCTATTTACTTTATGCCGCTTAACAATATTATGATTATATATTGCTCAATTAATATTATGTTGTTTAATAATTATATGACGAATCCTGCTGCATAGACATGTTAAGCTTGTGATTTTGTTTTATCTTATTTTAATAGGAATCAGAAGAAACTTTTCTTTTGTTATTGTCCCAAAATTTTCCATATTTACTTTCATATTTGAGATCATAATACTATTGAAGTTTAATGAGTTTATTAGAATTATTATTCTATCCTTTTTTTATTGATGTGCTAGCCTGCGTTGTTGTATCATTTTGATCAATTTATTAATTATCTGTTTTTTGTATTTTAGAGCTATAATCAATATCCTTAACTCTGTGGATTTGTTACTTATTTTTATATTTAATTTATGTTTAATTCATTTCTTTTTTATCTCCACCTTCTTCTTTTTCTGCGTATTGGTTATTTTAATTTTATTGTCCAGTTAAAAACACATTCATCTATTTATAATTTATAGCTTTAGACATATCAGTATCTATTTAGCTTATACTGTTCTTCTTCTTTACTTATTCTGATTGGATAGGAGTGTTATAGTAATCTTCTTTATTTAAGTATTATTATTGTTATGTTATTGGATTACTCTCACCGTTTTTTCTCCTTAACTTTCTTATATGCAGAATTTGTTACTTTTAATCATCTAAATTGACAATATACGTTTCCTCATTAAAAGCTTTGAATTGTGTGTCTTAAGCACTTTTTGCTCTCTCTTATCTTTGTATCGGGTCTAACTTTATCCTGTTTTAAATTTGATAAACTCCTTAAACTTTATTGTTTTCACAATTCTGTTCAGTAGTTTTTATCTGAGAGTTTTTGCTATCACTCGAGGCTTCTATAGGCTTTTTGAATACTTTTTTTTAAGTTAAATATACATTTGCTTCTTGGTTTTATCTTTCTTTGTTAAAGTCAACCAATATTTTATAGTTATCAATAGCTCCTGTCTTATGAAATCCATTAACTGCAAGAGTGTTGCTTTCAATTTTTTAATGATTTTCTTACTATTAATGTATATCCTTTTATTAAATACTATTTTGTGCTGATCTCAGCATCATTCTCTAATACAAAAACTAGCTTCCAGATTATTTTTGGATTGGAAGAAATTTTTAATTTTAAATTGATATGAGATTCTAAAACTGATAATTTGTTTAGTAAGATTAGTTATTTTCGGGTGATTTTTGAGTAGAAGAGGATCTTTTCTTTCCTATTAAACTTTCTTCTTGTTCTTGATTATTCTTGTTGTTATCAGAAGGATTTATATTTGTAAAATCTAAAGTGTCTTCTTACTAAGCAAATTCTGCTGTTTATAATCTGCTTACAGCTTCATCTTATTTTTTAAAACCTCCTATTTTTTATGGCGATTGCCTATTAAAAATACATTCATAAAGTGAGTTCTTGTTTTTGCTTAAAAAAATATGACTTTCCTCATTTTAAGACTCTTGCTGCTGTAATTAATTCTAAATTTATTAAACGTAAAAAGGATTCTAAATGAAGGTTTATGGGATTTTAACTGAAGTTAATAACTAGTAATTATTAATCTTTAGCTAGCTTTGTTGATCTTTTAAGTTTGTCAAAGCTTAATTGGCTTAATCATTTTTTTAATTACCATTTTAAACAAATACTTAGCTGCTATCATTTTATTTATTTTCTTACTTTTAGTTAACAATAGAAGTAATTTTAATTTTATTTTGGTCTTGGCTTTCTAAATTCTTAAAGTCATAAGTATTTTTCATAATATTAAACTAGCGTTATTAATTCTAAATAATTAGAGTTGACAGACTTGGAGAGTTTTATCTAGAATTATTTTCAGTGATAGTGTTTTGCTTTATAGGAATTATTTCAGATTTTTATGTTGAATATGTTTTTTAATCCTTCTATATGAATGATTATGTTAAATCCCTCTCATTTTCGTACTTATAAATTACACAAACAGATGAATGCTCTGATTACTTTCTATAATTTAATCTATTTTACTCTTAATTTATATTGTTAATTGTCATTCCTGTAGGGCTATTTTGATTTTATTGCTATCTATCGTTTGTAATGACATCTGTAATTACATTTGTATTTGATCTCTTCTTTTTGTTAAAGTTATTTGTAGTAAACTTAAAAACTTCTTAAGATTTTGTTTCTACATGTTATGCACTACTTTAAATAGCCTGAGCTAATGAAACTATGTTATAATTGCTTGTTTAAACAACACAAGAAGTAGTATTCTGCTACTGCTTTAATTGGTTTTGTTAATTTTTGCTAATTATCTATCTCCAATCATGCATTGTATTTTAAACTGAAGGCACTTTATCTGAATTTACTCTAACTGCCTTTAATTTTTTTCCAGGCATCATATTATTGTATTTTTAAGGACTTTAATGAGGTATACTTTTAATTTCTAGCTAGTTACCGTTAACTATTTAAAATGTTTTGTAATCATATTGAACTTAGTTCTTACAATTCTCATTTCTAGGAGATACTGACAACGAAAATTCTGGAGCATGATTTGAATGATGAGCAATAGTATTTCCGTTTCTCATCTTTTAATTCCAAATTATTATGTATATCTATTGATATATATAATAAACAATTATTTTAATAAATAAAAAGAATAAGCGCAGTCCATACATTTAATTATTTATCTATAAATTATTAAAATTTATGACCAAATTATTTTCCTTAAAAGGCTTTCAAAAACTGTAATCAAATATTTCGATTTACATAAGATTCTTAATAAGTTAGTTGTATAGATTTTAAATTAAATATTTTAAAATTTATTGGAAATATAAATTTATATTATTTCCAATAAATTTTACCTTTAATGGCATCTAAAAACGATTTTTCAAAATAAAAATTTAGATTTTAAAATTTGATTAGTTTATGTTTTCTAGGTTTATAAAAAAAACTATTGAAGTTATTTAAAAGTTAAATAACATATTTCTTAAACAAATTTAGAATATCATATTGAGAAAAAAAGAGTAATCAATTAATTCATTTAACTTTGAGTAATTTATTTTTTAAACTAAAATTTTATTTTATAATTTTAATTCTTAAGTTTTTTAAGCATTTTTAATATCTAAATTTTTAAATTAAATTAAAATAAATAAATTATAATAGTCTTTGAATTAAAATAAAAGGGGTTGGGGTTGGGGTTGGGGTTGGGGTTGGGGTTGGGGTTGGGGTTGGGGTTGGGGTTGGGGTTGGGGTTGGGGTTGGGGTTGGGGTTGGGGTTGGGGTTGGGGTTGGGGTTGGGGTTGGGGTTGGGGTTGGGGTTGGGGTTGGGGTTGGGGTTGGGGTTGGGGTTGGGGTTGGGGTTGGGGTTGGGGTTGGGGTTGGGGTTGGGGTTGGGGTTGGGGTTGGGGTTGGGGTTGGGGTTGGGGTTGGGGTTGGGGTTGGGGTTGGGGTTGGGGTTGGGGTTGGGGTTGGGGTTGGGGTTGGGGTTGGGGTTGGGGTTGGGGTTGGGGTTGGGGTTGGGGTTGGGGTTGGGGTTGGGGTTGGGGTTGGGGTTGGGGTTGGGGTTGGGGTTGGGGTTGGGGTTGGGGTTGGGGTTGGGGTTGGGGTTGGGGTTGGGGTTGGGGTTGGGGTTGGGGT